>NC_073391.1:34735460-35037126 GCF_028641065.1 Leucoraja erinaceus | reverse complement strand
CACAGACTGCTCGTAACGAGAGGAGCAGAGAGAAGGTTTGTTAGAAAGGATCACCTGGGGTTGAGAATGAAAGTCCTAGTGTCCGCATCTAGGATAGAGGTGTCAAAGATAAGATGGCAGAGGTTTAACGTGAGAGGAAGGAGTTTGACAGGGGATCTGAGGAATACGTTATGCTGTGGTTGATATCTGGAACCCGTGGCCAAAGGTAGTGGGGGTTGGTACAATGACAACATTTAAAGGGCATTTGGATAGAAACGACTTGGAGGGATATGGGTCAAATACAGGCAAATCAGAGTTCAAGCAGGCATCTTGGTTGGCATGCAGGAGTTTGGCCAAAGGGCCCTTCCCCAACAGGCAGTCTCCATGATAACTGCCTTAGAGTGGCATGGTGACACTGACCTGCTGATGTCTTGTGTGTAATTGGTGATCATCTGGTTGCAGTACTCATCCTCCTCAATCCTCTTCTGCAAGAAAGTCTGCATCTCGGCGAGGGTCACAGCCTTCAGCTTCACCTGAGAGCAGAGAGAACACATGTCGATCGACAGATTGGGGGAGGCCGCCGAGAATGCTCCCGGTGCTTCCGAGAACAAGGAGGGGCCTGGCGGGGAATGGGCCACCAAAAACAAAGAGCGACCGTCGGGAATCTAATGAATAGTTTCGCAACTGTGTCAGCACTAGGTACGTGGCGACTCTTTACATATTTTGTTATTTTGTATTGTATGCAAAAACAAAGAATGTCACTGTATCTACGTCCATGGGTCGATAATGTATAATTGACAGCCCAGGGCTGCACATAATACCAAGTAACCCAGAGCAATACCAGGCCTTGAGGTGAATCTGATCTACCTGGTGTGTGTCTTCCGTTTTCTGCATTGGCTTCAGCACTGGCTGATGAACTGGGACGATGGGCAGGAAGACGGTATCGATATTGGTTTATTATTGCCAAATATACCGAGAAACAGTGAAAAGCTTTGCTTGAATCCTATCCAGTCAAATCAAACCATACATGAGTACAATCAAGCCACACACAAGGCTAAGGGGAAAATACCAGAGTGCAGAATATAGTGTCAGTGATATAGTGAAAATGCAGAGAAAATATGCATGACAGCAACGAGGTAGATTGGGAGATGAGGTTTACACCTTAATTTATGGGAAAACTCTGATAATGGCGTGGAAGAAGCTGTTCCTGAATCTGATGGCATGTGCTTTTAAGCTGTTTTTGAGTCTGAAGAAGGGTCTTGACCCGAAACGTCGCCTATGTCCTTCGCTCCATCGATGCTGTTCACCCGCTGAGTTTATCCAGCATTTTTGTCTACCTTTGCTTTTAAGCTTTGATATTTTCTGCTTGGGAGGAGAAGGACTGACCGGTGTGTGGGTAGTCTGAAGAAGTGTCTCAACCCGAAACGTCAACCATTCCTTCTCTCCAGAGATGCTGCCTGTCCTGCTGAGTTACTCCAGCTATTTTGTGTCTACCTTGTGGTCCTTTCATTATGTTGGGTGCTTTCCTGAGGCAATGTGACGTAGATGTGTTTGATGGTTGGGAATCTGAGAGGATGCTTTCTACGGTAGCAGTTGGTAAGATATTAATTTCTACAGATAACATTCATATCAGCAAATGTTAGTACCAATGAATCAGCAAACTGGTCTAACGACATCCATGTTCTCCAGGGATACTTCCCAACCTGCTGAGATACTCCAGCCCTTTCTGTCCTTCTGTGAACCATTCAGTTAGATCAGTAGGTGCACACCAGGTGGGTAAAACATCTTGGGTGGCTACTTCAGAGAAATAATGTCAATGCAGAATTGTAACTATATTATTTTTTGTTATTTGCACTATATTATTGAAATTTTTCCTGTTATGTACAATGTTTACATATTCACTTATTCTGTTGTGCTGCAGCAAGTAAGAATTTCATTGTCCCATCCAGGACATATGACAATAAAACACTCTTGACTCTTGTAAATCAGTATTTCTAAGCTGCTGACACAAGGTGGGGGAGACAATGGCAGAACATGATCAGAGAAAGGATGGCGGATGTAGAAAGAACGGAAGGTATACTGGCGTTACTTGTGGTAGATGATCATGAAGAGAAACCTGGTGTTTTAATGGTGAGAGGATGAAACTCATTCCCCAGTTAATTGGGGTGTTTAAAATCAAAATTGGAAGCATTCTTACAATTTATTTAATGATGCAATTTGCATAAATGGCATTTAAACCGTTAAATTACAACATTTCATTTAATTAAAACATGGCATTAATTAAAATTATGAGCAGCTATGAATTAGATGATAGCTTAATCTTAGACCTGGAGATAAGAGGTTAAGGCTTCTGGATATAAGGAGAGGAGGAATGGGATTGTTCTGCTGAGAGTTGGCAAGGACTTGATGGGCTGAATGGCCTGTGATGCAATAAGTAAGGACAATATGTGACATCGCCGTGAACAGTAATGTTATTCTCTGCTTCCTTGTTCCAGGAGGAAATCCCTCCTTCCTATTGATCTTATTAAACCCTTTGAATGTAATTACATTGCCCTGTAATCTTCCACAATTAACAGCCTCAAACTTTCTCCCTTTGATGCATATATACAGGTGAACCTGAACAGACATCCAACATGTTTGTATGTGTGATGCACTGTTCAGGTTACCAGTAAGCCCGTTGGAAAGCCAGTGGATAACCCCTGTCCTCATGCCTTGTACCCGTTTGCCAGTGTTTCATGCCTGCGCTCGGCTGATTCTGACTATCTACCCTCTCTCTGCATCTCGTCATGTTATACACATCTATCAGCCTTCTTCGCCCCAGGGAAAACAAGCCCAGTCTGTCCAATCTCTCCCCATAACTAAAGTCCTCCAATCCAGACAAGATCCTGGTGAGTTTCCCCCACACTCTCTCCAGCACAACCACGTTCTTGCTATTATGTGGTGAACCACAGACAATACTCTGTGCAATCTAATCAGTGTTTGTAAAGTTGCAACGTAACAACCAAACTTTTATATTCTGTGCCCTGACCTATGTCATATGCCTCTGTACCCCTCCGCTCTTTAATGTCCCCTGGCATTTATTGTACTTCTCCTACCTTAATTTGAATTCCCATCTGACAACACTTCATGCAACTTTCCATCTGATCTATATGGCGCCGTAGGCTCAGACAACTTTTCACAACAGCAGCGATGTTTGCGACATCTGCTTAGTGACCACATGTCCTATCCACACATCCGAGTAGTTAACCCGTAACGTAACAAACAAGGGTCGCAGCACCGATCCCTGCAGAACTCCACTGTGCACAGACTTCCAATCAGAAAAGCATCCTTCCACCAATGCCCTCTGCCTCCTATCATCAAGCCCATTTTGGAGCCTATTTGCCAGCTCTCCTTGGATACCATGTGCCTTACCCTCTGGACCAGCTTACCATGTGGGTCCTTGTCAAATGTGGAACATCATCCCTCTTCCCATTAAAACAGCCCCCTCCATCGACTCCTTTAAGTCGAGACTAAAAACTCATCTCTACTCCCAGGCCTTTCTTGACGTCCTCTGAGCGAGGGCTATATTATATGTATGTAGTGATGCTTGTATTTAATCTATGAACCACTGTTGTTTGTTATACTATTCTTATACCAATGTAAAGCACTTTGGCCAACAAGAGTTGTTTTTTAAATGTGCTATATAAATAAAAGTGACTTGACTTGACTAAAGGCATCATGTATCGATCTGGTCTCCCTTCCTACTTGCTACAGAGGGACTACAGCGAAGGTTTACCAGCTCACCTGGGAATGTGGTTTATTGCATGAGCTACTGTCAAGAGTTTAGAATGAGATGTGATCTTATGCACAAATTCCTGCTGGCGTTGGCAGGGTGGACAAGGGCAGATGTTACCCAGAGCCAAGAGTAATAGTAACAGAATAAGGGGTCCGTCATTCAGGCCAGAAGAGAATTCTTTACTCAAAAGTGGTTAATCTTTGGAATTCTTTGGGTGGGACAGATGTGGGGTTCAGTAGCTGCGCACATACAAAACCCAGACTTAAAAGACACTAGGACAGGCACAAGGATAGGAATGCTTGAGAGGGATATGGGGCAGTACGTGGGAAAATGGGACCAGCTTAAATGTGGCATCTTGATCGTCATGGATGAGTCGGGCGGAAGAGCGTGCTGAGTTGTAGAGTTGTTACTGTGCTGTGCGACTGAGTGATTCTGTTTATGAGGGGATACAGGAGGGAGTACAGGGGCCCCTGTCTGCCCTCTGCTTCCCCGGGGAATCCTCGTCTCACCTGGTGCTCGCTCTCTATCTTCATGTTACGGATGTCACAGAGCCGCTCCCACACCGCTTGGTCCAGGTGCTCGGGCTTGAAGCGAGTTGTGTTCAGCTCCTCCATGGACGACAGGAGGTTGACGTGTCCTTCGCTGGCTGACTCGGGCCAGTAGCCAAAAGGGTTGGCTGTTGCCACCTGGGCTCTCTTCGTCTGCATCCTGCCCACAGCAGAACAGCACAGTAGGGGATGCAAACCACTGCCCGTCTCCAGAGCCCCTCGGAGCCTGGGACCCCCATACATAGCCCGAATCATCATCTCCCACACGGAGCCTGGGGCCCCCACACGGAGCCTGGGGCCCCCACACGGAGCAGGGGGTTCCCACACTGAGACCGGGACCCCCATGAGGAGCCCTGTAACTACACAGGGACCAGGACCCCGCCCCCCCACATGGAGCACTGGACCCCCACACTGAGACTGGGACCCCCACACTGAGACTGGGACCCCCACGCTGAGACTGGGACCCCCCCTGAGACACACGCTGAGACTGGGACCCCCACGCTGAGACCGGGACCCCCACACTGAGACCAGGACCCCCACACTGAGACCGAGACACCTACGCTGAGACTGGGACCCCCACACTGAGACCGGGACCCCCACACTGAGACCAGGACGCCCACTCTGAGATGGTGACTCCACATACCAGGGCAGAGTCGTGCCGGTTGCGTGTGCTGGTGTTGCCGTGCTTTACGGTGTGCCATGTGCTACCCTGTGCTGCTGGGTACTCACTTGGGTCGACGTTTATATATTTTGTAGAGCTGGTCGACCGTTGCAGCATTGACATCAAAGAACTCCTTCCTAAACCCACGTTCCAGGAGCTGAACAGAAGCAGAGGGGACATGTGTTAGAGGCTGCAGGAAGGGAGGAACAGGCTGGATGTGGGAGGTATGGTGGGGCTGTTGAAGAGGAGACTTTGCCTCTGCTGCCGACATATCATGCCAGACAATGTGAAATGAAAGGTATTCATTCTCAGGATTCACCATGTCAGAGTCCTTTCCCCAGGGTCCTGGGAACAGCTCCCGTCCCTGGAGCCAGCGCGAAGATCATAAGGCAGAGGAGCAGAATTAGGCCATTCAGCACATTGAGTTTACTCCAGCAATCGATCGTAACTGACTTATTTTCCCCTCTCAACCCTATTCTCCAGTCTTCTCTCCAAAACCTTTGACATCGTAAAGGGCCTGATCCACGAGTGCGACCTAACGTGGTCGCTTGAGCTGTACGGCCTCTCGGGGCCGGTCCCACTTCGATCGCCGGAGCCGTATGGAGTTGTGCGGAGCGGGTCCCGACATCGCGCAGGGCTCCGCAAAACTGACTGTGTTCAAACATTCCGCGCGCCAATGGCCTGCCGGCCCGCAGCCGTATTGAGGCCGTACGCACCGCCTCGATGGGCGTGCGCAGCGTCTCGACACCATACGCAGCATCTCAACGCCATACGTCAGCACGAACTTCCCGCGGACTTCGCTCGAACTTCACGCCACTAACTCGACCTCCGCGCGGCCTCCGCTTCTGGTTTGGCGCGCTCGCCGCATGCAGTCGCTTGCTGGTGGGACCGGCCCTGTACGGGGATCACTCGACCTCCGCGTGGCCCCCACTTCCGGTTTTGTCGCATGCTCGTGGCACAGGCCCTTTACTAATCAAGAACAAATCAATCTCCACCAAAAATACCTAATGCCTTGGCCTATACTGTCGTCTGAGGCAATGAGACAGCAGTGAGTGACACACCAGCAGTAATGAGATAGGTCACTGGGCTGCGTCAGGAATGATGCCTCTAGTCCCCCCTGCAAGCCCTGGGGCTCTGGGGCTGTGTCACCCACCAACCCCGACCCCGCGGCCCATACACTCAGCTCATGAGCTGTGAATCTTCCAAGTGCTTTACCCTGTCTTCAGCAACCAGATCGTCGTAGGTCTCTCGGAACTGGTCCACCATCATCTTGGTGTCTTGCATCACCTGAGCCTTGCTCCCCTGGCATTGAGAAAAGGGAACAGGTTTACTTGTGGGGAAGGCAGGTTCCAGTAACCGAGCCCCCCGCATGCTGCTAAATGTGTCCTCTCGAGAGATGATCCAGGCAAGGCCCAGTGCCATGGGCAACAGGCTGCAGGGCAGAGCCCTGGGGATGGCACCTGAACTCACCCTCAAAGTGCCAGGCTGTCACCTTAGCAGCGAACAGCACACAGACCGTGCATGCTAAGTCGAAGACAAGGAGGGACACAAAGCAGGTGAATCAGGAGTTTAGAAGGAAAGTCTACCACATGTGAATAAAATGGAACTTGCTGCATGCACGGTGTGGAAGGATTTCATTAAGATGGACAAGGCGCAGCAGAGATTCCCCAGGATGTTGCCTGGCCTTGGGGGTTGGGTTATTGGAAGAGGTGGGATTAGGCTGGAGCTTTTCTCTCGAGCGTACGAAGCTGAGGGGTGATCTTACTGAGGTGTACAAGATCACGAGGGGCATGGATAAAGTCAACGCTCACAGTCCTTTCCCCTAAGTAGAGGATTCTAGAACTAGCAGCCACAGGCTTAAGGTGAGAGGGTTTATGAGGGCAATTTTTACACAGAGTGTAGTCTGTATCTGGAATGAGCTGTCAGAGGAAGCTCGCGAAACAGATCCTCGTAACTCTTCTCCCTCTAGCCCGGGCCCTTTAGTCCTGGCAGCATCCTTGTAAATCTTCTCTGCATCCTTTCCAAGTTAATGACCTTGCTAGAGGGAAGGATATACATGGAAGGGGGACAGGGCATAAATGTGTGCAGTGGCTGCCTGCCAATGGTGATGGTTGATACTGGAGTGGAAATTGGCCCAAATTGGCATAGTGGATAAAAGAGTTGGCAAAGGCTTGAATGACTTTTGCAATGGTGGGAATGCAGCTGGAATATGCTTGCATTGTTGTAGTGTGCAATTGAGCAGAGACTGGCTCCGTTTTGGGACAGCAGGAATCAAGTGAGCTTTGTGACAGTGGAGAATGGATAGGAAGAGCTGTCTCAGGTGAGGGTCTGGACTTGATCTTGTTGCTGTCGTACCACACAGCTCTTCTGCTCAGCCAGCAGGAAGTTGAGTTGAGCGTTCCGGTTCTGTATTTCCTCCTCTATCTGTAGTGAGAAGAGCAGGTTGCAGATCTTCAGCTCCTCCTGGAAGCAGAGTGCTGGTTAGTCACGGACACAATGATCACTGCAAGGCGTGCTCTATCTCTCTTTCTCTCTCTCTCTCTCACTGCCAGCACTGGGCTCTCACTGCCAGCACTGGGCTCTCACTGTCAGCACTGGGATCTCACTGTCAGCACTGGGTTCTCACTGTCAGCACTGGACTCTCTCTCACTGTCAGCACTGGGCTCTCTCTCTCTGTCAGCGCTGGGCTCTCACAGTCAGCACTGGGCTCTCTCTCACAGTCAGCAGCACTGCACTGGCTCTCACAGTCAGCACTGGGCTCTCACAGTCCTGTCAGCACTGGGCTCTCACTGTCAGCACTGGGCTCTCTCTCACTGTCAGCACTGGGCTCTGTCAGCACTGGGCTCTCTCTCACTGTCAGCACTGGGCTCTCACTGTCAGCACTGGGCTCTCACTCACTGTCAGCACTGGGCTCTCTCACTGTCAGCACTGGGCTCTCTCTCACTGTCAGCACTGGGCTCTCTCTGTCACTGTCACTCACTGTCAGCACTGGGCTCTCTCTCACTGTCAGCACTGGGTCAGCACTGACTCTCTCTCACTGTCAGCACTGGGCTCTCTCAGCACTGTCAGCACTGGGCTCTCTCTCACTGTCAGCACTGGACTCACTTCTCTCTCACACTGTCACTGTCAGCACTGGACTCTCTCACTGTCAGCACTGGACTTTCTCACTGTCAGCACTGGACTCTCTCTCTGTCAGCACATGGCTCTCTCTCACTTTCAGCACTGGACTCTCTCTCACTGTCAGCACTGGGCTCTCTCTCACTGTCAGCACTGGGCTCTCACTGTCAGCACTGGCCTCTCTCTCACTGGGCTCTCTCTCACTGTCAGCACTGGGCTCTCACTCACTGTCAGCACTGGGCTCTCTCTCACTGTCAGCACTGGACTCTCACTGTCAGCACTGGACTCTCACTGTCAGCACTGGACTCTCTCACTGTCAGCACTGGGCTCTCTCACTGTCAGCACTGGACTCTCTCACTGTCAGCACTGGACTCTCTCACTGTCAGCACTGGGCTCTCACTCACTGTCAGCACTGGGCTCTCACTGTCAGCACTGGACTCTCTCACTGTCAGCACTGGACTCTCTCACTGTCAGCACTGGGCTCAGAGAACAGACCGAGCAATTACCTGGTAGATAATCATCTCCGTTCGCACTTTCTTTTCAAAGAGTTTGTTAACTATGTCGTCAAATCCATTTGTTGTTTCTGCGATGGACGCTTGCAGTTTCCTCAGCTCAGACTCCAGGGTCTGTAAGACAGGCAAGCAATCAGCTCTGCCTCACCACAACCTATATGCTGCCAGACATATGTACACAGAAACATACAGGTGTTTCCGCACCACAAATAGACTGTCACACACGTAGCCTAACATACCATTTACTGACACACAGGTGCTGATGTGTATATATAAACACATGGACACACAGACACACAAACACACACGGACACAGGCATGTTTTGAATCAGCTATGCTATGGTTTGGAATCAGAACCTCTCTCGGGAGCTGAGCTCCATCACCCAAAACATCAGGTCTGATTGAGGCCATACAAGAGACTGGCACGATTCTTGTTGTTACAGTTCAAACCATGTCCTCTCTCCCTATCCTTCAGTGCCTTGGCCACCTGAATAATTCTTCTTTGAGTTTCCAGTCCCAGTTCCAATTCCATTTCTCTCCCATTTTCCTTCATGCCATCTCTGAATTCTAGTAACCTTAAAACCCAGCCCATGCTCTCCTTAGCCTCCATTTAACACTTCCTTTGTGTTCTCCATATCAGCTGATATTCTAAAGACTCTCATCTTGTTACTACCATCGGGAAGAAGGTTCATGAGCCTGAGATGAATTTATAATGGGAAACAAGGAAATGGCAGAACAGTTAAATGAATACTTTGGTTCTATATTCACTAGGGAAGACACAAACAATCTCCCAGAAATACTAGGGGACCGAGGATCTAGTGGGAGGGAGGAACTGAAGGGAATCCACATTAGTCAGGAATGGTGTTAGGTAAACTGTTGGGACTGAAGGCAGATAAATCCCCAGGGCCTGATGGTCGGCATCCCATAGTACTCAAGGAGGTGGTGCTAGAAATCGTGGATGCATTGGTTATCATTTTCCAATGTTCTCTCAACTCTGGATCAGTTCCTGTGGACTGGAGGGTAGTCCACTATTTAAGAAAGGAGGAAGAGAGAAAATGGGGAATTATAGACCAGTTAGCATTACATCGGTAGTGGGGAAGATGCTTGAGTCGATTGTTAAAGATGTTATAGCAGCGCATTTGGTAAGCAGAGACAGGATCGGTCAGTCAGCATGGATTTATGAAGGGAAAATCATGCTTGATTAATCTTCTGAAATGTTTTGAGGATGTAACAAGTAGAATGGATAAGAGAGAGCCAGTGGATGTGGTGTATCTGGACTTTGAAAAAGCCTTTGACAAGGTCCCTCACAAGAGATTAGTGTGCAATATTAGAGCACATGGTATTGGGGGTAGGGTACTGACATGGATAGAGAACTAGTTGGCAGACAGAAAGCAAAGAGTAAGAATTAACGGATCCTTTTCAGAATGGCAGGCAGTGACAAGTGGGGTGCCGCAAGGCTCGGTGCTGGGACCCCAGTTATTTACAATATATATTAACGATTTAGATGAGGGAATTAAATGTGACATCTCCAAGTTTGCGGATGACACTAAGCTGGGTAGCAGTGTGGGCTACGATGAGGATGCTATAAGACAGGGTGACTTGGATAGGTTAGATGCAGTATAATGTGGATAAATGTGAGGTTATCCACTTTTGTGGCAAGAACAGGAAGGCAGATTATTATCTGAATGGTGTCAGATTAGGAAAAGGGGAGGTGCAACGAAACCTGGGTGTGCTTGTACATCAGTCACTGAAAGTAAGCAGCAGTGAAGAAAGCTAATGACACGTTGGCCTTCATTGCGAAAGGATTTGAGTTTAGGAGCAAGGAGTTCCTACTGCAGTTGTACAGGGTGCTGGTGAGACCGCACCTGGAGTATTGTGTGCAATTTGGGTTTCCTAATTTGAGAAAGGATATAATTGCTATTGAGCGAGTGCAGCGTAGGTTCACCAGGTTAATTCCCGGGATGGTGGGATTGACATATGATGAAAGAATGGAGCAACTGGGTTTGTATTCACTGGAATTTAGAAGGATGAGAGCGGATCTTATGGAAACATGGAAAGGATTAAAGGATTGGACAGGCTAGATGCAGGGAAAATATTCCTGATGTTGGGGCAGTCCAGAAACAGGTTTCACAGTTTAAGAATAAAGGGTAGGCCATTTGGGACTGAGATGAGGAAAACCTTTTTTACCCAGAGAGTTGTGAATCTGTGGAATTCTCTGCCACAGAAGGCAGTGGAGGCCAATTAACTGGAAACAAACTCACTTTCAAGAGTGAGTTAAATTTAGCTCTTAGGGCTAACAGAATCAAGGGATATGTGGAAAAAGCTGGTTTTAGATAATCAGCCATGATCACATTGAATGGCGGTGCTGGCTCGAAGGGCCGAATGCCCTACTCCTGCACCTATTTTTCTATGTTTCTATGTTTTCTAAACCTTCAATCCAGCCATGCTGGTGTTACCTTCCTGTACTTGTCCTTCTCCTCACTCAGAGCCTGGTCCTTGATGGTGTACTCCTTGGCTTGCTTTATTTGCTCATCATTCCATTCGTACTCCGGCATTACCATGAAGAGCGGTGCAGGAATTTCCTAAAACGAACCAGCGGAAGAGATGACCAGTCAGCAACATAATATCCAATGTTTTCTCACCCTGCGGGATCCCCTGAGGTTTATTTGAACTTCCCACACGGCAGAGAAAACAATACTGATGTGAGGTGGCTCGTTACCATTTCCTATAACATAGAAGAGTACAGCACAATGTCTGTTCCGAATATAACAAGACCAACTCATCTACCTGCACGTGATCCATAACCCTTCATTCCCTGTATATCCATATTCCTATGCAACCATGAGGAGGGATTCAAGTAGAAAGAAGAACCAGTGATTGAGATTCATAAAGTCATACAGCACAGAAACAGGCCCTTCGGTCCAACTTGTCCATGCCAACCACAATGCCCCATCTATACTAATCCGACTGCCTGTTGTTAGCCCATGTCTTTCTAAACATTATCCATCCTTTCTATATTTTGCCCAAATGTTTTTTAAATGTTGTTATTGTATCTGCCCCAACCATCTCCTCTGGCAGCTCGTTCCACACACACACCACCCTCTGTGAGGAAAGAAATGCCCCTCGGGTTCTTATTAAATCATCCGGTCTCACCTGAAACCTACATCTGTTCTTGATTCTGAAGCGGGATCTTGAGCTAAAACATCACCCATTCCATCTCTCCGGAGCTGCTGCCTGAGCTACTCCAGCTTTTTGTGTCTATCTTGATTTCCACTACTCTGGATAAAATAATATGTGCATGGCCCTTATCAATTTCTCTCTTATTGGTTAATTATGTCTCTGTACCAATGCTTCCAGGCAACCCTACCCCTGAAAACCACTTCAAACCAGTGCTGTAAGTAACCCCTTGTTATCGTTTGTCTGCATCTGTACTGATTCTCCCACCTGCTTGGATCAAGATCCTTCCTTCGTATTGCCTTTATTTTATTATTCTAACTCCCACCATCCTTTTCCATTTGACTATTTTTAGTAATTTACCTTGAAATATCAATAATTATCAATGTCTGGTGCCATGATTTCTTCACAGCGATTGAATCAAATCATTGATCTCTTTGCCATCGGCTTGTCACATCAAGTATTGTGTCGTCATCTTTAATTTGTACACCATCCATGTGTCTTTGGGTTGACTTTGCATACACCATTACTGATGGTACTACTCACTTATCCCAATAGCCATGTCCTGGTCCTTTGGATCTATAACCTTCCCCACACCCTGCACCACTTTTTTTTAAGCCCCATTTATGGCCATAGTCATTCCGTTAGTAGCGCCACTGCCAGTCCTGGGTGACCGCGCTCACACACAGGACGACGGCCGGCAACGCGCAGCCGCTGAGACTCGCACCATTTTCAGGATGTCTGACTTCTTGGCCTCGAGGACTCCCCCCATCATGTCCATCAGAGCGCGCTCACGCCAGTTGTCAGCCTGGGGAAAGAGGGAAGCAGGTTGAGTGTTATAGTGAATAAACAGGGGACACAGTAACACCCGCATGTCCAAGGCACATACTTTGGAGCTGACTGTCCAGTATACCCGGTTTAAAGTTTTGAGATGAATCCCGGTTGACAGGACAGGTTGGCAGACACAGACACAAACATAACCAGGCAACAGACCATGACTATTGAAAGCAACAGGCACCAAGTTCAGTGCTGATGGTTCAGGATTCCGCTAAGATCTGAGCTGTACACATACAAAACCAAGTCTTCCTGATCTTTGTTTAAGAAGGAACTGCAGATGCTGGAAAATCGATGGTACACCAAAAAATGCTGGAGAAACTCAGCGGGTGCAGCAGCATCTATGGAGAGAAGGAATTCCTTCGCTCCATAGATGCTGCTGCACCCGCTGAGTTTCTCTAGCATTTTTTGTGTACCTTCCTGATCTTTAACTGGCCACTTTGCTTTTCACTGTTCTTTACTTTAGATATACAGCATAGAAACAAGCCCTTCGTCCGCACCGACTAGCGATCACACTGTTCATTAGCACTATCCTACACTCCAGGGATTGTTCACAATTTACATAAGTCAATTAACCTACAAACTTGCACTCCTTTGAGGTATGGAAGTGAACTCGAGTACCTGGAGAAACCCCACGCGAGAAGGTACAAACTTCAAACAGACAGCACCCGTAGTCAGGATCGAACCCGGGTCTCAAGAATCAATAGTGTTTTATTGTCATATGTCCTGGACGGGACAATGAAATTCTTACTTGCTGCAGCACAATAGAATATGTGAATATGTGTAAAGCAGCAACTCTACCGCTGCACCACTGTTCTCAGGCCATATTTCTTACTGTAATTCTTCCCTAAATCTAGAATCACTGGCACATCCCTTCATTTAGTCCTTACCAAAACCATTACTATAAATAAACTTTGCAGTGCAAGCAAGTGTTAGCAAATCAAGGGACAATGCTTGAGAGCACTGAGTATAGAACAGCATTTGACTGGTGCTGTGCACCCTGTGTACATATCAATGGCAGCTATGTGCGTGTCAGTGACAGCAGCAGCTCTGCACTCAGTGCCCATGGCTTACTGTTGGCTCCTGTAGGGTCCATGAGCATGTGTTTGTGTTGTATGTGTGTGTGAGCATCTGCACAATGCAGCCTGGACAAAAACAAATGAATCACTCCTGTCTTATACGATTTGTGTGCAAAAAAGGGAGAGCATCTGTGTATTTGTGTGTTCATGTTCACAACACATAGAAGCAGAGTAAGGCCATTTGGCCCATCGAGTCTGCTCTGCCATTTGATCATCCTTTCAACCCCATTCTCCTAGCTTCTCCCCGTAACCTTTGACACTCTTACTAATCAAAACCCTATCAATCTCTGCTTTAAAAATACCTAATGACGGTCTCCACTGCCTGTCTGTGGCAATGAATTTCACAGATTCATCACCCTCTGACTGAAGAAATTCCTCCTCATCCTCATTCTAAAAGTATGTTGTTTTATACAGAGGCTGTGCCCTCCGGTCCTAGACTCTTCGTATGGAATAATGTGTGGAATAAATTGCAGAAAAAGGAGAAGGGTTTGCTTTGCGGTGGTTTGTAATCACTGCCTTATGATTTTGAGCTGTGGAGCTCAGCAATGGGGTACCTTAGCAAGCAGTATCCGAAGCTGCTCTGCGTTAAACTCCTCCTCGAGCTTTGCCTTCTGTTCCTCTGTGAGGTACCGTTCAGCTGAAATCTGAAGCCAAAGAATTAATGGTAAGGGAAACGGGAATCTTGGAAATCTGAAATCAAAACGCTAAATGTTGGAAATACTCAGCTGGTCAGGCAGCACCTGTGGGGAGAGAAAGCAGTTAACATTCCAATTTTGATAACCCTTCATCAGAATGGTCTGATAATAAGACATTGATCTGAGATGTAAACTGTATTGGTATTTGCAGATGATGCCTGACCCATATTTCCAGCATTTTTCCTTTTTGTTATATTGTTAAAACCTGCGGAGTCTATGTGCATGTGATGCTGCTGCACGCAAGTACCTGTACCTCACTTTACCCTCACCCCCTCTCCACCCTCACCCATGCATCCTCGCCGTTCCCATCACACACCCTCCCTGCCTTCACTCTCTCCCCATCCTCACCCTCCCCACGTACTCTACCTCCTCATCCTCCCCCCCTGCCCAATCTCACGCTCCCCACCCTCACCCACTCTCTACCCTCGCCCTCTCACCTGCCGCTCCACCTGATGCCACACCTGCTGTGCAGCGCCAGGGAAGGGCAGAACACTTGTGTACAGCAGTTCGCAACAGCTCTGTACAGCTCTCTGCATCTCTGTACAGCACTGTGCATCTCCCTGCGTCTCCGTACAGCTCCATAAATCTCTGTGCATCTCTCTCCAACTCTGACGATGCCGGCTTTACCTCTGACTCTAACACCTCCAGGTCTCTCTCGGGCTTCTCGTTGTTACTCATGGTGGGCAACCACACGGCCTCGTCCATGTCCAGCTGCATTATGATCTCTCTGATGCGCACGTTTCTGTCGTTCACTCGGGAGATCTCCACCTCCTTCTGCTTGTAAGTTGCATCAAACTCCTTGTTGAAGTCGGTTTTGATGTTGTGAATCATGTCCTTAAAGCAACAGAAAGCAGAGATGAATATCAGGCCAGACATGGAGAGGTCGGTGTCGTCTCAGCTCACTACACTGGCCATGGGTGGTCAGCTTGGACTGGTGGTGGGAGCAGAGGGTGGGAACAGGGACTCCACGACTGCTGTTAATCTCAGTCCCTCAACTCTGCCTGACCCTCTAGAACTTGATGCATGTGGTGCTCACGGGCAAACAGCAAAGAAGCATGTCCTTCGGCCCTATTCATTCATGCCCCATCTACGCCCATTTGTGTGTGTGTGGCCCATATCTCTATAAACCTTTTCTATCCATGTACCTGTCCAAATGTCTTTCAAATACCTGCCTCGACTACTTCCTCTGGCAGCTCGTTTCATATACCCACCACCCTTTGTTGAAAGGTTGCCACTCAGGTTCCTATTAAACCTTTCTCCCCTTCACATTAAACCTTTTCTCTCTGGACTACACAATGACAATTGACCCACCAATCGGTCTTGTTTCACGTAATCCAGCCTGCTCTTGTCCTGGGTCATACCACGGCGATTTGCCAAAGAGTAACAGCGTGAAACACCATGGAATGGAAGGACTATGGGCTGGCGTTTGAACTGCTTGATGCACTTTGCACACCTGCAAGAGGATGATCTGGTTAATCTTCTGATCCTTTGTGTGCAGGTCCAACTGTCTATACAAATATGGGTTCACCAAACCATATAGGTACGTCAGGCTGCCTTTCACGGCCAAGTTCTCATCTTCCTTTGAGTCGTCTTCCTCCGCTTCCTCTTCATCTTTCTCCTCCTTCTTAGGAGGTGTCTCAACGATGTCCTTCCGAGCCTGCAAGTAGAACGGGGAGAAAACCCTGTCATTATCACATGGTCCCTGAAGTCCCACACCACCAGCTTAAGAAACACCAGAGCCATTAGGTGCTTGAATCGACCCACGC
This sequence comes from Leucoraja erinaceus, assembly GCF_028641065.1. Taxonomy (NCBI): domain Eukaryota; kingdom Metazoa; phylum Chordata; class Chondrichthyes; order Rajiformes; family Rajidae; genus Leucoraja; species Leucoraja erinaceus. The sequence goes on along the minus strand of NC_073391.1, from coordinate 35,020,986 downwards.
AACCCTAATCCTACCTCCGCACCCACGGACCACTTCTTGCACTATCGCGGGCTTGTTTTCTTATGGTGTATTTTTGCCCAAATGTCTTGTGTTTGCACAGTCTATTTTTCACAGTCTTGTATAATTTCCGTATAATTTATATGTTTTGTGATGTCTATGTGCCTTGATGCTGTTGCAAACAAGCTGTTCATTGTTTCTCCTGGAGTTCTCGCCTGAGATAGGGCTGGGGCAGCATGGACTGCAGGAAAGGGGAAGGTCAACACAAGGCTAGTTACTTATCAGGGTATGTACTGGCGGTGGAGAGAAATGGACAGGTATTTCTACAATCAAATCTTATGTTAATATATTGGCTCTCTGTTGCAAGGGCCAAGGAACAACGGTGGAACATCCAGGTGAGCAAGGTGAAACATCCAGGTGAGCAAGGTGAACGGCCAGAGGTTATGGTCCTTCCAGTGCTGTTGGTGAAGGGGAGAGAGCTGGGAAGGATACCTTCATGTCGATCTGTTCAATTGTCCTCTGACGTGTTATCTGCTTCAGCAAGTCCAGGTCCTTCTTTCTGCGCTCTCTCTTCGAGTAATTGGTCACTGCTATACCTGAATCAAAAGCCTGAGGAAAAGACAGAAACGTCAGAAGCCATTCTGCTGCTCCCATGTGTACACCTGCACCGTACTACCCCTTGTACACTCACCCCCCCCAAATCCCTGCCGTGTGTACTGCTCTCTATCCCACACCACACACCCCAGTGCACTCACCCCTCACGTCCCTGCATTGTGTAACTAGGTGTCCATCACCGCTCCGTACATTAACTCCACAGTGTCCCTGACTCATGTAACCAGTTCTCCATCACACAACCGGTGCTCACTAACACTACAACATCCCTACCTTGTGTACACCGGATCTCCATCACATACCACATACCACTCCCCCTTGGTACATTCAACCCACAACATCCCTGCCTAGTGTATGCCGGCTCTCCACCGTACATCTCCCCCAATATTCACTCCGCAACGTCCCTGTACACCTGCTCTCCATCGCAGGCCACACACCCCGTGTAACTAACCCCCAACATCCCTTGTGTATATCTGATCTCCACCCCACTCCACACACCCCTCATGTTCCTGTGTTGTACAATAGCTGTTCATTCCTGTCTCTGTACACAAACCCACAATGTCCCCGCCTTGTATAACCACCCCTTCATCACACACCACACCCCCCCCAGTACACAACGTTCCTCTCTTCTGTACAGCAACTCTCCATCGCAACCTTCTCCCATATAGACCAATTCTGCAACGCCCCTTGGCCCTTCCTCAAGTAAGTACCTCTACTCTACTCCACCTGCCAGTCTTCACTATCACTCCTGGAGAACATTAACTCTGCATTTTTCCTCCAGAAGGTTCAGGAGTGCATCGCTCCTTTCACATCTACACTCCCTCTCATAGAACATAAAACACTGCAGACAGGAACAGGCTCTTCAGCGCACATGGATCACAACATCTGGAGTAAATGTAAACAGGAAACATAAAAATGCTTTGAGGTCTGAAGACTTTCGCATTTTAATTAGAAGGCAGGAAACACTGTGATATGTGTCGAATGCAAACACATTCAAAATACAAAGTATCATTGTTAATCTAACCAGAAAATTATAATTCATGTAAATAGCAGTATTTTATTGCTGAAAGTGAAATTGGGGAAAATGCTAGTCTCTGTTATGTTAATTCTAGCTATGTTAATTTAATAATTATATCTCTGAAACCATTATTGCTGGAGTAACTCAGCGGATAAGCCACCATCTCGGGACAACATGGAAAGGTGACGTTTCTCCAGTCTAAAGAACGGCCCCAACCTTAAATGTCACCCATCCTTTTCCTCCAGAGATGCTGCCTGACCTGCTGAGGTACTCCAGTACTTTGTGTCTATCATGGGGAATGTGTTTATGTTTTACCCTGTGCTCCGTTTAATTTTTGAGTGACTATGAGGGAAAAAAAGTGTACCAAAATCAAGGTGTATCAACAATCTCTGTCCCCCTCTCTCTGGTATGTTACACTGCCATTGAGGAAATAGTATATAATAGAACCGCTTGGATAGTGACTTTTATATAAGCTAGGTAATTTGTAAAAGAAAAGCTTAAGGTTTTCAGAAACACATCTCCTAAAGATAATAAAGTATAAAGAAATACATACAGCGAACAAATTAATAAAAACATAGAAACGCTAATCTGAACCTGCATAGCTTAGTTTATTGCTTTGAAGCAATTATAACTGGAGGAAATTATATTTAATATAATTTTGTGTTGAGGAATGGATTACTGAATAGGGCATCTTCTTAGGCCAGAGGTCATCTGCTCTTTCTCTATGGCACATTCTTGAGCTCTGCGTGTGACATAAAGATGAAGAGTTATGGCTGTTTATGCTGAGTTCGAGACAGAATTCAAGGCTGAGAGATAATAGATTCTGTGGTTAGCTTTGGCTATGTTAAATTATAATGAGGTTGAGATAAGGGATTGAGAAGCTGTTCTTTTGAGGTAATGATCTGAAATTGTAAATTTACCGTGTTCTATAATATTTGTAAAAGGCCTTGCAGAGAGATTAAAAATCCATCTCCCAGAGATAGCAGGAGAAGGGGAGGTTGTAAGTTAAGAATGAAGTTGTATCCTGGCACCAAACACTTATTAGAAATTAGGTTAGGCCCGGCCCTTCGAGCCTGCACCGCCATTCAATATGATCATGGCTGATCATCCAACTCAGTATCCCGTACCTGCCTTCTCTCCATACCCTCTGATCCCCTTGGCCACAAGGGCCACATCTAACTCCCCTTAAATATCCCATGACTGGCCTCAATACCCTCTGTGGCAGAGAATTCCAGAGATTCAGGTATGAGGCTGTCATCTCGGTTTTAAAAGAATTAAGCTGTCGGGAACAATCCTCAACCCCTTAAGGCACCTCCAAAATTCTCGAGAGTATCAATTAAGTTGACAGATTTACGACCCATGTATGCTTGGAGTTGGGAGGTGTGTGTGGGTTTTGAATTTAACTTAGAAGCTGTGTAATTTGGCGAACTCATATAATTAATGTTTATATTACATAGGTAATAGTATTTTAAACTGTGTAAAATTGTACACACAATACACAATACACAATACAATTTATTTGTCAGTTGAACCCCATTGAGATGAAATGTTGTTTCTGCAGTCATACACACAAGAAAAAAAGACACAAGACACAACACAATTTACACAGACATCCATCACAGCGCATCTCCTCCTCGCTGTTATCGAAGGCAAAAAAAATTATCTCTCCCCTGCACTCCCCATTCCCCCCCCCGATGTCAGAGTCAAAGCCCCTGGCGGGCGATGGCAATTGTCCCGCGGCCATTAACGCCGCGCCGGGCGATGCAATGTCGTGCTCAGGGTCTTGTTGTTGGAGCCCCCGGTGGGCGCTAGCAAAGTCCCGCAGCCTAAACCATTTATGAAATGTATTGTGTCTAAGTAGGATTGTAAACATTAGACTCTGTTTAGATTTATAAAAATATTTTTCTTCTTGGTATGGAAAGTGTGTTTTGTTTGTATGACTTGTGTTATCATTGTATTACATATGTATCATATTTTGAGGAGTGGTCTTTGATAATTGAGCTTACTGGGGTTTTGCTGTGTTGAAATAAAATTATTCTAAACAAAGTTAAACCACAGGCGAACGAAAGTTGTAAAATGAGGCCAGAGGAGGGGGGATCATGTGACTGCTGTTGTTAATCACCAGAAGGACTCAGATGATTGGTTGCTAGTTTGTCATACCCTCAGAAATATCTAAGACCTATATAAATGCCATGAGTTTGTATCAAAGTCACCAATTCTCTGGACCTGCCCCAGAGCTTTCAGCTCTGTGTTGGAAGGTTCAGAGACTAGTCTCAGCTGAATAAAGAATCGATTTCAACAGCTACAAGCGTTTGAGTCTAGATTGACAAAATAACTCAGTTTAACACCAGTTCCCGGGTACTGTAGCTCTCTGATACCCCTCCCCTGGGTATACCCAGTCCACTTGAACACTAAAGGGCCTGTCCCACTTAGGCATCATTTGCGCGTCATTTACGCAACATCCTAAAAATTGGTTGGCGCTTTGTGATGCGCGCATGGCGCGTGGTGAGGCGTGGTGGCGTATGTAGTGACGTGCGGTAACGCACAGCGCCCAGGTATTTTTGAATGCTCAAAATCCTTGTGCTCCACCTGCATGACATATCCCTTGCGCGCGCTGACGTACGGATGGCGTACGTGTAGCGCGTGGTGACGCATGGTTACGCATGGTGACACACGAACATTGTCTATGCTAATTTAGTATGCATCACCGTGCGTCAACATCCGTAACCATGCGCTGCCCGTACGCCATCGGCGCGCCATTTGCATGTCGTTTGAGCGCTGCACCACATGACCACCCGTGGTACAAAGCGCGCGTAGATTTGAACATTTTTCACTGGGAAAATCCTTGCCACGGAGATCGGGCTAAGTACGAACGACATCGCAAATGGCTCCCAAAACAAGCGGGCCCTCAAGAGCAATTGGCGTGCGACTGTCGTACTGCTAGACAATTTTCAGGCGACAGTCGCGCATCAGTCACTACCGGCCTGTTGCGTAAATGACGCACAAATGACACCCAAGTAGGACAGGTCCTTAAGTTTCCATGCATTCCTGCGTTCCATCCCTGACCCAGCGACCCAGAGAGAGCTGCTCCCATGAACCTGGTGTGGAGAGAGAACCAGGCCTGTCCACCCCAAGGGTCACTGGGTACAGGCTGCTGTAGATTGCCCACCATTTCCCCCTTACCTCCAGCATCCGGCCCTTCACTTCCATCTGGTCCCAGCACTCTCTCTTGATCACCTCCCGCAGGTACTGGTTGGCCAGGTTCGTCATCTCGATGGACTCGCGCACCTGTGGGCATGAAGGAACCTCGAGCAGGTCAGAGAGACTGTGTTACACGGTGGGCAGGACTCACACTAGCCTCTCCCCAGCCTGGGGGAGATGCATGCCCAGTGAGCTAGATGCCCCGACTAAACATGATCCTGGGCACATGGGATGGGCATCACACATTGCTCCCAAAGATTCATCTGCACTGCAAAACATTTGGCACACACTGCCACTGTGAATATATATTTCACATGCCAGGCACACACCTGGTGTATTCCCCATGGCTGATACCACTGTGGGGTGGAGTAGAGTAGAGGGGGTTGGAGAGTGTTATTAAAATTGTAGAATTCAGTGTTCATACCATTGGGTTGTAAGCTAACCATGTTGAAGAGACCTTTCTGTGTGAACCAAGCTTACACTGATTTTAATGTAAGGCTTTCCCATCAATGATTCAACGCAGACAAGCAAAATGTTCTAACGCTGTTGCAAGATAACTCCGTGCATTGACCCGAGTGAAGCTCGCTGTCTTGGACACGCACCTTGGCCACCTTCTCCTCTCCCTCAATGTGCAGCTTCTTCTGCTCCTTCAGGTCCAGGTTAAACTCGTGCTGGTTCAGCCGCTCATTCGGAGGCACTCTCTCATTTTCCATCATCATTATATGGATCTGGGCAGAGGTAGAGAGGGGTGAGGCACGTTATACACAGCAGCGATCCACAGCAGTGATTCACAGCAGCTTCTTCTCCACTACCAGACTCTTGATACACCTCTCTTATGCTAAGGGTGCATTCCCCATCCCCCAGTCTACCTCATTGTGGCCCTTGCACTCTTTTACTTGCACTTCCTCTGTAACTCCAATGCCATATTCCAATAGACAATGGACAATAGGTGCAGGAGTAGGCCATTCGGCCCTTCGAGCCAGCTATGTGATCAAGGCTGATCATCCACAATCAGTACCCCGTTCCTGCCTTCTCCCCATATCCCCTGACTCCGCTATTTTTAAGAGCCCTATCTAGCTCTCTCTTGAAAACATCCAGAGAACCTGCCTCCACTGCCCTCTGAGGCAGAGAATTCCAGACTCACCACTCTCTGTGAGCAAAAGTGTTTCCTCATCTCCGTTCTAAATGGCTTACTCCTTATTCTTAAACTGTGGCCCCTGGTTCTGGACTCCCCCAACATTGGGAACATGTTTCCTGCCTCTAGCGTGTCCAAACCCTTAACAATCTTATATGTTTCAATCCTTCTAACTCCAGAGTGTACAAGCCTAGCTGCTCCATTCTCTCAGCATGTGACAATCCCGCCATCCCAGGAATTAACCTTGTAAACCTACGCTGCATTTCCTCAATAGCAAGAATGTCCTTCCTCAAATTAGGGGACCAAAACTGCACACAATACTCCAGGTGTGGTCTCACTAGGGCGCTGTACAACTGCAGAAGGACCTCTTTGCTCCTATATTCGATTCCTCTTGTTATAAAGGCCAACATGCCATTTGCTTTCTTCACTGCCTGCTGTACCTGCATGCTTACTTTCATAGACTGATGTACAGGGACCCCCGAATCCCGTTGTACTTCCCCTTTTCTCAACTTGACGCCATTAAGATAGCAATCTGCCTTCCTGGTTTTGCTACCAAAGTGGATAACCTCACATTTATCCGTTTTAAACTTCATAGAAACATAGAAACATAGAAATTAGGTGCAGGAGTAGGCCATTCGGCCCTTCGAGCCTGCACCGCCATTTTATATGATCATGGCTGATCATCCAACTCAGTATCCCGTACCTGCCTTCTCTCCATACCCTCTGATCCCCTTGGCCACAAGGGCCACATCTAACTCCCTCTTAAATATAGCCAATGAACTGGCCTCAACTACCCTCTGTGGCAGAGAGTTCCAGACTGCCACAGACTGCCACATCTGCCATGCATCTGCCCACTCCCACAACCTGTCCAAGTAACCCTGCATTCTCATAGCATCCTCCTCACAGTTCACACTGCCACCCAGCTTTGGGTCATCTGCAAATTTGCTAATGTTACTTTGAATGTTAATGTTACTTTCCAATTCCTTTTCTATCGCACAACCTGGATTGTACTCATAAATGGTACAATTTGCCTGGATAGCACAAACAAAACATTGTTTTATATGGGACCTTCACAATAATAAACCATACAAAGGCTTATAGGACAGCACTCATCCTTCTAGGACTAATATAGCCCTGACACCGATAATGACCGGTTGGTCAAGTTCTATGGTTTCCCTTCAGAAAGAAGATGGGTAACATTTGGTCCCTGATGTGTTCATGATTCTGAGGATGGCTAGAAATGAGGAATTATCTTGGATCCAACTACAACTTGTTCCTCAAAGTGTATTGATTGGATTGTGACTGGTTGCACTTCAGTTTTGCACTTCAGTTTTGCACTACTATGATTACCTAATCTTATGGTTATTAATTTATTCTATTATTAATTATTGTATCTTTATCGGTGTGTCATTGTTACAATTAAGCATTCTTGACTGTTTTCAGTGACAGCTCCGACCCATGGGTCAGATGGTGAAGGCCATTCGGCCCTTCATGTGCTCCTTGACCAATGGAATCAGATTGCGTGGCAAACAGGATCACCACTTTTCCTGCCCTGTCTCGATTCAGTTCACTGGCTCGCTGAGTTCTCTGCCTCTGCTCCTTGGACCTTCTCCTTATTCTTTAGATCATAGAGATGCAGTGCGGACACAGGCCCTTTGGCCCACTGAGTCCATGCCAACCAGCGATCATCCTGTATACTAACAATGTCCTACGCGCTCTGATTCTCTTAGTGAGCAAAATTCCAAAGATTTCAGCCATGGAGGATGAAATTCTATATCTCTCTGAGTGCAGTAAAAGGCAAGGTCCTGCACTGAGAGGGGTGGGAAATGGTGTCTGGTGGATTGGGGAAGAGCATGAGCTCCACTGAAGCGCGAGGAGCAGGGAGCGCGGAGACTGCAGGGTGGCTGACCCTGGGAGCGGGAATCTGACTGACCCCCTTGTCTCAGTGAGGAGTGGGATTTCTCCAGTCACTCTGCCTCAATTTCTGTAAAGGTCCGAAGTCTGGCCCAAACCGGAGCAGCCGAAGCAGGACTGGCGGCTGTAATAAAAGGAGACGGATTCCGGGGCTACTCACCGTTTGACGAAGTTTCTTGATTCCTTCCCTTAGGTGAGCTTTGACATCTGCGTGGTGGAAGTTGTCTTTCTTGATGGCCTGGAGAAATACAGATGTGACAATCAACCCGTAGCCTTTTGTCAATCACGTCAACGGCCCAGAGTCAGCAGTGGCTCAGGCTCACAGCTCTGAAGATTAATGCCCCTGGTTTCTCTGTCCTCTGGGCAGCACCGTGTTAGCGACCAGCTCCGACCAGACCGGGGGTTAAAACTTGAGTTCAAGGTCCATTGGTCAAAAATAGAATTTAAACTATGAAGAAAAATGATGAATAACAATTCGGGTTAGGACGCTTCTTCAGTGGGTCTGAGGAAGGGTCTCAAGCCGAAATGCCACCAATCCTTTTGCTCCAGAGATGTTGCCTGACCCGCTGAGTGACTCCAGCACTTTGTGTCTACCTTTGGTATAAATCAGCATCTGCAGTTATTATTTGTTTCGACAATTCAAATTAATTATCAGTGAAAATCTGAAGAAGGCTCCCGACCCACAACGTCACATATCCATATCCTAAGAAGTGAAAACCTAAATAGAGAAATTGTTGGAATTCTATAAAACTGTATCATATCAAAAAAAGGGAGTTCTGCTATAATGGCATTTCCACACTGCTAATTAGAAATAATGTGACTGAGGGGTTAGGGCACCATTTGAATTATATGGGCTGAATTGGTTATAGTGCAAATTAGATTGAGAACCAGAGAACCATCTCAAAGTTACTTTGCAAATTGACAAGTAGAAAAAAATCTGTCTTGAAAAAAGGTTCAGAGACTGTTTCCATGCAACCTTCCTGCAGTAACCAGATGCCACTGTCTCTAAAGCTGTCAGTTTCGCCGCGGGGTGACATTGAGATTGACAAGCAATCGCTTCCATTGACACCTGTGCAACAATGCTCTATTAAACAATGTGAGACATACCCTCCGGTATTCTTAGCTTGCAGCACCAAAAATCAACTTAGAGCGATTTTAAAAATTGTGTTTGTAAATCCTGTGGGAAATATAACTTTGTTATTGCGAGTCTGAAACACTGCAATGCCTCACTCCCTTTTCTCCATTGACAAAATTGATTTTATAACGTGATGCTCTATAATGTGAGGTTTCCTGGTGATGTAAACATAGCAGAACTGCCTGTATACCCATTAAAGAAGGCCAACATTATGCCTCTGGTTGGGGCTGCTGAAGGCTCCTGACATTATGATTTACTGTATGTCAGGGATCGAGGGACGGACCATTGCGACTGAGTCTAACAATTGATTAGCTCTGACATCTGCCCACTGCCCACCCTGCCCCAGCTCCCACCCGCTTTACTGTTGTAGTCCCATCTCCATAACAGTGGCCGCTCCATCGGGGTCAGTAACGTGAGCCAAGCTGGCACATGGTAACCCAGATTGGGAATCCAGACGGGCTGCTGGACTATAGCAGGCGTCATGATAGGCCTGGAGCCACAAATGGTTGTAGGTGGAGTCTTGAGCAAAAATTGGAGAAATTGATCTGACTACAGACGCCGAGTCCCACCAGCACTGTGTTCTGTTCATGATTCCAGCATCTGCGGAAACATGGGTCTCCATTTTCCAGCAGTGGGATTAATTCATACAGTTTTGGGCCAATTTACCTCACTCTCTGCAGGATCGGTCCTTCCACCTCCTGTTCTGACCTGAGCGGTAGTCTTCCCTCAGGGTGCCCTTGTCTGCCAAGGACTTACTTCTAAATGACACACTATGCTTGAGTAATTCAGCGGGTCAGACAGCACCTCTAGAGGACATGGATAGGTGACGTTTCTCCAGTTTAAAGAAGGGTTCCAACCCGATACGTCACCTGTCCGTGTTCTCCAGAGATGCTGCCTGACATGCTGAGCTACTCCAGCATTTAGTGTCTTTTTTGTAAACCAGCATCTGCAGGTTCTTGTTTCTCCAAGGACTTACTTCTTTATTCTTTTTTTCCAGCCAAGTTTCCTCCAACGAAGTAATTGACCTTTCATCGGTGAGCCGTTGGGATTCGGGCATGGAGCCGTGGGAGATGTTGGAGGCCACGGAGTATGTGGAGCTTTTGGATATGGGTAGGTGGGTGTCCTCCTTCCCATCCTGTGACACCAATGAAAGGGCACAGCATTAAAAATGACTGCAACAAAACGGGGGCATTTCCAACAACACAAATTGCATTAATATCGATTGCGTTCATTAAAACCTGCCACTGCTGTAGCCCTCCAGCAACAACGGCAATGCCAGGACCTCGGAAAATATGGATCATCTCCCATATCTTGGGGAACCGTGTCTTTTGGAAAGGCAGACGTTGATAATAAAAAAAATAATTGCTTTTGGCTTTCTGAGGATGTGATAATCTCATCCTATTGTTTGCTTCAGAGGCTTCAACTGACTGCAGCACAAGACTACATCACAGAATCACAGTTATAGAGTGATACAGACAAAAATAGGCCAATGCCTGTTAAATTTCTGACCAAGATGCCCCATCTAAACTAGTCCCACCTGCCCGCATTTGCCCCATATCCTTCTAAATCTAAACCTTTCTTATCCATGTATCAAATGTATTTTAAATGCTTTTACCTGTACCTGCCTCAACTATCTCCTCTGGTAGCTTGGCCCATATACCCACCACCCTCTTTGTGAAAAAGTTGGCCCTTGAGTTCCTATTCTTTCCCCTCTCATTCTTGCTGAAGGCAAGCATTCATAACCATGAACTTGGGGATTCCAAGATACTGTACCTCCGCACATCAACGCTGTTAAGGGTCTTGCCATTAACTGTATAACCTGCACTTACATTTAACCTCCCAATGTGCAACACCTTGTAGTAAACTCCATCTGCCATTTCTCCACCCATTTCTGCAGCTGACCTATATCCCTCTGTATCTTCTGACAGCCTTTCTCACTGTCTGCAACTCCTTCAAATTTGGTGTCATCAGCAAAGTTACTCACCAACCCATCAACATTAAAGTCATTTATACATATTATAATTAGTAGAAGCCCCAGCACAGATTCCTGTGGAACTCCACTGGTCACAGGCCACCAACCAGAATATCTTCCTTCCACTACAACCCTCTATCTTCGAAGAATCGGACAGTGTTGAATCCGTACAACCAAATCAGCGTGAATCCTGTGCATCTTAAACTTCTGGCTCGTTTATGTACCAACAGTGACTTTATCAAAAGCCTTACTAAAATCCATGAATGCAACATCCACCGTCCTTCATCAATCTCCTCCGTCACCTCAATGAATGAAAACATTCTCAAAGCTTCCTTGCAAATTGCATTTCTACTCACTGAAGGAGATCCCAGACCTGTGGCTGCTCAGAATGGAGAAAGAGAATTTACGGTCCTCAGACAAGAGCACCCAGAAGCCCAAACTCGAGGGCGAGAGAGGGGACCCTGTCCCAATTGCCTCATTCACCAAATCCTACCCCACTTGGGTCTGTGGTGCCCACTCCATCAGTCACCTGAGACCCACAGAGCAGACAATCCTGGGCCCTAGGGGATGTCTAAGGAGGAGCCACCCTTCATCATTACTGGTTGCACATTCACCCACCCAATAATCTGGGTCCCGACCTGAAACGTCACCCATCCATGTTCTCCAAAGATGCTGCCTGACCTACTTAGTTACTCCAGCACCTTGCGCCTAGGGTTCTGCTCGTTCAACCTCCCCTTCCTTGTGAGCTCCCTGAATCAAGTTCCCCAGAGCCACCATGGGACATCTTCCTCTGTTGAGGGAGGTACATAAATGAAGGAGGTTGATATTATTTGGTCTTCTGCCAGGCCAGTCATTGCAAACTAATTAGGCAGTCACAGCAACAAGAACGATAGCAGTTGTACTTATGCACATTGAACTCAGCACTATTCTTCACCAATTGATGCTTGTGTTCAATCAGGTCCAGCACTTTGTTCTCTGTCTTGGAGGTCTGACTCAGCAATGAAAATGTTGAGACACTGAATTCTATTGCTGCCTTAGTCCGCAAAGTGTTCTCCGTGTCAAACCTAAACAAAACAAATGTCGTCAGTGGGGCAGGGAAAAAGTGGCCAAAGCCAGGCTGACAGGTCAGAGCGAGCGACAGGGGAGCCTGGTTGAGCAATGACATGGATGGTGGTCCTGGCCATGGGGAAAGGTAGATGTAGAGAAGATATCTTGTGTGGAGGGAACCAGAACCAGGGACTGCAGCCAGTCACTAACAAATGTCACAGAAAATTAGTCACAAAACTACACAGCACAGAAACAGGCCCTTCGGCCCACCTTGTCGACATTGACCAAGTTGGCATTTGGGTTAATTCCATTTGCCTGCATTTGGCCCATACCCCTTCCTACATATCTGACCAAATATCTTTTAAAATACATAATTGTATCCACTTTTATAGCTTCCTCTGGCAGCTCATTTCAGATACAAACTAGTCTCTGAGTAAAAATGTTTCCCCTGAGGATCTTCTTAAATCTCTCCCCTCACACCTTAATCCTGTGCCCTCTAGTATTAGAGTCCTCTATCTTGGGAACAGGACTGTAAGCGTTCACTTTATCCATGCCCTTTATAATCTTGTACACCCCAATCAGGTCAACCCCCAGCCTCCTACGCCAATAAGAAAAGTCCCAGCCTATCCAACAAAGCCCGCAAGCCCAGCTAACATCATGTGAGTCTCTACTGCACCCTTTTCAGCTTAATATTATTCACAATCCAAGAAAAAATCTTTAGCCAGAGAGAGGGAAGAATGTGGAATCCACCCCTCATAGAGCGTAGGGTGGAAGGCTGGATAAACATATAGGAGAAAGGTAGACTCAAAATGCTGGAGTAACTCAGCGGGTGAGGCAGCATCTCTGGAGAGAAGGAATGGGTGACGTTTCGGGTCGAGACCCTTCTTCAGACTGATATCAGGGGAGGGGGCAGGGCAAAGACAGAATGTAGTCAGAGACAGTAACCCTAACTGGGAACTGGGAAGGGGAAGGGGATGGAGAGAGAAAGTAAGGGCTTTCTGAAGTTAGAGAAGTCAATGTTCATACCGCTACCCAAGCAAAATATGAGGTGCTGTTTCTCCAATTTGCGCTGGGCCTCATTCTGACAGTGCAGGAGGCCCAGTACAGAAAGGTCAGATTGGGAATGGGAGGGGGAGTTGAAGTGCTCAGCCACTGGGAGATCAGGTAGATTAAGAAGGACTGAGCGGAGGTGTTCAGTGAAACGATCGCTGAGCCTGCGCTGGGTCTCGCCGATGTAGAGAAATTGACACCTGGAACAGCGATGAGGTTGGAGGGGGTGCGAGTTGATACCTGAAATAGTAGATGAGGTTTGAGGAGGTGCAGGTGAACCTCTGCCTCACCTGGAAAGACTGTTTGGGTTCTTGGATGGAATCGAGGGGGGGAGGTAAAGGGACAGGCGTTGCATCTCCTGTGGTTGCAGGGGAAAGTACCTGGGGAGGGGATGGTTTAGGTGGGAAGGGACAAATTGATCAGGGAGTTCCAGAGGGAACGATCTCTGTGGAAAGCAGAAAGGGGTGGAAATGGCAACATGTGGGCAGTAGTGGGATCCCACTGTTTGCTGATGGGGTGGAAGCTGAGGACAAGGGTGACTCTGCCTTGACTACACTTCTTCCCACCCTGTTTCCTGTAAAATCCATCACGATGACCTCTTCTTCCGTCGCCTCCTCCTCTGGGCCTTTTTCTATGGGAAGGAATCCTCACCATCCAGTGATGACACCTTCTCCCATCTTCAACGGATCCCATCCTCTTGGACTTCCCCGGATGGCCCTCTACCTTCTTTAGACCTTTTCATTTCAAACTGCTGGCGGGACATCAACCACCTCAAATTTTCCACTCCCCTTACTCACTCAAACCTCCCCCCCCCCCTGATCGTACAGCCCTCCGCTCACTCTGCAGTATCCCCGACTGGAGAATCTAACCCACCGACAAGGGAGGTGCCGTGGTAGTCTGGCGCGCTGACCTCTACCGGACTGAGGCCAGGCAACAACTCTCAGACACCTCCTCCTACTAATCCTTCGCCCATGACTCCACAGACAAGCACCAGGCCTTAATCTCAAGCACCATTACTAATTTCATCACTTCCACTCTCTGTCCTCCAAGACCTCCAACCTTATCGTTCCCCAGCCCCGCACGTCCTGATTTTATCTTATTCCATAAATCCACAAACACAATCCTGGCAGACCTATTGTTTCTGCTTGATCATGTCCCACCGAATTGTCCAACTGACCATCCTATCCCTCCGGAACTCCCTGGTCAACTCGTCCCTACCCACCCAAATCACCCCCTCCCCAGGTACTTTCCCCTGTAACCCCAGGAGATGCAACGCCTGTCCCTTTACTTCCCCCCCCCCTCGATTCCATCCAAGAACCCAAACAGTCTTTCCAGGTGAGGCAGAGGTTCACTTGCAACTCCTCCAACCTACTGTATCCGCTGGTCCAGGTGACAACGCCTCTACATCGGCGAGACCCAGCGCAGGCTCGGCGACCATTTCACTGAACACCTCAGCTCAGTCCGTCTTAACCTATCTGATCTCCCGGTGGCTCAGCACTTCCCCTCCCATTCCCAATCTGACCTTTCTGTCCTGGGCCTCCTCCATTGTCATTGGCCAGCGCAAATTGGAGGAACAGCACCTCATATTTTGCTTGGGTAGTTTACACCCCAGCGGTATGAACATTGACTTCTCTAACTTCAGATAGCCCTTGCTTTCTCTCTCCATCCCCTTCCCCTTCCCAGCTCTCCCACTAATCTTACTGTCTCTGACTACATTCTATCTTTGTCCTACCCCTTACCCTGTTATCAGTCTGAAGAAGGGTCTCGACCCGAAACGTCGCCCATTTCTTCTCTCCAGAGATGCTGCCTCACCTGCTGAGTCACTCCAGAATTTTGTGTCTACCTTCGATTTAAACTAGCATCTGCAGTTCTTTCTTACACATATAGGCAAAAGGAATGGGATAATTTAATGGGGTTAGCTGAAATAGGTTGTGAGTTTTATGTGATTAAGACTCCTCCAACTCTCCTCCCCGACTAAACCAAGACTGAGGGAGCTTTCTTGGGACAGGGCAGATGGAGTTAAAGTCCAGAACAGCTATGATTTAATGGGAGGAAGAGGTTGGAAGGACTAAATGTCCTCTTCTTAATTCCCATCATCAGGTCACTTACTTTGACGAAAAGCAGATGAGAGTGCCGTCATGAATGCCAGTGGTCAGAACTGTCTGCCGATCCAAGGAAAAGTCCACTGACCTCACTCCCCCGGAGTGGTACGAGTGACACTGGGTCTCGAAGTTAATCTCCTGGGGATGGGAAACAGTCGGGTGGTTATCTGCAAACAGTTCAATTCCAGCTCCCGCTCAACCAACTCCAGAGGGGATTACACTCAATTTAGATTCTAAAATGTAAGCAAAAACGTCACCATCAGAGTAAAGTGAGGAGGTGTGTGGGAGGGGAATGTGGAGCTTGGGGTGGGTGGGGGAATCTTGTGTGTGGGGAGCGAGGGGCGGCAGCTTGGGGAGGGCAGTCGGGGGTGGAGCTGGGGGGAGCAGGGGGGCAACTTTGGGGGGAGCTTGGGGGTGCAGCTTGGAGGGAGAGCTTGAGGGGGAAGTTGGGGGGGGGTGGTTTGGGGGGGGGGGGGCTTTGGGGTGGGGAGCTTGGTTAGGAGGGGGTGTTTGAGAATCTGCTATATATTGAGCAAAACACAAAGTGCTGGAGGAACTCAGCGAGTTTGGCACAATCTGTGGAGGGAATGGACCAATGTTGTTTTAGGTTGGGACCCTTCTGCTCTGAATCCCTCCACAGATGCTGCCCGACCCATCAAACCTCTCCTGCACTGTGTTTTGCTCGGGATTCCAGTGGCTGTAATTCCCCGCGAGGTGTATATTGCCTTTCCACCTCAGTGGCGTTCACGCCCCACACTGCTGCTCACCATGCTGCTGGCATCTCTGATCTGAATGAATCCATCCCTGGCTGCAGAAGCCAAGTATTCCTGATCCTGGGAGAGGTGGAGGAATCCAGGTCCCAGCTGGTGGGCTTGCACCTTGACCTGGAGCATCAGGTTAAATGCTTTGTTGTTCACATCCTGGGCAGAGGGGGAGAGAGGGAAGGTGGTGAAATGAAACCAGCTGTGACTGGGATAAAACAGAGGGGGCAGGGGGAGAGGGGGAGGGGGTAGAAGGAGAGAGGCAGGTAGAATGAGTGGGTCTTGAGTGCATCTGCATGGAAGAGTCAATGTTGGAGTGGGAGAGAAGGAAGGAAAACTGAGAGGCAGTGGAGAGTACGTTTCAGAGAGTAATGGTGGGAAAAAGCAGGAAGGCGAGCATTATTACTGAACTGTGAGTGGTTGGGTGGTGTAAGAGAGCGGGGAGTGAGTGAGTTAGATTGGGAAGTGAGTAGGGTGTGAAAGTGGGGAGTGAGTATGCGTGGGAGAGTGAGAGTGGGGAATGACTGTGAGTGAGAGAGTGGAGTGAGTGAGAGTGGGGAATGACTGTGAGTGAGTGGGAAGTGGGTGAGTGGGGAATTAGTTTGTGAGAGTGGGGAGTGAGTGTGAGTGAGAGTGGGGAATGAGTGTGAGTGAGAGAGTGGAGTGAGTGTGAGTGAGAGTGGGGAGTCAGTGAGCGTGAGCGAGTGGGGGCAGATACGTGAGTGAGAGTGGGGGAGGGTGTAAGAGTGTGAGTGAAAGAGTGGGGCGGGAGTGGTGAAAAAAGTGCATGTGAGTGATTGCACGAGCAGAGGAGGACAAAATGGCAAACGTAGGTGTGAGAGAGGGAGTGTGAGAGAGACAAGGTGAGAGAAAGAAGGTGAGTGAGGGAAAGACAGAGTGAGAGTGAGGGGGTGAGAGTGAGGGGTGAGAGAGAGAGGGTGAGAGAGCAGGAAGCATGTATGAGAGTAGGAAGGAAGCATGGCGAGTGGGTCGGGGCGGAGAGAGCAGGGAGAGTGTGGGGTGCGGAGATTGGGTGGGAGAGGGGGGTCAGAGTTACCTTGATGATCTTGTACTTGAGGATGCTGCGGGTCTGACTGCAGAACCCGTACAGATTATCCTCGCAGTCATGGACTGCAGAGGTGAGGGGCAGCCTGTTACGACAGGACATCTTCTTAATGGCCACATCACTCATCATTCCTCGGTTATTGATGTACGTTTTAGCTGAACAATAAATGAACAAGATGGAACTTAATCAGTAGAACAACATCAAATACACACAAACACACACACACTTACACACACACTCACACAGACACACACACACGCCAGTCTCTCCATGCAAGCATATACACCGATCTCTGCATACTCACCCGTCTCTGCCAGAAATTGTATGCCAGGGTACAAAACTGTGTCTCGGACAATGCAGTGAGCACCACAGTGGCCCCACAGTGGACAGTCCTCTCTCCCTTCCCGTTCACCATCTACACCTCGGACCTCAAATATAACTCGGTCTCCTGCCACCTGCAGAAGTATTCAGATGACTCTGCAATTGCGGGCTGCATCAGTGAGGGGAGGGACACTGAATACAGATGTCATCAACGACTTTGTTGAGTGGTGTGGGATGATTTACCTGCAGCTCAACACTGACAAGACTAAGTTGTGGTGAACTTTAGGAGGAGAGGAATACCCCTGTCTCCATCAACGGTGTGAATATGCAGTTTACCAGGTGTGTACCTGGACAGTAAATTGGACTGGTCCAGGAACGCTGAGGCTCTGTACAAGAAGGGACAGCACCAGCTGTACTTTTTGAGAAGGCTCCGCTCCTTGAATGTCTGCAGTAAGATGCTGCAGATCGGTGGTAGCTAGTGCCACCTTCTTCGCTGCCGTGCATTGGGGCAGCAGGGTGAAAGCTGCGGACGCCAATAGGATTAACAAATTCATCAGGAAGGCTGGCTCCGTCCTGGGGGTGGAGTTGGATTCATAGGAGGTGGTCTTGGAGGGGAGGATGCTCCTCAAACTGCAGAACATCCTGGACAATACAGCTCAGCCCTCCATGACACATTGGTCAACCTGAGGAGTATCTTCAGCAACAGACTGGTTCCACTAAGATGCAGAACAGAACGCCACAGGAGATCCTTCTTCTCCGAGGCTATCAAACTGTCCAACTCCTCCTCCTTCCATCATGGGGTAGACTGAGACTGACTCCTCCCCCCCCCCCCCCCCCCCTCCATTCTTTGCACATCCCCAATCCTTTCCACTCGTCACTTTAATTTCATGTTTCATATATTTTGTGTTTTTAATGACCGTTGGCAGATCAATTTCCCTCCTGAGATGAATAAAGTTATATTGGATCGCATCGCATCGCACGGTATTGAAAACTGCAAGCGATGGGCACACACCGATCCCCGTGTGGACTTGTGACACCACGTAAGTGGCGAGGCTTTGATCAGCAGTTAAGGGTTTTGTAGAGTTAAGTTATCAGGAACGTAACACCAGTACCTAGACTAATGATGCTGCCTCTACCTACATGGACGACAAGGGCTTCAGGTGTAGGGGAACCATTACCTGCAGGCTCCTCTTGCATATCAGGGAATGGAGTGCAGAAGTTAGGGTGTAATGTTGCAGTTGTATCATAGTTGGAGGGGACATATGGAGTATTGTGTTCAGTTTTGGTTGCCATGCTGTAGGAAACATGGCATTAAGCCGGAAGGAGTAGAGAGAGATTTATGAGGATGTTGCCAAGACCCGATGGTCTGAGCAAAATGAAGAGGTTGAGCAGGCTAGGAGAATGAATGGTGATCATACAGAGGTGTATAAAATTATGAGGGGAATAGATAGCGTAAGTGCACAGTCTTTTACTCAGGGTGGGGAAATCAAGAGAAGGGAAAGATTTAACAGGAACCTGAGGAGCATTTTTTTTTCACATAGAGGGCTGTTGGTATATGGATAAAGCTGCCACAGGAGGAAGTTGAAGCTGGTACCATAACAATATTTGAAAAACATTTGGACAGATACATGGATAGGAAAGGTTTAGAGGGATATGGGCCAAAAACAGGCAGTGGGACTAGAGTAGATGGGGCATTGCGGTTGACATGGACAAGTTGGGCTGAAGGGTCTGCTTCTGTGGTGTATCACTTTATGAAATCTTCCATGGCACCATACGTGGGCCACACCACCTTCGCAAGGACAATGTTGTCCACAGAGGTCAGATCATAATCAAAATGAATACATTAAACTAGATTCAGTGCTATTACACGCTGCTGGGGAGGGTTTTAGTTCTAGTTTTAGTTTAGAGATAAGTTGCGGAAACAGGCACTTCGGCCCGCCAAGTCTGTGCCAACCAGAGATCACCCATGCACTAGTTCTTCCTTGCCCACTAGGGACAATTCACAGAAGCCAATTAACGTACAAACATGCACGTCTTTGGAGTGTGGGAGGAAACGGGAGCACCCAGTGAAATCCCACGCGGTCACAGGGAGAATGTACAAACTGCGCAGACAGCACCCGTAGTTAGGATCGATCCCGTGACTCTGGCGCTGTGCCGCCCCACAGGTTGCCGAGATGTAGGTGCAGATTTGGTGATTAGTACAGAGCTCAGGTATGAAGTGCAGTAGGTTCTCCCACTGATCTCCTGTCCAGTGCCATGATAGCCTGCTTACCTGCAGTATCCTCTCCCAGCAGCTGAAACATGGTTAACTCGGTCCCTCCGTGACATTTGTGCTCTCCAGGCTGACAGGACAGTGTCAGGCAGTCCACGTTCTTCCTCAAATTGTTCAACACAACAGACACCCCCAAAATCTCAGCTTTTATCTCTGTTTGGACACAAAAAGAGCAAGGGGTGAAAACTGCAGGTGCGGCAACAACAGTCGAATAACAGTTCAGTCAGAACATCGAGCACAGCAACGGGAATGATCAGCGGGTGCAAAGTGGGGAAACATTTATAAACACATTTGGGTTTTAGTGTGTCTCCAACCCAGGATGTTCCTGTCATGGGATTGTCTGATGAGATACCATAGTGGAGCCATACTGAGTATTAAACCCTGTCATGCCTCAACTACACCGCCGTGGGATAGCTGAGATGGAGCATCTCGGTTGGCATGGGTATGTGGGCTGAAGGGCCTTTTTCCATGCCTTATGACTGTATGACTAAGCATTTGCAGTCCATGTTAATCATATAGACAGAGGGACTGTCTGCAGATGATGCAAAGAAAGGAGGCACATTTTGAGGAGGAGGGTTTGCCAAGAACTCAAGAAGTTTGGAAAGGAATATAGGTAGGTCAAACAAAGACGGGGTCCACAGTAAGGAAATGTAAGCATGTCAGCTTTGGAAGAATATAAAAGGAAAACGTTGTCTAAAATTAGGTTCCAACCCAAAATGTTGTCTGTTCATTCCCTTTACAGATGCTGCCTGACCTACTGAGTTCTCCAGCGCTTTGCGTTTTGCTCAGGGTTCCAGCATCTGCAGTTTTGTCTTTCCATACAGAATATTGTTTAGGTAACCTGGGACTATTAAATCCTGGTGTTAGAAGGACTCGAGTGTCATACAAAGTAACATAAAAAGTTAACAAGAATTTTAAAAATCATATGCTGGTTGCTAACACTGGAATCAGTGCTGGAGGAACTCAATGGGAAACGTGCCAGTTATTGCAAGTGGGATCCAGCACAAAGTTGCAAATTCTTGCTACCACTGTCCAAGGCTGTGGTGAGCTCCCACTTACAGTACTGGGTACAATTATGGACTCTGTATTTAACGGGGGAAATACTTGCTCTGGAACAAGTGCTGGTTTCATGAGAAAAGTTTGAGAATGTGCTTTTCGATATAGCGTCTTCGACCTGAACATTACCTGTTTCTCTCTCCACAAATGCTGCCTAACCTGCTGATTTTTTATCTGCATTTTCTGTTTCTATTTCAGATTTCCAACACCTGTTGCGTGTTATTTTTCTTGGGCCTACATTCTGTTGTGTAAAATAAGATTCTGAGGGGACTTGAAAGGGATACACTGAGAGAATACTTTCTCTGGTGGGAGAGTACAGGACCGGGGCACAGTCTGTAGGTAAGGAAACATCCACTAAAGTTAGAGGTGGAGTTATTAAATATGTTTCCGGGCTGAGAGAAGCGGGTGATGTTTGACTATGGAGAAATGAAGGTTTATCGCAAACAGGCAGGGTTGTGGTCAAGACCAAAGACTAAATCAGGCGAAAGCACCTTGGATGCACCGCCATTCCTGGTCCAATCTTTATGTTGCATCCCATGGAGGGGTGGAGGAGCAACTTTGAGAAGGAGGACAGGGGAGGCAGAGGAAATCCTTAAGAGTATCCTCACATCATATGCAAACATACTTGTAAACAGCACTGATGGATCTTGTCTCTGTTGCAACATTCTACGCGGTGGGAGGGCTCACTGGTCAGAGTGACTGAGACAGGGAGTTTCAAGGCAATTCATTCAACAGTTACCTGTGTATCCAAATACTTTAAATAATTTGGAGGGTTTGGCATTCATACTGAATATATACCCATCGGAGCATCCAGCCACAAGGAATTGTCCCTCTGGATCATACCTGAAAGATAGTTCATAAGTCATTGGAGCAGAAGTAGGCCATTCAGCCCATCAAGTGAACTCAAGTGACATTCAATTATGGCTGATCTATCTTACCCTCTCAACCACATTCTCCTGCCTTCTCCCCATGACCCTTGATATTGTTTCTAATCCCAAGTATCTGTCAATCTCTGCCTTAAATATACTCAATGACTTAGCCTCCATAGTCGTCTGTGGCAATGAATTCCACAGATTCATCATCCTATTTGTTAAGGAAGTCCTCCTCATTGTCAGTGGTTGGGATGTAGTAAGTAAGTGGCTGTGGGGAACCTCTGGTGCTCCATCCTCAAAGTGGAGGTGGAGCATTTGCAGTGGCGTTGGGCACCATAAGACGATGTATTGGGAGCACTCAGCTTAATGCAAATAGCAGATGAAGCATTTCATCTCCCAAGCTAGCCACCTTTTGCCTGACCTGTGGCTCTCTCACTGGCCTCAACAATCATAGATAGGGGATAGCCTGAACCTTTCCATCAGGATGGAAATATCAAATACTGGAGAGAATAGTTTGGAGGGGCAAAATTTAAAGTGAATGTGCTGGGTATTTTTGTTCTCCACAGAGCATGGTGAGTGCCTGGAATGTGCTGGGGGAAGGGAGGCGGGTTAGAGGCATATATGATAGTGGCGTTTACGAGACTTGGATAGGCACACAAATATGCAGGGAATGGAAGGATATGGATCATGTGCAGACAAGTAATAATAGGCCTTGGCATTATGTTATGCACAGACATTATTCCTGTGCTGTACTATTTTATGTTCTATGTTCCATGTAATCACAATGGAAGCAAGTCACCATTGTTCCCATCAGTCTGCCTAAGATGCATTCCTTTACGTCTGACCCAGTTCATACAGAGAATTGTGAGGAGATGTGTGAGGGGAATGTATCCTGTTGCTTTAGCCGACCACTTCACTGCACATGTCACAGTTAGTTACACCCCACAGCCTCCCCCTTCGTGAAAAATATGATTCACAATTCAATCAATTCTCAATCAAATTCAGTAGAATCCTGTGCCCTTTTATTCCATAGTTTTCACCAAATGTAGGCTCTTGACCATATTCATAATAACACAACTCTTCGATATTCTCTGCTATTTCTCCCTCACGGGAATTATATGCACACATTACTGGGTTAATCTGCTTTCACAAAATCTCTCTTTGTACCGTACACTTTGATCCCATTGCTGCCTTTCAGATGTTCATGTCTGTCTGATGGAACACAAGTTCCATCACGTTGCTCAAGTTATTTTTCTTCATCGTTTGAGTCATAATTTTATTTTGTCTCAATTTCTCTTCTTTCCCTCTGCTCAGGACTAACTGGACTGTGTTGAGTGGTCTGGATATTAGCAACTCAGCAACAGTGAAAATCCCTTGTTGAATGTAGCGATATTATGACGTTTATTAAGATCTTGGCTAATTAAACTCATGTTGTTGACGACTTTTGGAATACCTGGTTCTTCATAGCTTCTTTAAACCGCATCAACCTCCACTGCAACTCTTGCCTGATTTGGTGAAATCAGTATATGAGATTAAAACAAATGTGTTATAAAAAAGAATTTGGGACAGGGCGTCCATTCTAAAGATGAGGCGAAGGGAACCAAGGAACTGAAAATTGTTGAAGAACGAATGAGGTGCATCGGATGTAGATCAGAAGAGGGGTGGAAAAGCTGGAGAAGAGTTTGGTGGGGAAGGAGCAGGCAGAAACAATTGGCCTGCAACCCCGTCTGTAGATGCTGCCTGACCTGCTGAATTACTCCGGCACTTTGTGTTTTGTTTCTTAAAATGCTCCCAATAAAAGACTCAATGAAGCAGCAGGCTGTTCATCACCGCCAGCTATTCCCTTAAACTGTCATGAGAAATG
This sequence comes from Leucoraja erinaceus, assembly GCF_028641065.1. NCBI lineage: Eukaryota > Metazoa > Chordata > Chondrichthyes > Rajiformes > Rajidae > Leucoraja > Leucoraja erinaceus. The sequence goes on along the minus strand of NC_073391.1, from coordinate 34,997,591 downwards.
CATCAACAGGGTAATACAGGACCCAACGTGTTTCTCCTTGATCCATTTTGAGTGATAGGTATGAAGTTATCAAGCATTTTTTCACAATAATTAACATGTGTGTTCTTTGGAAAGGTCTTGCCAACTATTTTAACACTGTACAGGTGTTTTCCTGGGATGGCTCTGGCATCTTCTGTTTGCACAGTTTTCCACCAGCTCCTCAAGATCTTTACCTAAATTTACTTCACTTTACTTTGAACCATGAACTGTACATTGTGGTTAATGGTCGGTAAAAGGAATTGATGGAGATAACTCCTCTTAAGGCCTCTTAATTTGAGCATACTTTCACTGTCCGGGACTGTGCATGTGGCAAATGTAAATGTTTATTGCAGACGTGACCCATTCCCTGATCATTTACAGCTACAATTTCGCAATCTAAAGGATCCATTTTAATAATACCAATTGTGGCTCACTTCTCTAGTTCATGTCTTATGACTGTTGCTATTCCATTTTTTTTTAATTTCTCAGTGCAAGCAGTGCTTTTTTGTGATGACATGTAGTGGTATCGTTCTAACATGAAACGTTGGGTTATTTATGGATAACATGTGAATGAATTAGAACATTTATTTGTTTAGACTTAAAATGCAATTGTCAAGTTGCAAGTTAAAACTTATCCAACGTTAGGTATATTAATGGGAAAAAATTAGTTGAAAAGTGAGGTTTAATTATTTATTGATATGTGTACTGGCACAGTTCCATCTAATGTTTGGAGCTGATGCAATGGTGACAGTACTATAGCAAGGACTAGCAAAGAAATCTCACATAATACATACCATAGCGAAATTATCTAAATTCTGCAATGTTTCATAAAATAAAATAAAAATTCCCATCCCACCTTCAGCCTTTGTCCTCTGATTCTTGATTCCAGTACTCTGGGTAAAAGACTCTGTATATTTACCCAATCTATAACCCTCATGATCTTATACAACTCTATTAGGTCACCCCTCATCCCCCTGCGCTCCAAGGAGTCCTAGCCTTGCAGACTTCTCCCTATAGCTCGGCCCTTCAAGTCCTGGCAACATCTGTAGAAATCATTTTTGCATTCTTTCCAGCAGCACAACATCGCTTCTGTAGCAGGGGACCAAAACAACTCAATACTCCAAATGTGGCCTCACTAACATCTACTGCTTCGACTTACTTCAGACTCTGTATTGCCATTCTGTGGAGAAAGACTTGGTGGATCAGCTGAGGAGTCTCCACTGTCACCAAGTTGGCATAATAGATATGACCAGTTTCAGTGGCCAGAGCCACGTGGTCAGAGGAAGGACAGCATGCCATGGCACTGATCTGTAAATGTGAGTAAGTAAATACAATTAGGTTTCATCCCCCAAAGCTGTATCATCTACGTCCATCTCATGTGCACTGGGTTCAAGATTCACCTGCTCTTTGTACATCATTTGTTAGGCGAATTAAAATGGACCACATGATTCACCCTCTTCACCCCATGCATGCGACAATATCACTTACTCTCCCTCCATGTTGCAGAGTGGACACGATGGGCCGAATGGCATACCCCTGCTCCTATGATTTATGACATGTCTCCTTTAAACATGCATGCCAAACTTTAAAAATCTTTACTCCTTGCAACGCAGAAGCTGTGGGGTTTCAGTTTCAATTCATAAGCTATAGGAGCAAAATTAGGCCATTCGGCCCATCAAATTATTCTGCCACTCAATCATGGCTGATCTATCTTTCCCTCCCTCCTGCCTTCTACTCACAGTTTGAGTTTGAGTTTGAGTTTAGATTATTGTCATGTGGACCGATGTGCAGTGAAAATATTTTGTTGCAAGCTGAAGCAGGCAGCAGAAAGACAATATATGATTACAATTGAGCCATCCACAGGGTACAGATCCATAATAAAGGAAATTACGTTAATTACGCTTTGTTCAAGATAAAGTCCAGTAAAGTCCAATCAACGTTAGTCCAAGGTTCTTACCGAAGGTTGGAGAGTGATCTTATAAAAGTGTATAAAATCATGAGAGGAATAGATAGGGTGAATTCACAAAGCCTTTTTCTAATGGTAGGAGAATCGCGAACCAGAGGACATATGGTTAAGGTGAGAGGGGAAAGATTTAATAGAAACCTGAGGAGCAACTTTTTCACAGAGCATGGTGGGTATATGAAAAATTAATCTATGCCTCTAATGATATTATACACCTCAATAAGGTGACCCTCAGCTTTCTACCCTTTAAAGCACAAGGTCCAGGCCTATCTATCCTCTGCCTATAACTCAAGCCTGCAAGCCCAAGTAATCAAGGACATGTCTCATCCAGGTTACTCCATCTTCTCCCCTCTCCCATCAGATGAGAGGGACAGAAGTTTGAAAATGCATACCTCCAGATTCAGGGACAGTTTCTTCCCAGCTGCTATCAGGCAACTGAACCGTCCTCTCACCAACTAGAGAGCAATCCTGACCTCCCATCCATCTCATTAGAGACTTTTGAACTATCTTTAATCAGACTCTACTAGACTTTATATTACACTAAATGTTGTATCTTTTATCCTTATCTGTGCACTGTGGATGGCTTGTTTGTAATCATGTATAGTCTTGTCTTTGACTGGATAGCAACAAAAAGTTTTTCATTATACCTTGGTACACGTGACAATAATAAACTATACTAAACTAAAGTAAACTGATGATCTGCACCCTTTCCAATTTATTGACATCTTTCCTGTGGCTGGATGGCCAGAACTGCATACAGTACTCCAAGTGTCTACCAATCCCACTCCCCTGCTCTTTGCCCATTACCATGTCACACATTTGAAGATAAATAACAGCTGAAGAATTGTTTACCCTTTCTGGCAGTGCAAGAGTGCTGATGTTTTTTCCATCCTTGAGTGACCATACTTGCATGATACCCAATTTTCTTGCTGACTACAATAAAGCAGAGGACGCATGTTAATAAATTGGGACACATCAGGAGTGAGCATGAGATTGAAGAGGGAGGCAGGATAAAGCAAAGTCTACAGAGAGTGAAAGGGTGGCCAGAGAGAGGAAAAAGTCCCTTATAGACCAGCCTGGCTGTATATGTGTGGACCCACAGGAGATGGGTGAGATTATGAATGAATATTTCTCATCAGTTTTTACTGTGGAGGAAATGAGGAATATGAGTTGTGATGTTTTGGACTAAACACTAGAGAGGGGGTATTGGGACCTACACACGCATTAATCCCCAGGGCCTGACCACATGCATCTTCAGACCTGGTCGGAAGCTCAGGAAATAACTGAAGAGGGTCTTGCCAAGATATTTGCATCAGGATTAGCCACAGGTGAAATACTGGAAGACTGGAGAGTGACTAATGTCATACCATTATTTAAGGGCAGCAAGAACAAGCCAGGGAACTACAGGTAAGTGAGCCATCAGTGATGGGCAAGACACAGGAATGGATTCCTGTCCTTACCTAGTTACTGGCACGGACAGGGTCTAACACCATTTGTATATTCAAAGACTGAGCAGGGATAATCAGCTTGGACTTTTGCATGGAAATCATGTCTCTCAAGATGTCAACTAAGAGGTTGAAGAGGTTAACTAGAGGATTGATAGAACTGGGGTTGGATGTTGTGTACCTGGACTTCAGCAATGTATTTGACTGGTGGGTCTAGTGTAGCTGGGAAATATTGGCCGGTGTGGGCAAGTCGGGCCGAAGGGCCTGTTTCCACACTGTATCACACTCTATGAGGTCCCGCAGGGTAAGACCTCGGTTTAATCTTGGCTCTGAAAGAAGGTATTTTGATTACATGGCACTCTCTTAGTCACACCATTTGCATTGATAATATATTCTACTCTATGGAATGGGTCTCGAACCATAGTCCAACTGACCCAGAGATAAGAGTAGTTAATACTGATCAATGGAAGACTGTGCCTGAGGAAATAATCCAGGCCCCAGGACAGACATGTGTATGAAGGAACTGCAGATGCCAGTTTAAACAAAAGATAGACACAAAAGGCTGGAGTAACTCAGCGGGTCAGAAAGCATCTCTGTTGCTGTCTGACCTGCTGAGCTACTCCACATTTTTTGTGTCTGTCCCAGGAATGACATCCCATTCCTGCGCCAAAACAAATGACAAAAATTCACTACAAGATCCAACAAAGGAAAAATAAGCACCAGTCTTTCATCTTACCACACAGTACTGAGTCCCAGTGCCCAGAAACATTGCTGATACAAAGTCCCCACTGTACACATTCAAGGCTGTGCTCACATCAGCTTTCTCCAATGGGTTATATAAAAATGCCAAACCCTGAGGGAAAAAAAGAACAATTCTCTCAGCTCACTTTACACACGTGTAAGGACTGGATCAGCATCACAACAGTGAACGATAAGCAGTTCCCCTAATTGATGCCAACAAAACATTTTGTTCCGTCATTTTGTTAGGAGAAATGTCCTGGAGCTTTTCCCAGGACTGATTATTAAATACAATTAGATGCTGCGTTATAGTGGGAGGCATGAGAGCCAGCGAGGAAAGGCTTGGTCAAAGATACACCGTAGAAGGAGCCTCTTAATGCCTCGGGGGAGAATCACAGGAGTTAGGGTATCGGCCAACCTGGGGATGGGGGCGAGGGCAATGAATGAGATTATAGAAAGGAGGGAGACGTGGAATGGCTTCAAATGGGGATGAAGAGGAAAGAAAGCAGGAATAAACCCAGTGCTTTCTACATTTCAATTTGTGCTTGTATGGCATATCAACAACTCGATAAAGATACAAAATAGATACTCAAATAGACTCAGACAGCTTGGAAACAGGCCCATCGGCCAAACTTGCCCATGCCAGCCAACATACCCCATCTACACTAGTCCCACCTGTCTGCATTTGGCCCATATCCCTCTAAACCTATCCTATCCATGTAACTGTTGTGATAGTACCTGCCTCAACTACTTCCTCCGCCAGCTCCTTCCATACACCCACCACCCTTTGTGTAAAAAGGTTGCCTCTCAGGTTCCTATTAAATGTTTAGAATGTTTAATATTACACTGGGCACGATGATGACATTAGGAATAGATAGGGTGAATGCACAATCATTTTCCAGCAGGGGAATCAAGAAAGGGAATCAAAAGCATAGGTTTTAAGTGAGAAGGGAAAGATTTAAAAATTAATAGGAATCTGAGGAGCAACTTTTTCCACGCAGAGGATGGTGGGTATAGGGAACGAACTGCTTAAAAAAATTAAATATCTTAATTAATTTAGGCAGTCAGGTCCTTAAACACCAACCTGTCAAGAACACCAACACCCTGGAATGATACACTGACTGGCACCTTTTTTCTCTACAAGAGAAGCAATGCATAAATATATTTTATGAGTGAGTGGACTACACGTGGGAAGCTGGAGTTAGTGTTTTTGAACCAAACAGGAAGGAACCAATAAAGAGTTCTGGAGAGATAAGGAACTTCAGATACTGGTTTACAACAAACACACACAAAGTGCAGGAGTAACTCAGCGGGTCAGGCAGCATCATGGAGAGCATGGATAAGTAACGTTGTGGGTCAGGGTCCTTCTTCATACTCAGAGGGCTGTGTGTTCAGAGAGGGCGAGATTGGACAGAGTTCTGAGTGTAATTCGGGTTCCTGGATGGTGCGTGAGCGCCATCCAGTGTTCACGCCTGTGATCAGGAAATCCTGACCTTGATCATTTACCTTCCCATTAGTTTATTGTCATATACACCAGGGAGCAATGAAATTCCTCGTTCACATGAAGCTCCCAGATTAAACACTATACATACTGTAATGATAAATACAACAATAAATATAATGACAAATGGTACAACGTTGTAATGCAATTGTAATGCAAAGTTGTAATGCAATCTAAACTAATGTGTAAAACATTTTTGTGAAACATAAAGTACAATAAAGGAATCTATTGATGTATCGATTGAAAGAAACATCTGCCCATCGATCTCCCGTTCACACTTGTTCTGTCATCCGACTTTCCCATCTATTATCTCCACACAAGAAGCAATTTACAGAAGACAATTGTCCAACAAGCCCACCCATCTTTGGGATGTGGATGGAAACTGCTCCCAGGGAGAACTTTCAAACTCCACACAGACAGCACCCAAGGTCAGGATCCAACCCGGGGTGTCAGGCGTTGTAGAGCAGCAGTTGCACCAGCTGTACCAAAAAAACGGAATGAGTTAGAGTTAGGGGTAAGACCACGTTGTAACTCTCCGGGCAGCGGATGTGATAGAGGTGATTCATTACCTCCTCAGTAGCAATGAGCAGCGATGTGTGATCAGATGAAAATGTAATATTCCTAATCGATGAAGCCGCAGACCAGCACTCTTCAACCTCCAAATTGTGGAATTTGAACGTGAGGCAGTAGAGTTTTCCATCCTGAAAGATACATGAATGTTTAGTTATGAACACATTTGCACAGAGGAGTGAATTTTATGCTATGTAATAACAAGGAACTGCAGATGCTAGTTTATACCAAATATCTTTGATTTTAACAGTGGGAGTGGATGAAAGCAAGGGGAAGGGGAATGCTAAGATCAGGGGCATAATGTCTGATAGTGCAAGAGTTCCTTAACCAGTGCACCCCAAACCCCTGACCCACTTCGTCCAATGGATTTATTTTGCACTGACAGTTCACTAATGATGGGATATGGAAGCAGGAACGACACATGAGTTAAACTATGTTATCAGAGGTCAGGTTGAAGACTTATGGCTTCAGGAGTTTTGGAAAAGTGGAACTGTAGGTTTTGGGTCAAATAATCAAAACCATTAATTCTTGGTTAAACTTCAGCTCCACTTACATACATTCTATAAAAACAGACTAACTTGCTGAATTGAAATTTCCCAAAGCATGACTTCTGACCACCCCAATTCCAAACAGTAGTTCAAACCCCACTGGTGCGAGCAGTTTTGGGCCCCATATCTGAAGAAGGATGTGCTGGCATTGGAGATGGTCCAGAGGAGGTTTACATGAATAATCCTGGATATGATTGGGTTAATGTATGATGAATGTTCAACGGCACCAGACCTGCACTCACTGGAACTTAACATTTACCAAATAGTGAAAGGCCTGGTTAGAGTGGATGTGGAGAGGATGGTTCCATTAGTGAGATAGTCTAGGCCAGGGATAACAACTTCAGAATAAAAGGATGTAGCTTTAGAAAGGAGATGAAAATAATTTATTTAGTAAGAAGGTGGTGAATCTGTGGATTTCATTACCACAGACTGCAGTAGAAGCCAAGTCAATGGGTATTATCAAAAAACAGCGGTTGACAAATTCTTGATTAGTAAGAGTGTCCAAGGTTGTGGGGAGAAGGTAGGAAAACAGTGTTGAGAGATGAAAGATAGAACAGCTATGATTGAATGGCAGAGTAGACTCGATGGGCTGAATGGCCAAATTCTGCTCCTATGAATTATGAACATGGTGTGCTGGTCCTAGGACAGGCAACTGTAGTGAAAATAGTTGGGAGCATGCTGAGTCCGTACCTTCCCTGCTGTAAACAGTCCCTTTGTACTGAATGCCAGCGTATTCACGGAGCACGGCTGTAGGGTGGGATGTATGTTCATCCTGATGGTCGATGTAGGCCAATCCGGCACATTCCCCGCACCTGAAACAGGGGACGAGAACGCAAGATTTTTTTATTGGACACACTTGTAAAACAGGGTGGAGCGAACAGAGAGATGGCAAGGCTTCATTCAAAGGGCTTGAATCTAGATTCCAGGTGAGACATTAAATGGAAGTTTGTCTGCACGACCCATTGAAGGAGCTGCCGGTCAGAGGATTCCTCTTTGGAATGGAGACTGAGGAGTGACCTTAACGGGGTGTGTAAGATCGAAAGGGCATGGATAAATGTCACACTCTTTTTCCCAGAATTGAGGATTCGAAAACAAGAGGGAAAAGACTTAAGGTGAGAGGGGAGAGATATAAGATCAGCTTTTGTTTAGAAGATATGGAATGAGCTACAGAGGCAGCTGTGGTAGCAGATATAATTACGACTTTTAAAGGAGGTCTGGGCAGATATATGGATCAGAAGGGTTTTGAGGGATATGGGTCAAAGGCAGGCAAATGACTAGCTTATTTTGCCAACTTAATCAGCATGGTGGGCTGAAGGGCCAGTTTCTATGCTGTACAACTCTATGCTTCTCAGACTCCTCTGACCATAATTCCTCTCGCAATCAATCTCCCATGTTTGCAAGATCCCACCAACGGAATCATAACTATCATTGAACAGACACAACTATTTTTGTGCATTGAGCAGACACCTGAAAAACATCTCCATGTCTCTGCTTTGAATCAAAAGTTATCAGTTCAGAGAATTAGCCAACAGGCTCCCAAAAACTATATTCTAGTTTCAGAGGAAAACACAAAGTGCTGGAGGAACTCAGCGGGTCAGGCAGGATCTGTGATGGGGAATGGCTTTTCCAGCTTTCCTTCTGATGTTGCTGTCCATTGTAATATGAATGATGTTTGACACCATTCTCAGTAACTATCCTACAAAAAGTACTTTACAACTTACAAGCCTTTTGGGGCATCCCAAGCATGCTCAGATCCTGCCATCACCAATGCTTCTTGGGGCATTAAAGGGGCTGTCCCACTGCGGTGACCTAATTGGTGACTTTAAAAGAGTTTAGGAGAGTTTGAAAAAGTGTCATGTTGAAGACCTCCTTCAACTATGCAAAAGACCTCCTTCGACCTCCTTCGACTATGTTGAAGACTAGCTTCAACTAGCTTCGACTAGCTTCGAGAAAATTGGACACCGAATAGTGGAGAGTGAAGATGACCTCCTTCGATCTCCTTCGACCTCCATTCGACTATGTTGAAGACTATCTACGACTACCTTCGACTACCTTTGACCACCCTCGATTCCCTACGAATAACATGCTGACCTACTACGACCTACTTCGACTAAACCTATGAGTAAAAAAAAAAATCGATTTTTTCCATGGCGACCTTTTTTTACTCGCGGGCATTTTTCAGCATGTTGAAAAATACGCTGCAATCTAGCTGAGGCTTCGAGTATGCGGGGACCACTCTAGAGCATGAAGGAGAGTTACAACGATCTCCTAGAACATCGTGTCGCCCATGCTGCAAGTATGAGTCGAGGGCGAACTCTTCTAAACTTGCCAATTAGGTCGCCACAGTGGAACAGCCCCCTTAGTCTGAGCGATAGATAACAGGGTAAACTTCCAAAAACAATCCTCTTCCTATAGCCAAGGTCCTTGATTTCTGGCAACATCCTTGTAAATCTTCCCTGCACTCTTTTCAGCTTAGTGGCATCTTTCTTGTAGAAAAGTGACCACTACTAGCTTAACACTCATTATTGGGGTGGAGTGCCTAGCTCCCTGTAATGGGAATCCTGTGCACTGATTGGAATTTTGAGGAAAAAGTGAGATGACGGAGGAGTTAGCAGAGTGTGCAGTGGTGTCATTACTGGGAGGATACAGGAAGTGCCGTCTCAGAGGAAATGAGCACTGAATTACCTATAACAATGCTTTTATTATGATTATATACGCTGCTACGGTGTACTGGCAATTCTCAAAAGTTAAAAACTAGATTTTCACATGTTTGATGTATAATTGCATTATTTTAATATGAAGTTTGATTTTTACATTATATTTCCAATATTGATAGGAATAAAAAATGTGGATAACTGTGGCTTAATTTTTTATTATGCATACCAGCACCTTTTTTCTACAAACAAGCACTGCTGATAACTAAGATAGACATAAATGCTGGAGAAACTCAGCGGGTGAGGCAGCATCTATGGAGCAAAGGCATAGGTGATGTTTTGGGTCGAGATCCTTCTTCATACTGATGTGGGGGTGGGGAGAGGGAAAGAAGAAAGGATGAGGCGGAGACAGTAGGCTGTGGGAGAGCTGGGGAGGGGAAGGAGGGAGAAAGCAAGAACTACTGGAAATGGAGGTCAATGTTCATACCGCTGGGGTGTAAAGTACCCAAGCGAAATATGAGGTGCTGCTCTTCTAATTTGCGATGAGACTCACTCTGGCCATGGAGGAGGCCCAGGACAGAAAGGTCGGATTCGGAATGGGAGGGGGAGTTGAAGTACTGAGACACCGAGATCAGGTTGGTTAATGCGAACCGTGAGGAAGTGTTGGGCGAAGCGATTGCCAAGCCTGCGCTTGGTCTCACCGATGTAGAGCAGTTGACACCAAGAGCAGCAGATGCAATAGATGAGGTTGGAGGAGGTGCAGGTGAACCTCTGCCTCACCTGAAAAGACTGCTTGGGTTCTTGGATGTAGTCGAGGGGGGACGTGAAGTGACAAGTGTAGCATTTCCTGCGGATGCAAGGGAAAGTACCAGGTGAGAGGGTGTGTGGGTGGAAAAGGACGAATTAACCTGGGAGTAATGGAAGGAGCGGTCTCTGCGGAAAGTCGAAAGGAGAGGAGATGGGTAGATGTGGCCAGTGGTGGGATCCCGTTGGAGGAGGCAAAAATGTCAGAGGATTATCTGTTGTATGTGACGGCTGGTAGGGTGGAAGGTGAGAAGAAGGGGGACTCTGTCCTTGTAGCAAGTGGGGGGATGAGGAGTGAGAGCGGAGCTACGGGATATAGAGGAGACCCTGGTGAGAGCCTCATCTATAGTTGAAGAGGGTAATCCCCATTCCCTAAAGAATGAGGACATCTCTGATGCCCTGGTTTGGAAGACCACATCCCGGGTGCACATGCGGCGTAGATGGAGGAATTGGGAGTAGGGGACGTTCTTTACAGGAAGCAGGGTGGGAAGAAGTGTAGTCCAGATAGCCATAACGCTGGGAACATAGAGAGGCAGGGAAGAGTATGTAATAAAAAGGAACTGCAGATGCTGGTTTATACCAAAGATAGAAACAAAATGCTGGAGTATCTGGAGAAAATGGGTAGGTGACATTTCGGGTCGGGCATCCTTGCTGTGTCTATAAGGGGAAAGTATGAATGGTCCGTGGCTAGACTTGAATTAAATAAAATGTTTCTCAAACACTGCTCATCCCCTGGCCACACCAGAGTTGGTGGATAGGATGAACATGATGCTCATTCCCAGCTGTAATTAAGCAAATTATCTTACCTATGATGAACGACTCAAGAGATGAACCTGCCACTAAAACAGCTTTATGCAGGTCCGCATCCACGTGTAACAGTTCCCCTTTCTTACAGCCCACGTATAAATCAGAGGTCGGGGTCCAGCAAACAGACACGGGTTGGACAATGGTCTTCTGGAGCTCTTGTGTCTTCAAACGAGAGAGATGAATAAAAATGAGGAAAATCAAAATGAAAGCATCCATGGTGACAATCACCCATTGTCGGGATCATTCTTCAGTGGTAGGTGATGGGAGGGGGGCGGGGGGGGGGATGATTGGAAGGTGGGTGGTGAGTAACAGTCTAGAGGTGAAAAGGAGACAAAGGTGCGTCAGAATAGGAGAGAAGAGTGAAATGTAAAACCGGAGGGAGGCCAAAAAGGTGAAAGAGGACAGGAGGTGGGAGGTGAAACAGGGAGGATAAAAGGAGACTTAAGACATTAGAGATACTGTATGGAATCAGGCACTTCGGCCCACCAAGTCCGCACAGGACATCAACAGCCAATTAACCTATAGACCTGCACGTCTTTGAGTGTGGGAGGAAACCGGAGGAGCCAGAGAAAGCCTACGGTCACAGGGAGAATGTACAAACTCTGTACAGACAGCACAGGATTGAACCCGGATCTCTGGAGCTATGAGGCAGCAACTCTACCACTGCGCCACTGTGCTGCCCCTCCTGGGGCTTGAGGATGGGAGACTAGTGTACAGAGGAGGGGAATGGAAAAGTATTTGTGCACAGTCACCCTGACCCTTTTTTTTGTAAGCGCAGGATTCCAGTATCTAAAGTTCTTGCGCCTTGGAACCTCCTATTCTGAACAGTTCAGCAGTGACCCCTGCAGGAATTGGACCTTTCTTGAGAAGAAGTGAGAGATTTGACCCTATGATGACATAGTGGTAGAACTGCTGCCTCAAAATGCCAGAGACCTGAGTTCAATCCTGATTAGGGGTGCTGTCTGTGTGGAATTTGTACATTCTCCCTGTGACCACGTGGCTTTTCTCCGGGCGCTCCGGTTTCCTCCCACATTCTATTGATGCGTAGGTCTGTAGGTTGATTGACTTCTATAAATTACCCCGTGTCTAGGGTGTACAAGTGGGATAACATGGAACTAGAATGCGGGTGATCGACGGTTGGCGTGGGCTGAAGGGCCTGTTTCCACACTGTGCCTCTAAAACTAAACTCAATGTGTTGACATAAATCAAACTCTTTGCTTTGATAGGCACACAGTTGAGCAAAACCACAAAGCAACTTACCACAAATGTCTTGGCCATTTCTCCCACAAGACCAGCCTGTGCTGATATTAACATCTTAGGTCCATAGTAAGCTAATGCATTGCAGTCAGGACTGATCCTAAAATCCTCATGAAATGTCATACTTTCATCCTCTGTAGGAAGCTCTACATTTCTGAAGATAAAACATTATTTTCTTCTGTTAGTGAAATTCTGAATTATACAAAAAGGTGACATCACTTACCAATTGATAACTACATTAAGATATGCAATTAAATATTAAACCAGAGAATGGTTGCAGTGTGGAAAGAGACCGTTCAGTTCATTATTCTGTTTCTATGCAAGAGTAAACCAACTAACTTCAGTCCTTGATACCCTCCCTGAGGCCCTGCAGTTTATTTCCATTAGATATTTATCCACGTCTCATGTGAACACTACATTTGAATCTACCTCCACAACTACACCAGGCAATGCATTAAATAAATGAATTCATCTTGGTTCTTTTTGCAATTACCTTCATTCTCTGTCCTCTTGTACTTGAGGCCCTTACCAATGGGAAGTTATCTCCATCTTCCATCTATGCCTGCTATGATTTTAATAACTCAATCAGATCCTCTTGTAACCTCCACTGTTGCAAGAAGAATCCCAGCTTGTCTAGTCTAGCATTATTCCTTGTATCATAGTAGAGTCTTTACATCTTTCCTGAAGAGTGGCACCCGCAACTGGACGCAACTGGACACTGCAGCGCGAGAGTCAAGTGGTGGCAGAGTGACACAGTTGTAATTGCCACTGCCTCACAACACCAGAGACCTGGGCTTGATCCTGACCTTGGCTGCTGTCTGTGTGGAGTTTGTACATTCTCCCTGTGACCTCATGGGTTTCCTCTAGATGCTCCGGTATCCTCCCACATCCCAAAGACGAGTGGGTTTGTAAGTTAATTGGCCTCTGTAAATTGCCTCTAGTGTGCAGGAAATGGATGCAAATATGGGAAAACATAGAACTAGTGTGAATGGGTGATTTACGGTCGGCATGGACTCAGTGCGTCAAAGGGCATGTTTCCATGCTGTATCTCTAAACTAAACCAAACTAAATCAAACTAAACTAAGAACGTTTAACCATAATCAGTATTGGGATCGGAACAAGTACATTCTTGCTAGCTGCAACATTACAGACTTATTAAATGCAGCAATATATGCAATGTTCAGTTATTCTAGGTAAACCAGACCATGATAGTGCAAGTCAAAATACATAGTTCAATGCACTTGGCTTGTATCTTATCCATATCTTTATCCACATATGTTTAAAAGTCATCATTGCATCTGCTTCATTCTAACTGCTTGATTCTCTAACATCTTCCTCTAACTGCTCGTTCCAGGTACATAGTACTCTTTGGCAGTTTGCTAACTCACTATCATCCATCTGACAATGCCAAACAAGGTTGAGATTTATGCCGTTGATATTTTACATTCTCATAGAGCCACACAGCACAGAAACAGGCCCTTTGGGACAACTTGCTAATGACAACCAAGATGCTCCATCTTTACTAGGCCTATATCCTTCTAAATCTTTCCTATCAATATACTTGTCCAAATGTCTTTTAAATGTATGATAGGATTATTGTAATTATTAATAAATGTTATTCTACAATATGTGTACAGTCTGATTGAGAAATAGAAGCAAGAATTATCCAAATAGCAGCTTGGTCTAATATAGCTCCTCTTTGTCAACAAAAGCACAAAACACAGGAAATACTGAAGAGAGCGGGGGGTGACTGAGAACATTTCAGATTAGTGACTCATTATGTTTCTCTTTAGTTGTTTTTCACTCTGTCCCAGTTTCTGCACGCTTCGGTTTATTCTGCCATCAACACCCAGTGAACCAGAGCTCCAGCTATTTACCCACTCTTCCTGCTACAGTCAAAACTAGTACTCCCAGATTGAACTAGTACTCACAGACTGAACTAGTACTCCCAGACAGAACTAGTACTCCCAGACAGAACTAGTACTCCCAGACAGAACTAGTACTCCCAGACTGAACTAGTACTCCCAGACTGAACTAGTACTCCCAGACTGAACTGGTACTCCCAGACTGAACTAGTACTCCCAGACAGAACTAGTACTCCCAGACAGAACTAGTACTCCCAGATAGAACTAGTACTCCCAGACTGAACTAGTACTCACAGACTGAACTAGTACTCACAGACAGAACTAGTACTCACAGACAGAACTAGTACTCCCAGACTGAACTAGTACTCCCTATCAGACCAAGTACCTTAGGTAAGGACTAGTACTTTGGGTAAGGACTAGTAATCCCAGTCAGAACTACTACTTTAGCTAAGGACTAGTGTTCCCAGTCACGACTAGTACTTCAGGTAAGGACGTACTTTTGATTAGCACTCCCAGTGAGAACTCGTACTCCCAGTCAGAACTAGCATTTTAGGTCAGAACTAGTACTTCCAGTCGGAACTAATATTCCCAGTCAGAACTAGTATTCCCAGTCAGAACTATTACTCCCTGTCAGAACTAGTACTCTCAGTTGGAACTAATACTCCCAGTCAGAACTAGTATTCCCAATCGGAACGAGTACTCCCAGACAGAAGTAGTACAGGTGCACAACCTTTTATCCGAAAGCCTTGGGACCAGACACTTGTCGGATTTCGGACATTTTCGGATTTCTGAATGGAAGATTTTTAGCGTAGATTAGGTAGGTAGCGCGGGCGGCTTGAAAAGTCTGGAACGGCTGCCTCCTCCCCGGAGACCGGGGAATCATTGTAAATCATTGCATAAATGTTAGTCAGTTAGTTTGGAGGGATTTTATGTGGTGGTGGTGGGGTGAAGGGGGAAACTTTAATTCTTAGTCCCCTACCTGGTCGGCGACTCCCAACATCGCAGAGCTGGGGGCTCCGTCCGGCCGCGGGCGGCGCCGGTTGGAGCTCCGACCCCGGCAACTCTACCCCTGGCTGCGAGGCGCTCCAAATCCAGCGCCGCCCGCAGCCCCCAGCTCCGCGAATGTTGGGAGTCGGCGGCCACAGCGCCCCGGAGCTTACCGCACGGCGACCCGGTAAGGCATTGCCCGCTCCCCGCTGGTATCCCAGCGCTGCGACGCCGCCGACTCCCAACATTCGCGGAGCTGGGGCTGCGGGCGTCCGGCCGCGGGCGGCGGTGGATTTGGAGCGCCCCGCAGCCAGGGGTAGAGTTGTCGGGGTCGGAGCTACAACCGGCGCCGCCCGCTGCCGGACACCCGCAGCCCCAGCTGGGAGTTGGCGGCCACAGCGCTGCGGAGCTTACTGCACGGCGACCCGGTAAGGCATTGACCGCTCACCGCCTCTCCGACCAGCTAGGGGACTAAGAATTAAAGTTTACCCCTCCCCTCCTCCTTCACATAAAAGCCCTCCAAACTAACTGACTAACATTTAAGCAATGATTTACAGATGTTTAAGTGTCTCCCCGATCTCCGGGGAGGAGACAGCCGCTACAGTAGTACAGACCTGGGTTGACCATGGGTCGTTTCGGGTCAAGTTTGGCGCCAAACGCGAGCTTTGGTGTGCAGACAACATCCTGGAAAAAATGGCCGGTTTTCGGAGTTTTTCGGTTTCCGGAACTCCGGATAAAAGGTTGTGCACCTGTACTCCCAGTTGGAACGAGTGCTCCCAGTCAGAACTGCTGAATACCTCCAGCGCTTTGTGTTTTGATCAAGATTCCAGCACCTGTAATTTCTAGTGTGTCTTAAGACAAATGATCTGCTTAGCTACCACTCTTCAGCCTGTGTCACTTACACTTGTGTTAATAAGTGAAATTCATTGCAGCGTTCAATATTCCACACCAGCAGACAGTCGCAGCTGGCCAAGCACAGCTGCAGCTGGTTCATAGGGTTGAAGCACAGGACACATGCCTGCATCCGCATCATTGACTTGCTGCAGAGATTATGGCCCGTTTTCCAGTTCCTTAAGACAGTAGATAACAACAAAAGGAGATTGTCAGCGTCTGTCAGCGATACATGCATCGGTCCTTCTGCAAGAGCCAAAATGTTCAAGGCGTGGTCATCCCAGCAAAGCTATGAACATCAGACCTGCACCTACACAGGACATTAATGGTGTGGAGCCACTCATCTTATAGTTGCAAGTTGCTGTGTGGTTTCACATAATCCACATAAACAAATTTGGGGCAGGAGTTCTATGTTATCCCACTTTTTCATCCACTTCCTACACGCATGGGACAGTTTGGCACTTTTGCAACATAGCATTTGGTACATGTGACAATAAGTATCATTCATTCATTTACAGAGAGCCAATTAACCTACAAAACCCACACTTCTTTGGAGTGTGGGGGGAAACTGGAGCACCTGGAGGAAATCCATGCGGTCACAGGGAGAACGTGCAAACTCCACACAGACTGCCACCGAGGTCAAGATCGAGCCCGGGTTTCTGTTGCTGTGAGGCAGTAGCTCTATCACTGCACCACTGTGACGCCCAGTGGTATCACCATTGACTAACTCCTTGCACCGTGGTGACAAAGTACTATTGGCACATGTTACAACCAGCACAAGAGATCTACAACAAAAATAAATTATTCTGTATAGAAGAAATATTATAACTGTGATTAAATCACTCAACACGACTTTCCATCAATGAACTATATTAATTTCTTTAACCTCAATAATTTACTGAGGGAAACCCTCCAATGTTAAGATTGAATGAATTTGCCCAATGAATGTTTAAAGGAGCTTTATTATATTCATTGTACCAGGATCCTAGGGCAAGTCATGGGACAACCACAGTATAAAGCTCACCCTGTGTTGTCCCATCAAACTCTATAGGGCAGGTACAACAATTCATTAGATCTAGGGTTATGCTCCCTCTACATGGCCCTGTCACGCACTCCCTGGGCAGATAGATCCTGTGAAACAATGTAGAATAATACACTGCCCAATGGTCTGTTCTGGTCATTTTGTTCTGCACATTTCTCCTTCCAGCCCAATAGCAAGACTTTTTATTTTTCACTCCTCTGTGCATTTATTTAACTCCCCCTTAAACATATCCATGCTGATTGTGCCCCCCACAGGTTCAGATCACTGTAAAACAGAATTAAGTATCCGTAAAAGGTACCAGATGGTTAAAGTGAAGTCCGGGATTGAGGAGAAACTGGCAAAGTAGGATCCCATGTAGCTAAAATCCAGCAGTGTGTACTCCAGCTCTGCCCCATCTGAATAATACAAACAAACAACATTAAAAATGATTCAGGCCAGAAACTGGAGCTTCCCTGAAAACGTGCACCGGTGAGGCCTGCAGATTAATCCAGCATTTCTACACAATGTATTCAATTAATGCGAGAGTCAGTATTAGAACTGGACTTGGACATGCCAAGACCTTTCTCCAGGGGTGCAGGGTTGGACTGTGGATCGCAGGGGAGTGGTGGGATCCTTGGGTAGACAGGATGCAGGTTGGAGGGCTGCAGAGAGTGATTTAGTTTAGTTTAGCTTATTGTCACGTGTATCGAGCGACAGTGAAAAGCTGTTTTGTTGCATGCTATCCAGTCAGTAGAAAGACTACAAATGATTACAATCATGCTGTCTACAGTGTACAGACTAAAGTGTAAAGACGACAGGATAAAGGGAATAAAGTTCAGTGCAAGAAAAAGTCCATTGAAGTCCGATTAATGATAGTCCGAGGGTCTTCAATGACGTAGATGGGAGGTCAGGACTGCTCTCTACTTAGAGAGGACTGTGTTAAGGGAAATTTGATGACAGGTTTAGAGGCATATGGCAGATGGGACTGGCGTAAATGGGACATATTGGTCGGTGTGGGCAAGTTGGTCTGTTTCCACGCTGCATGAACTCGATGACTCTATGGTGAGATTCCCACATGACGTTTATATTCATCAAACACTCCCAAGCGGGGATGCCAATCTCCTTGCCCATTTACCCCAGGGCTGCCAAGGTGGCTGTTTGAAGGTCCTGACAGCTGGCAATTCAGCCCTGCTCTTTTCTGAGGTGATCTTCATACAAAGCATTCCAGGAGAGTTTGTACACAACGTCCTTGATACACTGAGACCTGCAATTAGTCGGCACCTCACGGGGTCTCATTTGTCTCTTCACTTTTAATAAAATCATTTTTGAAAGAAGCAAAAAAGGCACAGAAGAGAATGCGTAGGTGCAGGGGTTTTAAAGAAAGGCCCACTGCTGAATAAAGGCTCTCAGGGTGACCAGAACTGTACACTGTGCCCAAATGTGGTCTTGCTTCTATGATTTCTTGCAATTGTAATGTTAAGTCATAGATTCATACAACATGGAAATAGGCCCTTCGGCCCAATTCGATCACAAGATGCCCCAGCCAAGCTAGGCCTAATTGGCCGCATTGGCCCATATCCCTCTCAATCTTTGACATGCATGTAGCTATCCAAATGTCTTAAATGTTGTTATTGTACCTGCCTCAAATACCTCGCCTGGCAGCTTGTTCCATACACCCACCACTGTCTGTGTGGACAAATATGTTCCTCAGGTGCAGGTTAAGTGTTTGCTACAAAAAGCTGTGGAGGCCAAGTAAATGGGTATTTGTAAGGTAGAAATTACCATATTCTTGATTAGTAAGGGTGTCAGGGGTTAAGGGGACAAGGCAGGGGAATGCAGTTGAGATGGAAGGATAGTTCAGCCATGACTGAATGTCGGAGTAGATGATGGGCTGAAGGGCCGAATTCTGCTCCTATAACTTATGAACATAAACGTAGCAATAATAGCTGTCACATGGTATGTGGTTTATGGAGTGCCTCTGAGCCAGTTTCGGGAATAACCAGCAGGCGCGCTGCGAGGGAACTAACCAGTGAGGACCGCAGCCTTGCTCAGCTCAGGGAAATTGTACACATAGATGGACGGCTTTAACCTCTTCTCCGCGAAGGCCACGACTTTGCTGTTGCTGTTGGCCGTGAAAGCCCCAATGCTCCCTGTCTCGCACTTCAGCACCATCTCCTCCTTCGTTTCCGTGTCCACAAATATCAGGAAGTTCCCGCAGGGGTAGCATATTGTGCTGTCGTCGACAAATAGCACGTTCTGCGTGGTGTAACCCTTCACCCATCTGAAGAAGATGAATAGTAAAGGTGATTGCAGCTGCCCAGACCCATTACATTCCCCCGGTGCCTAACATTACCTCCCGCCTATACCAAGCACCCTTAGCAGAGGTATCCCAATTACACACCTTCACATTTGGAGAAATGGCCAACAATTTGGTCAAAGTGGAAGGTGTTAAATGAGTATCTTAAAAAAAGGTGGAGAGAAGAAAGATAGCCTCTTGTAAGTGCTGGAATGATCTTGGATAAGCAAACGATAAAACCTAGAGAATGTTACAGAGGTAAAAAGGGGTGCAGAGGCCAAAGGAAATTATGGAGATACTGTGACAATAATAAACCTAAATTGAATAGGAATAAAAAGGAATTCCTGGGATGTGTGCAAGAAAGATATCTAGATCAGAAACGAGGTAGTCTCAATATCTAAAATATATTCTGGATATTTTTTAGCTAGAACAGTGCAATGTTAAAGGTTAAATTAATTATCTTTTTAAACAAAGGCACATGGCGAAACACACAGAACTTTTTTTTTCTCTCGTTTATCATATTGCTCTCTGGTTACACATTCTGTTGTGCTGCAGCAAGCGAGAATTTCATTGTACTATCTGGGACACATGACAATAAAACGCTTGATTCTTGACTCTTGACCGATTTACACAATTGAATTTTACACAATTGTGAAAGCGATGGAGATCAATTAAAAAGAGGTTTGAAGGACAGAATGATAGATTTCTGGATATGGAAGGAATCACGGGTTAAGGGGATTGATGGGGGAAGATCATTCATGCTCTAGTTGAATGGTGAATGAGGCTGGAGGGGCAGAATGGCCTGAACCTGATCTTATTTCTAACATTTCTAAATGCTGAACTCATGCTGATCTCCACATTATATGAATAAATGTGAAGGGAGTCACTAGCAACATGAAAAACAACACTTTACACAAATGGTTATGGTCTGGAATGGACAATTGAGAATCAATCGGTGGTGAATTGATTAGAATCTGAAAGGAGATAATTTGGAGGTCTAGACATTGCATCTAGCTGGATCGCTCTTGTATGGTGCTAGTACAGTATCAATGGGCCAAACATCCTTCTTGATGGGTCAGACTGCCCAGTCCACAGCTTCAGCCACACACCTCCTTCCCCTGCCATTTTCTAGAAGTTCTTCCTCAACAGCGAAGGCCGTAAACAAAATGTTCATGGTTCTGTGGAGGGTCTCACCTGAGTGTAAGGGTATCTTTGTTCTGCATTGCCAGCTCTCTCACCAGCCGAGGATATTCCCAAGATGGCTGGATCGACAGGTGAGTGTGAGGGCGAGTGTGATGGACAGGGCAAGGGTGAGTGTGAGGGACAGGTAAACGATCGCAGCTGTCTCAGCCCCAGTCACACTTTCTCACTCTCACTCCCCCCCATTCTCAGTCCACGGTTTACCCACCCC
Organism: Leucoraja erinaceus; assembly: GCF_028641065.1. Classification (NCBI taxonomy): domain Eukaryota; kingdom Metazoa; phylum Chordata; class Chondrichthyes; order Rajiformes; family Rajidae; genus Leucoraja; species Leucoraja erinaceus. The sequence goes on along the minus strand of NC_073391.1, from coordinate 34,976,815 downwards.
CCCCCTCCCCCCTCCGATACTCACTCCTTCTCTTCTCAGTCTCTCTCCTCACTCAGTTCACTCCCTCCTCTCTGCACCTCCCCTCGCTCACTAGCTCTCCCACCCTGCCCTTCCCCTCCCTCTCCCTCCCCTCCACTTTCCTGAATCCCCACACCACCCCTCCCTTCCTCCTCTGCCCTCACTCCCCCCCCTTCCCTTCTCCTCCTCGGCCCACACTCCGTTTTCTTCTCTCTACACTCTGTACCCTTCACGCTTAAACCTCTCTCCCTCTGCTCTCTCACCTCCCTCCCTCACCCACTCCCTCTCCTCCCTCTCAATCCTTCACCCTCTCCTCTCACTCACTCTTTTCTCACTATCTCCTTTTCTTTCACAACCTGTCACTCCCCCTCCTCTCTGTCTCGCTCACTCCCTCTCCTCTCACCCCCTCTCTCTCTCTCACTCCCTCTCTCTCACTCCCTCTCCTCTCTCTCACCCTCTCTCTCTCTCACTCCCTCGTTCTCTCTCACACCCTCTCCCTCTATCTCACTCCCTCTCCTCTCCTCTCACTCCCTCTCCTCTCACACCCTCTCCTCTCTCTCACTCCCTCGTTTTCTCTCACTCCCTCCCTCCGCCTCACTCCCAGGCTTGAAACCAAGCCGTTGCCAAGCGACAGCATTCTTTCGTGCGATTGGCTGTTTCGGCCAGGACTCCGATTTACTATTCGATCTCATTAACTGAAGAAATACGACGCCATGGCAACGCGTCCAGGGGTGCGGACGGGAAAGGGCGAGAGATGACATGTGGTGGGAGGAATAGAGAGGGGGGTGGGGGGTAGAAGGAGGGGGAGGGACAGAGAGAGAGGAGGAGGGATAGAGGGATAGAGAGAGGGGGGATAGAGAGGAGGAGGGATAGAGGGATAGAGAGAGGGGTGGAGGGAGGTAAAGTCGGATGAATGGAGAGAGGATAGAAAAATAGAGAGAGGAATATAGATAGAGGGGTTGTACAGTGGGGGGGAGGGGGTAATGAGAAAGGGGAGGGAGGAGGGATAGAGAGAGATGGCGAAACATAGAGAGAAGTGGTGGATAGAGGACGGGATAGAGAGAGGGGGATGGGTTGAGGGATAGTGAGGGAGGGATAAAAAGAGGGAGGGATTGAAAGAGGGAGGGATAGACGAAGAGGGTGGATAGAGGGAGGGGAGGGATAGAGAGTGAGGGATAAAGAGGGAGAGAGAGGGAGAGCGATAGAGAGATAGAGATGGGGGGTAGTGAGAGGAAGGGAGGGAGAACACAGACACCCATGTAAGGGGATAGCGAGGCGACAAACAGACTGGACGATATGGAGAAAAAATGTGAACTTTGTAAGTAAAGAGCTAAAATTAGTTATGGGTTTTACTATATATGTTATATATGAACATGATTCATTAACGACTTTTAAAATACATTTGAACAGATATATCGATAGAAAGGGTTTAGAGGGTGATGGGCTATATGCAGGCATATGGGACTAGCCCAGTATGATGACTTGGTCAGCATGGACGTGGTGGGCCGAATGATCTGTTTCTATGTACATGATAAAGGGAATAATGTTTAGTGCAAGATAAAGTCCAATAGTCCGATAGTTCAAAGGTCTTAAATGAGGTAGATGGGAGGCCAGAACCACTCTCTAGTTGGTGAGAGGACGGATCTGTTGCCTGATAACAGCGAGGATGAAACCGTGTCGGAAGGAACTGCAGATGCTGGTTTACGCTGAAGAGATAGAAAATGCTGGAGTGACTCAGCATGTCAGGCATTATTTCCTGAAAAAAGGAATAGGTGATGTTTTGGGTCCAGAGATGCTGCCTTACCCATTGTTACTCCAGCATTTTGTGTCTATCTTGGGCAGAAACTGTCCCTGAATCTGAAAGTAGGCATTTTCACACTTCTGTGCCTCATGCTTGATAGGAGAGGGGAGAAGCGAGAGTGACTAGGGTGTCAATTGTCCTTGATTATAGAAATATAGAAAATAGGTTCAGGAGTAGACCATTCGGTCCTTCGAGCCAGCACCGCCATTCAATATGATCATGGCTGATCATCCAAAACCAGTTCCAGCTTTTTCCCCATGTCCCTTGATTCCCTTCGCACTAAGACCTAATCAAACTCCCTATTGAAAACAACCAGTGAATTGGCCTCCACTGACTTCTGTGGCAGAGAATTCCACAGATTCGTAACTCTCTGGGAGAAAATGTTTTTCCTCATCTCAGTCCAAAATGGCCTTAAACTGTAACCCCTGGTTCTTGACTCCCCCAATATCGGGAACATTTTTCCTGCATCTACCCTGTCCAATCGTCTAAGAATTTTATATGTTTCTATAAGATCCCTTCTCATCCTAAATTCCAGCGAATACATGCTTAGTCAACCCATTCTTTTATCATATGTCAGTCCCACCATCCCGGGAAATAACCTGAAGAACCTACACTGCACTCCCTCAAAAGCAATAATATCCTTCCTCAAATTAAGAGACCAAAATTGCACACAATACTCTAGGTGCGGCCTCACCAGGGCACTGTACAACCTCCGTGCTCCTAAACTCAAATCCTTTCGCAATGCAGGCAAACATGTCATTAGCTTTCTTCACTGCCTGCTGTACCTGCAGGCTTACTTTCAATGACTGATGTAGAAGCACACCCAGGTCTCACTGCACCTCTCCTTCTCCTAATTCAATTCAAATAATTCTCTCCAGAGATGCTGCCTGTCCCGCTGATTTAATCCAGCATTTTGTGTCTACCATTCAGATAATAATATTTCCTGTTCTTGCCACAAAAGTGGATAACCTCACATTTATCCACATTATACTGCAGCTGCCATGCTTCTGCCCACTCACCCAACCTATCCGTCACCCTGCTGCCTCATATCATCCTCCTCGCAGCTCACACTGCCACCCAGCGTTGTCATCCGCAAACCGAGAGATGTTACATTTAATTCCCTCGTCTATAATCGTTAATATATATTGTAAACAACTGGGGGTCCCAGCAACGAGACTTGCGGCACCCCACTAGTCACTGCCTGCCATTTTGAAAAGGACACGCTAATTCCTATTCTTTGCTTCCTGTCTGCCAACCAGTTCTCTATCCAAGTCAATACCATACCTCTAATATCAGGTGTTCTAATTTTACACACTAATCTCTTGCGTGGGACCTTGTCAAATGCTTTTTGAAAGTCCCAATACACCACATCCACTGGCTCTCCCTTATCCATTCCACGTTACATCCTCAAAAAATACCAAAATTTAGTCAAGCATGATTTCCCCTTCATAAATCCATGTTGACTTTGACCGATCCGTCACTGCTTTCCAAATGTGATGTAAGGTAAACTGACAATTCCCTGTTTTCTCTCTCCCTCCTTTCTTAAAAAAGTGGGGTTACATTGGCTACACTCCAGTCCACAGGAACTGATCCAGAGTCGAGAGAACATTGGACAATGATCACCAATGCATCCGCGATTTCTAGGGCCACCTCCTTGAGTGCTCTGGGATGCGGACCATCAGACCCTGGGGATTTACCTGCCTTCAGTCCCAACAGTTTACCTAACACAATTTTCTGACTAATGTGGATTCCCTTCAGTTCCTCCCTCCCACTAGATCCTCGGCCGCCTAGTTATTTCCGTGAGATTGTTTGTGTCTTCCTTAGTGAAGACAGAACCAAAGTAGTCATTTAACTGTTCTGCCATTTCTTTGTTTTCCCATTATAAATTCACCTGTCTCTGACTGTAAGGGACCTAAATTCGTCCTCACTACTCTTTTCCTTTTTACATACGACAGTTTTTATATTCCCCGCAAGCTTTCTTTCATGCTCTTTCCCCATATCTTAATTAACCCCTTTGTACTCCTGGCTGAATTCCCCCAGCGGAGGCGGAGCCGGGCCCTGAGGAAGGGGCGGAGCGGAGGCCGATGACACGAAACATTCTTCCCGTAGGATCGGCTCTGCTCTGCTCTCATCTGCTCTCGCCGCCTTCCCCCCAGACTCTCCAAACTTCTCTCCCGCAGCATGTCGACCAAAGCCCTGGCCAAAGGTGAGTGGCCCCGAGTCCTGATGCGTTGTCTTCTCTCTACCCCACTGCTGCCCCCTCTCCTTCTCCCTACCCCACTCCACTCTCCCTCCTCCCTCTCCTCCACCCCTCTCTTCCTCTCTGTAAGGGACCTGCATTCGTCTGCACTAATCTTTTCCTTTTTACATACCTAAAGAAACGTTTACAGTCAGTTTGTATATTCCCCGCAAGCTTTCTTTCGTGTTATCCCCCCCCCCCCCCTATCTTATTTAACCCCTTTGTACTCCTCTGTTGAGTTTTTAATTTCTCCCAGTCCCCTGGTTTGCCGCTTCTTCTGGCCAATTTGTATGCCTCTTCCCTGGATTTAACACTATCCTCGACTTCCCTCGTCAGCCACGGTTGAGCCGCCTTCCCCGTTTTATTTTTTCGTCAAACAGGGATGAACAATTTCTGGAGTTCATCCCTTCGGTATTTAAATGTTTGCATCTCCATTGTCAACCCTTTAAGTGTAATTTGCCCGTCTATGCTAGCCAAATTCCCGTCTCATACCTTCAAAATCTCCTTTATTCAAGTTCAAGACCCTTGTCTCTGTCACTCCCTATCCCAATGCTGAATTCCACCATATTATGGTCACTGTTGCCCAAGGGGCCTTGCACAACAAGATCGCTAACTAATCCTTCCTCATTACACAATGCCCAGTCTTGGGCGGCCTGACCTCGAGTCGGTTCCTCTACATATTGGTTTAAAAACACGCCCTGTAAACATTTCAGGAAATCCACCTCCTACCAATATGTTGCTGGCCAGCTATGCCGAGGCAACATGAACTTGTCAATGCTGACCACAATGCTCTCGCTAGGTTTTGCCCACGCCTGGTCGAATTTCATTAAATATTGAAAATGGCACAAAGTGCTGGAGTAGTTTAACAGCATATCTGGAGAGAAGGAGTGGGTGACGTTTCGGGTCGAAGCCCTTCGTCAGTGTAAAAAGCCAGTGGAAGCAACGTAGCGAGGGGAGCGGGGGGGGGTCCAGGTGGGGAGGGAGGGAGGCACACGGGAGAGTGAAGGAGTGGAGGAGTGGAGGGAGACTCCTTGCCAGTGCCCCAGACCGCGCTGGGACTGTCACATCTGACCGGCATGGGCCGGGCCGCTGACAGGCTGAACCTGTTACTGCCCCAACGGAGGCGGCGCCGGGCCCTGCGGAAGAGGCGGAGATCGATGACACGAAACATTCTTCCCGTATGATCGGCTCTGCTCTCAGCTGCTCCCGCCGCCTTCTCCCCAGACTCTCCAAACTGCTCTCCCGCGGCATGTCAACCAAAGCCCTGGCCAAAGGTGAGTGTCCCCGAGTCCTGATGCGTCCTATTCTCTCTACCCACTGCTGTCCCCTCTCCTTCTCCCTACCCCACTGCTGCCCCTCTCTCCTCTCCCTCTCCCCCCCCTCCTCTCTCTCCCCTCCTCCTCCCTCTCCTCTCCCTCACCTCTCCTCTCCTCCCCCCTCTCTCTCTCTCCTCCCTCCCTCTCCCCCACCCCTCCTTTCCCCATTCCCCCTTTTCCACATTCTCCTTCTCCCTCTCCCCCCCATTTCCATTTCTCCTGATACTCCGCTCCACTCCCCCCCCCCCCCTCCCCCCCCCCCCCCCCCCTCCCCCCATCCCTCCCACGTAGACTCGTAGCGCTAATGCATCGCTGTCCGGGTCTAATCCCACCCGTTGTCCGCGGCACTCGGGAACTCCGCTTCAACGCCGCGAACTCCAGCGTACGTCCCTTATGTACGGCCCGCTGCCCCAGTTTCCTCCCACACTCCAAAGACGAGCATGTTTGTAGGTTCATCGGCCGCTGTAGTGCCTCTAGTGTGTAGGACAGAACTAGTGTACAGGGGATTGTTGATCGGTGGGCCGAAGGGCCTGTTTCTACACCACACAGTGTCTCATGGATGTTTGTCTCCCCTTCACAGGGTCCCTTGCCCCAGGGCCGGTGCCCGAGGGAACGATCCGTCTCTACAGCATGAAGTACTGTCCTTATGCCCAGCGGACCCGCTTGGTGCTCGAGGCCAAGGGCATCAAGTAAGTGGGGAGGGGACGTCTGGGTCCTGTCTGGGCCCTGTCTGGCCCTGTATGGGGGGGGGGGGGGGGGGGGGGGGGGGGGGGTAACGCGGTGGTGGAGTTTATAGCGCCCAGGGACCTTGGTTCGATCCTGGCTATCTGTACGGAGTTTGTAACCCAGAGTGCGTTCACCGACTGTGAGAGGCTCTGTCCAGCGGTCAGTGGCTCTCAATGAGCATTGATTTTGTCAACTCACAAACGGATACTTGCTATTTACCGGAGGTCCACTGAGCGTGTTTGTGTACATGCACTCTGATTTCAACTATTCTGCACCTTCCAGGGTCCTCATAGAATATAGAATGGTACAGCACAGCCTGAAGAAGGGTCCCAACCCGAAACGTCACCCACTCATGTTCTCCAGGGATGCTGCCTGGCCATCTGAGTTACTCCAGTATTCTGTATCTTTCCTTGGTAAATCAGTATCTGCAGTTCATTGTTTCTGCAGGAACAGGCCCTTCGGCCCACAATGTCTGTGCTGAACATGATGCAAAGTTAAACTAATCTCTTCTACCTGCACGGGGTCCATATCCTTCCATTCTCTGCATATCCATATCCAAGAGCCTCTTAAATACCACTGTCGTGTCTGCCTCCACCACCACCCCTTGCAACTCGTTCCAGGCACAGCAGGGAATGGCTCAGCCCCTTGCAGCCCAAAGTAGTTTGAGGGCTGCTTTAGCTTCAGTCAAAGGAGATACACCTCACCTGATGCAGCTGTTAGTGCAGTGCTCCTCCAGGTAGGTCTAGTCGAATCAAGTCCATTGTCAGATGTACGAGTGTGGTGGGGAACTGGTACAATGAGTGTCTTGCTTCAAAGGTTTCAAAGGTCTTTACTTGTCGCGTGTACTAATTAAGGTACAATGATTAGCGAATTCCCATGCAGCCATTTAAAAAAAGCAACTACATAAAACTACACACAACTACATAAAAGTTAACATAAACATCCACCACACGGAATGCCCACATTTATCGCTGTGATGGAAGGCAATAAAGTCTAATCTTCTTCCCTCATTTTTCTCCCGCGGTCGGGGCAGTCGAACTTTCGGTCCAGGCGATCAAAGCTCCCACAGCCGGCAGTCGAAGCCCCCATGTCGGGACGATCAAAAATCCTGCGTTGGGGCGATCGAAGCTCCCACGTCGGGGCGGTGGAAGCTCCTGCGGCTTGTAGTTCCTGAAGTCGGTCTCTGACTAGAAACTGCAAGTTCCGTGATGCTAAAGTCTACAGGCTCCCGCGGTGGAGCTCTCGAAGTCGGTCTCCAGCAAAGGCTGCCAACTCCATGATGTTAGGCCGGAGTGCGGATGGAGATACGATACAGAAAAAAAAATCGTATCTCCGTCGAGGTAAAAGATTAGAAAACGTTTCCCCAACCCCCTCCCCCACTCGCCACATAAAACAAGCTAAAGAACACCAAAAACATACATTTAACACATACTGAAAAAATAACAAAGAAGAAAGGGGCAGACAGACTGTTGGCGAGGCAGCCATTGCTGGCACCACCCAACAGCATCACAGGTACATAGACTTGTTCCTGAACTTGTAGGTATGCGTTTTCAAACTTCTGTATACCTTTTTTAATGGGAGCGGGGAGAAGAGGGAATGACTGGGGTGCGACTGATCCTTGGTTACGCTGTTGGCCTTGCCGAGGCTGCGTGAAGAGTAGATGGAGTCAATGGAAGGGAGGCTGGTTTGAGTAATGGCCTGGAAACTTGAAGTTTTCGACTTTGTCTACTTCGGCATCATCAATGTAGACTGGGATGTGTGTACCGCTTCATTTCCTGATGTCAATCACAATCTCCTTTGTCTTGCTGACATTGAGGGAGTGCAAGAAGTGGTCTGTAGTGTGCCATTGCTGAGGTAGGATTAGGGTTGTACGAGTCGGTTCATGAACCTGATGGTTGTAGGATAGTAGCAGTTCCTGAACCTGGTGGTGTGGGACTTCAGTCTTCCGCATCCCCTGACTGAAAGTAGCAGTGAGAAGAAGGCGCGGCTCAGATCGCGGGATCCTTGCTGATAGCTGCCGTCTTCTTGAGGTGGCATCTGGTGTAGATACTTTGTGCAACATTTAATTGTGAGCAGTTTCTCAGTTCCGTTGTCTTCCAGGTACGAAACCATCAACGTCAATCTGCTGGACAAGCCCGACTGGTTCTTTGAAAAGAACCCCCTGGGCCTGGTGCCAGTGTTGGAGACGTCCAGCAACCAGCTGATCTACGAGTCTCCCATCGCCTGTGAGTTTTTGGATGAGAGTTATCCCAAGAGACGACTGCTCCTCGCCGACCCTTACGAGAAGGCCAGGCAGAAGATGCTGTGGGAACATTTCAGCAAGGTACCGCACCAGGAGACATGTTTATAGGTGGCCGGTAGAGGATGGAATCAGAGGGAGGGGGGGGGGGGAGGGGCATAGGTATATGACGCCGAGTACAATGTTGCAACAGTCAAGAATTAAAAGGAACAGCATGGAAACAGGCCATTCAATCTACCAAGTCTAGGCCCACCAGCGATCACCCATTCACACCAGTTCTGTGTTATCCCACTTTCACATGCACTTTGTGAAGGAAACCCATGCGTTACGGGGAGAACCTACAAACTCCACACCAACAGCACCCATAATGAGGATCGAACCTGGGTATCTGATGCAGTGCGGCAGCAACTCTATCGCTGCTTCACTGTGCCACCCATGTTTACCTTGTCATAGCCATAGAACAAACAGTACAGCACAAGAAAGGCCCTTCGGCCCACAATGTTCATGCCAAACATAATACCAAGACCATCTCTTACCTACTAGCACATAACCCATAGCCCTCCATTCCCTGTAAATCAATCTGCCTATTCAAAAGCCTCTCAGATGGGTGCCTGGCAGAGCATTCCAGGCACCCATCGCTTCTGTGTAAAAAAAGTTGCCTGCACCTCTCCTTTAAACTTTGACCCTCTCTCCTTATAGCTGTGTCATGCATGCTGGCTAAAGGACAAATGAGATTCTTAACAAACCACATAGTGCCAAAGTAACTCGACGGGTCAGGCAGCTTTCCAGGAGAACATAAACAGGTTATGTTTTGGGTGGGGATCCTTCCACAAAATTACTTACAGTTAATATAATAACACACAGAAATTACTTTGCAATCAAAAATACTAAACAATTATTAACATAAATACTATAAGTAATCACAATATTAACAGAAACTATAATATTGCAAAACTGAAGTCATAGTGCAACCAAAGACACAGTCCGTAAAATATCCCAGTTGCTGAGGTCAGTGTTGTGCTGTGTTCACGGTGGCGCTGCGGCAGAGTTGCTGGAGACCCGGGTTCGCTCCCGACTACGGGTGCTGTCTGTACGGAGTTTGTGCGTTCCCCCCGTGACCTGCGTGGGTTTCCTCCGAGATCTTCGGTTTCCTCCCACACTCTCTTCGGTTTACTCCCACACTCCAAAGTCGTGCAGGTTTGTAGGTTGTATTGTATTGTATTGTATTCAAATTTATTGTCATTGTCTCAATTTGAGACAACGAAATGAATTCCCCTTACAGGCAGTATCATTAAAAAAATCATTAAAAATGAAAAATAAAAATAAAAATAAATAAATAATAAAACATATTAAAAATAAAATTGAACATTGTAAACATTTACCTGGTGGTCCACGACATGGCCGAAGGGCCCGTTTCCGTGCTATATCTCTCAACTAAACTAAAGAGCCTGATGGTTGCTGGGAAGCAGCTATTCCTGAACCTGGGGGTCAGGGTTTTCACGGTGTGGGCCACTTATAATGCTGGCTGCTCTTTTGAGGCAGTGTCTCCTGTAGAACCGTGCGATGGTGGGGAGTTCAGTACCTGTGATGGACCGGGCAGTGTCCATCACTCTTAATCCCCTTCGTTCCTGGGTGATCGAGTTACCGAACCAGGCCATTATACAACTGGTCAATGCGCTCCACACCGCACATCTGTAGAGGTTCGACCGAGTGCATTCATCCTAAACGCTGCTCTCCACCTCTGTCAACAGGTGATTGGTTGCATTTTCAAGATTTCCATGGCCAGAAAGGCATCAGAAGACACGTCCAAACTGGAAGAGGAGTTCCAGTCAAAGCTCGGCTACTTTGAACAGGTGAATGAAGGGAGAGTCAGTGTATCCTGGGACCAGGATCCGGGGAATATGTGTTGGGATGCTGAAGGGCTGCGGGGAAATTCTAATGGGATGTCCTCGCCCCAGGGCAACGACACTACAGTACTGTCCCTCTCACAGAGCGGCGCTCCCTCAGTACCGCCCCTCCCACAGTGCGGCGCTCCCTCACTACCGCCCCCTCCCCACAGAGCGGCGCTCCCTCACTACCGCCCCTCCCACAGAGCGGCGCTCCCTCAGTACCGCCCCTCCCACAGTGCGGCGCTCCCTCAGTACCGCCCCTCCCACAGAGCGGCGCTCCCTCAGTCCCGCCCCCCCCACAGTGCGGCGCTCCCTCACTCACTACCGCCCCTCCCACAGAGCGGCGCTCCCTCCCCCCCCCCCCACAGTGCGGCGCTCCCTCACTACTACCCCCCCCACACAGTGCGGCGCTCCCTCACTACCGCCCCCCCACAGTGCGGCGCTCCCTCAGTACCGCCCCCCCCCACAGTGTCGCAGGGAGCGCTGCGGCGCTCCCGGCGCCCCCTCACACAGCGGCGCTCCCTCACTACCGCCCCCCGGAGCAGTGCGGCGCTCCCTCAGTAAGCCCCCCCTCCCACAGTGCCCGTCCCTCACTACCGCCCCCCCCCCGTGCGGCGCTCCCTCACTACCGCCCCCCCACAGTGCGGCGCTCCCTCAGTACCGCCCCCCCTCCCACAGTGCGGCGCTCCCTCACTACCGCCCCTCCCACAGTGCGGCGCTCCCTCAGTACCGCCCCTCCCACAGTGCGGCGCTCCCTCAGTACCGCCCCTCCCACAGTGCGGCGCTCCCTCAGTACCACGTCGGCTGCTCGTGCACGCACAGTCGCAGGGAGCGCGCGGCGCGACACCGACAGTCGCGGTTCCCCCCGGAGCGCGCGCATCCTAAAGTATCCAAAGCCCGTGCACGCGCGGCCCCGTGCGCGCCCTCCGCGCCGCGTTTATGACTGGCTCTACTTCCCGTGAACGCGCAATCCGCGGGAGGGCGTCTCTCCGTGACCGACCACCTGTGCGCGCGCTGTCTCGGGTACGCGCGTGCCCGTGACCGACAGTCAGTACACGCGCGGTCCCGTAGCGCGATGATCGTGGGCGCGCCTCTCCGTGCACGTGCACGTGCAGGCAGGTGGGGACGCGCCTGTCCGTGACCGGCAGCGTGCACGCGCGATCTCGGGAGCGCCACACTGATCTCTATCTGGTTGCAGCATCTGGCCGGTGCGAAGACTCAGTTCTTTGGCGGTGACTCGGTGACCATGACCGACTACATGCTGTGGCCCTGGTTCGAACGGCTAGACGCCTTCTCATTGACCAAGTGAGTAGTATCCCCAGGTCATGGACAATGTAAACGTGCACACAACCCAGGAACTTCAACCCTGAGATAAACACGGTGCTGGAGGAACTCAGCGGGTCAAGCAACATCTGTGGAAGGAATGGACAGACGATTCTTCTAGTTGGAACCATTCTTCAAACCTGGTTGTCTGTCCAATTCCCTGCACAGATGTTACTCCAGCACTTTGTGATTTGACCCATTGTGTCTGAACTGATTAGGAATGATGTTCCAAACTCATCCCACCCTCTGGAATGAAAAAAAAAGTTATGTAAAAACTCATTCTGAAGAAGGGTCCAGTCCAGAAACATCACCTATCCATGTTCTCCAGAGTTGCTACCTGACCCACTCGGTTACTCCCAATACTCTGTATTCCTTTAATGTAAAATCCCACCTGCTTCATTAATGCGTTTCAGGAGTATTGACTGGTCTACCCTGTACCTGTCCTTCAAGTCTTGTGTCTATCTGGTCTGTATCTGCCTGTCCTGTATCTGCCTGGCCTGTATCTGCCTATCTGCTCTGCCTGCCCCATATCTGCTGTCTTGTTCTGTATTTGCCCTGTCTGCTCTGTACCTTGCCCAGCTAGACCCACTGACATGGATGCTTTACGTTTAAGTTTGGTTGACTCACTTGCCCTCTGAAATGGTGCAACAAGTGGCTCCCTGCAGGTCAGCACGGGCCAGGGAATAAACCAGGCCAGTTCCTCACTCGCCAGGAATGTTCACGAGAAATCCTAATTTAAGGTTTCGCCCCAAATGATACTTAATCCATCCCTCCCCACCCCCGCAGATGCCGCTCAACCCCCTGCATTCCACCAACAGGTTGTCTATGGCTCCTACGTCAGTAACTAGTAACGGGTGGCCCATCGGCTGATGGAGTGGGGTTGTCTTCATGTAGTCACCATCTCTCACTGACAGTTTTATCATGGCGGTTATCAGGCTACTGAACTGTCGTCTCACCAACTAGAGAGCACTCCTGACCTCCCATCTACCTCATTAGAGACCCTCAGGCTATCTTTAATCGGACTTTACCTTGCACTAAATGTTTTACCCTTTACCCTTTTGACTTCAGACTTTACTCTAGGCTTTAGAGATACAGCGCAGAAACAGGCTTTGTGTTCCAATGAGTCCTTGCCAACCACCCCGTACACTAGCACTATCCTACACACTAGGGACAATTTATAATTTCCATAGGCCAATTAACCAACAATCCTGTACGTCTTGAATGTGGGCAGAAAAAGGGGACTTGGAGAAAACTCGCACGATCACAAGGAGAACGTACAAACGCCGCACAGACAGCATCCGTAAACCGGATTGAACCCGGGTCTCTGGCGCTGTGAGACTGCAAACCTACCACTGTGCCATTGTGTATCCTGTATCTGTATACTGTAGACGGCTTGATTGCAATTATGTATTGTATGTTTGCTGATTGAACAAAGAAAAAGTGCTTTTCACGGTACCTCTGTACACGTGACAATAATGAACTAAAATAATAAATTAACCTAAACTCTCTCTCTCTCCTGTCCGCCAGTTTCCTGGATGACAGCCCTGCCCTCAAGACCTGGACCCTTGCTATGCTGAAAGATGCTGCCGTCAAAGCCACGATCAATGACAACCATGCCTACAAACGCTTCTTTGAGCTGTACATGCAGCGTAAACCCGAGGCCTGTGACTGACCAAGGGCTGTGGGCCCGTACGGATTGCCCGTCTAGCTGGCTGGCCAGGTCCGTCCTTTCAGGGGTTATATTGATGGGAGTGATCAGGTGTAGGTTTAGGTTTATTATTGTCACGTGTTCTGAGGTTTTAGTTTAAATGAAACAGACCCTTTGGCCTATCGAGTCCAAGCCAACCATCGATCACCCCATTCACACTAGTTCTACGTTGTCCCACTTTCTCACCCACTCCCAACACACTAGGGGCAATTTACAGAGGGCCAATAAACCTACAAACCCACACGTCTTTGAGATGTGGGAGGAAACCGGAGAGCCCAGAGGAGACCCATGTCACAGAGAGAACATGCAACTTCCACACAGATAGCACCTGAGGTCAGGATTGAACAAGAGTCTCTGGTGCTGTGTACGTGCTGCACTACTGTGCCACCCATTGTTTTGTATGCTAAAACATAATAGTTCCACAAAGTTGAGGAAAGGGGCAAATAAATTTCAATTCATTTCATAGAAGATTACAGGAACTAGCCTTTGGTCAATGGTGTCCGTGATACTCTTCGATGCTCTCTCCCAACCTCCCTGTAATAGGAACACTCGAACTGCACACAATACTCCAAAAGCAGTCTAACCAAATCTGTATAAAACTGCAACATGACTTCCTGATTCTTGTACTCAACTGAGAAAGGAACTGAGATTAAAAAGTTCCCTCTCCAATTGGCTGTTAAATTAGTAAATGTATTCTGAATGGGTTTATTTTGGCTGCTTGTGTGCACTAGACCTGTAGGCTATATATACCCAGCGGATCCATTGGTTAATGTAATCTAAACTCCTTCCTGTTAGAGTTTGAAAATAACCACATTCCTCTGTGCCGCTGAGCCGGTCCAAAGGAGGATGTTTGTTTACGCTGCTTTGTGTAACTACGCTTCGTTTCTCCACTCGACCGATATTTGAGGCCCATTTCCAAAAGTAGTCAGTGGCCGTTTCACTCAACACATACACCCAGACCACAGAGGCCTACCGGATCTCCCTGTCGTGAACCATTTCAACTCCCATTCCCATTCCCAAGCTGACCTGACGAAGGGTCTTGACATGAAACGTCATCCATTCCTTCTCTCCAGAGATGCTGCTTGTCCCGCTGAGTTACTCCAGCTTTTTGTGCCCACCCACACTGACCTTGCTCTCCTGGACCACCTCCATTGCCAGAGTGAGGCCAGACACAAATTGGAGGAACAGCACCTCATTTTGCATGGGTAGCTTGCAACCCAGCGGTGAGAACATTGAATTTTCTAATTTTAAGTAACTTCTACTAACACTCTTTCCCCGCCCTCCCATCCCTCCCCATCCCCCTTTCTACACCCTAGTTGATTCACTTCTATTTGCATATGGCGTGCACAGCCTAAAGTTGTAGGACAACTTGTTCTATTTGATTTTATCTGATTGTGCACGCCAGGATTGCATTCGTTGAAACAGGGCGGACCACGTGAAGGTTGCAATCTGCCACCCCTTGTTTCACTAGTTCCACAGTTCACCACATTGTATCCCTCTTGGTTGTGGTGTTCAACCTCTCCTCTTAATAGTGGAGTGAAAAAGTCATCACTCAGGGTCAGGTTAAGTGTTTATACAATTAGCAAAAAATAGCTGTCAAGACTTGAGAGGCCGAGCTACAGGAAAAGGTTGGGCAGGGTGAGACTTTATTCCTTGGAGCGCAGAAGGTCGAGGGGTGATCTTATAGGGGTGTATAAAATCATGAAGGGAATAGATAGAATGAATGCAGTATTTTTCCCACGGTAGGGTGAATCAAGAACTAAAGAGCATAGATTTACAGCGAGAGGGAAGAGATTTAATAGAAACCTAAGGGGCAACATTTTCCACACAAAGGGTGAAGGGAATATGGAACGAGCTGCCGGAGGAGGTAGTTGAGAAAGGTACAATAACAACATTTAAAAGACATTTGGACAGGTACATGGATAGGAAAGGTTTAGAGGGGTACGGGCCAAATGCAAGCAAATGGAACAAGCTTAGATGTGGTATCTTGGTCGGCATGGACAAGTTGGGCCGAAGGGGGTGTCTCCATGTCATGTGACTTTATAGTGCTACATATGTAGTCTCAGCAAAGTCATACGAAACTGTTTTATTCTTTGTACTCAAATTTGCTTCCAATAAAACCCAACATTGAACTTGCTGGATTGCTTGCTTAATTTGTGTTCAAGGTCTTTTTGAACATAATCTTCCGATCTCTCCCCAGTTAAAATGTACTAACTTTTGCCTTTGGAAATTGTTACAATCTCTATTATTTCCTGGTCTCTCAAATATAATTGTATAGGTCAGAAACAGGGCCTCTGGCCCAACTGTTCCACACATACGATGAAGGCCTCTTCTATGTGTTTGGCCCATATCGATCCATATCTGTTTGCACTAACCTTATTCATATTCACACTTATTTTGCACGGTGAGAATTGGATCAGATCAGTAGTGACATTTATTCTTATTGAATAATAAAATGTGCATTTAATACAAAATAGATTCTGTTTGAAAATCTGGATTGGCCACAGCTGCAGACCCCAGAAGGTGCTGGCCGGCCTGCACCCTGCATTGGCCAGACTCCCCAAGGCCGGTGTCCGAAGGGATTGGTCAGTGATGGGCAGTGGGCAATGATCCTCGGTCAGAGTGGATTATCTGGTCCCAGGCCCCACAGGGAGGAGGCACAGGGATAGTGCTGAGGTAGAAGGCCGGCAACTCGAGAGGCTGAATGGCCTACTCCTGCTCCCAGTCCAGACTGTGAGAGGAGGCCCCAGCCTACCCAGGTGGCCTAGCTGGTGACTCAGGGGACCTGGGGGTCGTGCGGGCCATACTCACGGACCAGGGCTGCCGCGTTCCTCCGCATCTCTGCCAACGTGTACAGAGCCCGGCACAACAGCTGGCTGTGGGCAACCAGCCCCGCCAGTAGGTTGGGAGGCTGGGCTGAACGCAGGCAGGCCGGGATGCCTAGCTCGGGCAGGGCCGGCCTGCTACCCAGGATGAAGTGGTCGAGGCGGCCACTCTGAACGGCTCGCTGCAGGAAGGCCAGCAGGTCGTGGAGCCGGGCCCGCAAGCAGGAGCGGTGCCAGGCCTCTGGGGGCAGGCGGGCTAGCAGGTGCAGCAGGGCTGTCTTCAGGTGGTAGTGGCACAGGCCGCTCGGCCCACTCAGCCGGCACTGCTTCTGGTGCAGGAAGGCGGCGACCTGCAGGCAGGCCAGGTGGCATGGGCCAGAGGGTAACCGCTTGGCTGCCCAGGCCAGGAAACGCTTCTCGTAGACGGCAGAGCTGAGGACCCAGGCTGTGTCCTGGTCAGGCCCGAGTAGGCCCCGGCTTGTATCCCACTCGGGTCTGGGTAGGCCTTGACCTGGGATCAGGTACATGTCGGAGCCATCGAACTGCACGACCGGGCAGAGGTGGAAGAGCACGGTCCTGCCTGGGCGGAATCGGATCCGAAGGGATCCTGGGCACTCCAGATCCTGGAAGCACAGCTCAAAGTCGTACTTGTGGGAGATGCGGGCCCAGGCCTTGGTCAGGGTGGCCTGGAACCAGCGCATGACCGAGCTCCATGACAGGAAGGGTGCGGTGGGGGCCCACAACAGGTCAGGGCAGCAGACCAGCCCTTGCTGGCCATGCACCAGACACAGCATGTCCCGGGCCTGCTGTGTGTCCCCGCACAGGCAGGCGCCGGGTCCCGGGCCTAGCACTCGGATAGTCCCATAAGCCCGGCACTCGGGCCTGTGGCTGGCCGGAGGCAGGAGGTCGGCCTGGAAGCGGTAAGGTTCAGGCGGGCTGAAGGGCACCAGTAGGTCACAAGCCAGCGGCCTGTCCAGCCGCCAGTTCTCGTACAGGCTGCCGACGCCAATGCTCTCCTCCAGCTCCATGTCGAGCTCCCGGTCACACACACTCCGCACGGCCTCCAGCAGGTCATCAGCAAAGCCCTCCACCAGCTCACGGATCCTGGACACCTCGTCAGCCGGAAGCCTCACGCTGCGCTCGTAGAAGCAGGCCAGAGCCTGGGGGTCGGGCAGTGGGGCCGGGGGTACATGTGGGACGCTCCCCACTCCACCCGCCAGCCTCACAGCCCGGGGACAGGCCCACAGTACTAGCAGGAGCAACAGTAGGCCAGCCAGAGGCAGTGCGCTCCACCGCCTCCAGTCCCCCCTCTCCTCCTTCTCTTCCTCCTCCTCCTGTTGATCCTTGCCAGAAGCCATCGCCGCCTCCGCTAGCTCCCGCTCCAACCGCCGCATCTGTGCCTGCAGCTGGGCTGCCCGCTCCTCCATCCTCCCCGGGCCCTGGCACTGTGGCGGGGGCTCGCTCAGCAGGGCACTCGCCAGCAGCCAGACGGTGACCAGTCCAGCTGGCATGTCGGCCTAGACCTGCGGAGAGAGAAAGCAAGGTGAGGGCCGGCCCAGACACATGGGCTGCGGGGTGGGGAAGGCAGAGGGAGGCCCAGGCACGCCGGCCAAGAGGCAAGCCTGGGTGGGAGAGGGCAAGGCCCTGCCCAGGGTCAGCAACGAGCTGAACACTTACTAAAGGGGCAGCCAGAATGGAAACAGGCCTAGATATGGGCCAAACAGGCTTTGGCATTGAACAGTACAGCACAGGGGCAGGCCCTTCAGCCCACAATGTCCATGCCTGGCATGATGCCAAATTAAACTAATCCTCTCTGCCTGCACGTGATCCATATCCCTCCACTCCCTGCATATCCATGTGCTTATCTAAAAGTCATTTAAACATCATTATCGCATCTAACTCCACACCACCATTGGTAGTGTGTTTCAAGTGTCCATCTAATTTAAACTTTCTCCACATCACCTCAACGCTAGGTCATTGAAATTTTCCACCTAGGGATAAAGGTGCTGGATCCTGTGCACCTAATGATTTTATACCTCTATCAGATCTCCCATCAACCACCAGGAGAAAATATTCCAATTTTCTCCACATCTCCTTATAGCCAATACCATCTAATCCAAGCAAGATTCTGGTGCTGGTTTACACCGAAGGTAGACACAAAAAGCTGGAGTAACTCAGCGGGTCAGGCAGCATCGCTGGAGAAAAGGAATGGGTGACGTTTCAGGTTGAGAACCTTCTTCAGACCCTGGGGTGAGTCTGAAGAAGGGTCTCACCTATTCCTTTTCTCTAGAGATGCTGTCTGCCCCCTGAGTTACTCCATCACTTTGTGTCTAAACCTCTTCTGCACTCTTTCCAAATCCTGCACATCCTTCCTGTAATGGGGCAACCAGAACTATACGCAACAACTCCACATGCGACCAAACCAAATTAAAACTGCAACATAACTTACTAACTCCTAAATTCAATGCCCCAACTGATGATGACAAACATACCACATGCCTTGTTCACCACTCTATCTACTTGTGTTGCCACTTTCAAGGAGCTATGTGATTGGGCCCCAAGATCCCGCTGAACATCAATGCGGTTAAGTGTCTTGCTATTAATTGTATACTACAATTCACTTACCCCACTTACAATTCACTTACAACTTCAACCTCCCAAAGTGCAACACCTTAAACTTGGGGCAGGCACAGAGCAAGTAGATCAAGACACTAGTCAAATGATAACCAGACAGGATGAGATGCAGGGCCAATCACCAGACATGGGATAACACGATCTCCCCTCCAAAGAGGTGGTGGTATGAAGAGGTTGTTAGCGTCCCGATTGGAATGTGTAACTCAGCCAAGTTTGCTGAGTGTGACGCGCTGAGTGACAATACGATGGTAAGCAGGGTGCAGAGTGATTTCACGTGGTTGTACGTGTGCCAAGTGAATGGATAAGGAAATAGCTAATAGAAACATAGAAACATAGAAATTAGGTGCAGGATTAGGCCATTTGGCCCTTCGAGCCTGCACCGCCATTCAATATGATCATGGCTGATCATCCAACTCAGTATCCAGTACCTGCCTTCTCTCCATACTCTCTGATCCCCTTAGCCACAAGGGCCACATCTAACTCCCTCTTAAATATAGCCAATGAACTGGCCTCGACTACCCTCTGTGGCAGAGAGTTCCAGAGATTACAGAGCGTAATATAGGAAAACATGCCAATTTATTTTCGTAGAAAAGTGAAGTACATGATACAATACAATACGATTTATTTGTTGTCATTTGAACCTCATTGAGGTTCAAACGGAATTTGGTTTCTGCAGTCATATACACAAGAAAAAGAACCAAGACACAACACAATTTACACAAACATCCATCACAGTGAATCTCCTCCTCACTGTGATGGAAGGCAAAGTCTTATCTCTCCCTTGCACTCCTCATTCTCCTCCCGATGTCAGAGTCAAAGCCCCCGGCGGGCGATGGCAAATGGAATTTTAAATGGAATGAGATGCGAGTTGATAAGAAAGTGGGGAGAATTTTTAAAATGGGACAACTCTAGTGTAATGGTCAGCGTGGATTTGTTGGGCTGAAGGGCCTGTTTCCATGCTGTATTTCTTCATGACCCCTACCCTCTCCACCTTACCCCACAGAAATGTTAGAGCAGGCGGATATGGATGATGTGCAAGCAGAAGAGATTAGTTGAATTTGGCATATAAATATGGTTGTTGATTCCCTTACTCCAGGCAAGAGACTCTGTGCATTCACCCTATGTATTCCTCTCATGATTTTATAGGCCTCTATAAGTTCACACCTCATCCTCCTGCACTCCAAGGAATAATCTGCAGTTCCTTCTTTCACAGATCATGTTTCAGGTTGGGACCCTTTTTCAGTCTGAAGAAGGATCCCAACCCGAAACATCACCTATTCATGTTTCCAGAGATGGTGCCCGACCCGCCGAGTTACCCCAATACTTTGTAGACATTTAAAAGACATTTGGACTGTTACATGGATAGATTTAGATATTTTGAAAATTGTAAATATTACTCTGCTGTTCAAGAAGTGAGTGAAGCAAAATAGTGGAAACTATAGGCCGGTTAGCCTGACCTCAGTGGTTGATAAGATTTTGGAGTGCATTATAAAGGATGAGGTTTCTGAGTATTTATGAGCACCCTGTAAAATGAGGCAAAGTCAGCAGGGCTTTGTGAAAGGGAGATCTTGGCTGATGAACCTGTTGCAATTATTTGAGAAACCAAATTGCAGGATAGACAAAGGAGAGTCAGTGGATGTGGTTTACCTGGATTTTCAGAAGGCCTTTGATAAGGTGCCACACGCAAGGCTGGTAAAGAAGATCAGAGCTCATGGTATCAGAGGGTAGATACTAGCATGGATTGCAAGTTGGCTGATGGCAGAAGGCAAAGCAGCAATAAAGGAGGCTTTTTCTGGTTTGCTGCCAGTGGCTAGCGGTGTTCCTCAGGGTTCGGTACAGGAGCTGCCACTCGTCAGGTTGTATATTAATGATTTAGATGAGAGAATTAAAAGATTAGTGACCACGTTTCCAGATGAAGCGAAGTTAGGTGGAGGGGCAGGTCGGTTAGAGAAAGTAAGGTTAGAGCAGAAGGACTTGGACAGGTTTATAGAGTGGGCTGAGAAGTGGCAGATGGAATATAGTGTAGCAAAGTGTGGAGTTGTGCATTTCGGTAGTAGGAATAAAGGTGTACACTATTTCCTAAATGGGGAGAGAAATCAGAAATTGGAGATGCAAAGGGACTTGGGAGTATTAGTGCAGGAATCCCAAAAAGTTAATTTGCAAGTTAAATTGATGGTATGGAAAGAGAAAGCAATGCTAGCATTGATTAGTACAGGTGTCAGAGATTATGGGGAGAAGGCAGGAGAATGGCGTTAGGAGGGAGTGATAGATAGAAACATAGAAACATAGAAATTAGGTGCAGGAGTAGGCCATTCGGCCCTTCGAGCCTGCACCGCCATTCAATATGATCATGGCTGATCATCCAACTCAGTATCCCGTACCTGCCTTCTCTCCATACCCTCTGATCCCCTTAGCCACAAGGGCCACATCTAACTCCCTCTTAAATATAGCCAATGAACTGGCCTCAACTACCCTCTGTGGCAGAGAGTTCCAGAGATTCACCACTCTCTGTGTGAAAAAAGTTATTCTCATCTAGGTTTTAAAGGATTTCCCCCTTATCCTTAAGCTGTGACCCCTTGTCCTGGACTTCCCTAACATCGGGAACAATCTTCCTGCATCTAGCCTGTCCAACTCCTTAAGAATTTTGTAAGTTTCTATAAGATCCCCTCTCAATCTCCTAAATTCTAGAGAGTATAAACCAAGTCTATCCAGTCTTTCTTCATAAGACAGTCCTGACATCCCAGGAATCAGTCTGGTGAACCGTCTCTGCACTCCCTCTATGGCAATAATGTCCTTCCTCAGATTTGGAGACCAAAACTGTACGCAATACTCCAGGTGTGGTCTCACCAAGACCCTGTACAACTGCAGTAGAACCAGTCTGAAGAAGGGTTTCGGCCCGAAACGTTGCCTATTTCCTTCGCTCCATAGATGCTGCTGCACCCGCTGAGTTTCTCCAGCTTTTTTTGTGTAACCTGCAGTAGAACCTCCCTGCTCCTATACTCAAATCCTTTTGCAATGAAAGCTAACATACCATTCGCTTTCTTTACTGCCTGCTGCACCTGCATGCCTACCTTCAATGACTGGTGTACCATGACACCCAGGTCTCGCTGCATCTCCCCCTTTCCCAATCGGCCACCATTTAGATAATAGTCTGCTTTCCCGTTATTGCCACCAAAATGGATAACCTCACATTTATCCACATTATACTGCATCTGCCAAACATTTGCCCACTCACCCAGCCTATCCAAGTCACCTTGCAGTCTCCTAGCATCCTCCTCACAGCTAACACTGCCCCCCAGCTTAGTGTCATCCGCAAACCTGGAGATATTGCCTTCAATTCCCTCATCCAGATCATTAATATATATTGTAAATAGCTGGGGTCCCAGCACTGAGCCTTGCGGTACCCCACTAGTCACTGCCTGCCATTGTGAAAAGTACCCGTTTACTCCTACTCTTTGCTTCCTGTTTGCCAGCCAGTTCTCTATCCACATCAATACTGAACCCCCAATGCCGTGTGCTTTAAGTTTGTATACTAATCTCTTATGTGGGACCTTGTCGAAAGCCTTCTGGAAGTCCAGATACACCACATCCACTGGTTCTCCCCTATCCACGCTACCAGTTACATCCTCGAAAAATTCTATAAGATTCGTCAGACATGATTTACCTTTCGTAAATCCATGCTGACTTTGTCCAATGATTTCACCACTTTCCAAATGTGCTGCTATCCCATCTTTAATAACTGACTCTAGCAGTTTCCCCACTACCGATGTTAAACTAACTGGTCTGTAATTCCCCTTTTTCTCTCTCCCTCCCTTCTTAAAAAGTGGGGTTACGTTTGCTACCCGCCAATCTTCAGGAACTACTCCAGAATCTAAAGAGTTTTGAAAGATTATTACTAATGCATCCACTATTTCTGGAGCTACTTCCTTAAGTACTCTGGGATGCAGCCTATCTGGCCCTGGGGATTTATCGGCCGTTAATCCATTCAATTTACCCAACACCACTTCCCGGCTAACCTGGATTTCACTCAATTCCTCCAACTCCTTTGACCCGCGGTCCCCTGCTATTTCCGGCAAATTATTTATGTCTTCCTTAGTGAAGACGGAACCAAAGTAGTTATTCAATTGGTCCGCCATATCCTTGTTCCCCATGATCAACTCACCTGTTTCTGACTGCAAGGGACCTACATTTTGTTTTAACTAATCTCTTTCTTTTCACAGATCATCCATGATTGAATGGCGGAGTGGACTTGATGGGTCGAATGGCCTAATGCTACTATCACTTATGATTTTATGATCTTATGATCTGGCAATAACAGAATACTAGAATACAAAAACAGGGATGTAATGCTAAGGCTTTATAAGGCACTGGTCAGACCACATGTGGAGTATCGTTTGCCGTTTGGGGCCCCATATCTGTGGAAGGATGTGCTGGCGTTGGAGAGGGTCCAGAGAGGATTTATGAGAATGACCAGAAGAATGATTGGGTTAACATATGATGAGCATTTGAAGGCACTGGGTCTGTACTCCAGTTTGAAAGGACTGGAGTTTAGAAGGATGAGGGGGCGGAGGGGGAGTCTCATTGAAAAGTACTGAATTGCTAAAGACCTGGATTGGATGTTTCCACTAGTGGGAGACTCTAGGACGAGAGGCCATAGCCTCAGAATAAAATATCATGCCTTTAGCAAGTTGAGAAGGAATTTATTTTTGTCAGATGCTGGTGAATGTGTGGAATTCATTGACACAGAAGGCTGTGGAGACCAAGTCAATAGAATGGTGATGCAGATTAGAGGCTGCAGGCAGATAAGAGTTGGTCTCAGCACAGACATTGTGGCCTGTTCCTGTACTGGACTGTGCTATGTATAAGAAGGAACTTCAGATGCTGGTTTACACCGAAGACAGACAGACACAAAATGTTAGAGTTACTCTGCGGGCCAGGCAGCATCTCTGGAAAGAAGGAAGGGGTGATGTTTCGGATCTTAAAAGAAGTTGCCTCGATCCGAAACGTCGCTCATTCCCTCTCTGCAGGGATGCTGCCTGTTCCGCTGAATTACTCCAGCGTTTTGTGTCTATCATCTGTACTGTTTGTTCCGTGTCCTTCCAGACCCCACCGCCTGTTCGCCCATGACGAGAGATAACAGAGGGGTGGGTGGTCACAGTTAACGGGTCTGTTCAAGGTGCGGCTTCCTCATTCTAAAAACAGTTTACTCTCAGCGAACGCAGAGGGTGAAAACAATAGACCCTAAACCCAGGGGGGGGTTGAACTGCAGAGTTTTAAACGTTCACGTTGACAGACCCACGGCGTGCGGAAACACTCAGTTACACAGACACACGTGGTGATCCCCTACCCCGACCCACAGACGGTCGCCTACCCGGCCCTCTATCCCCTCTCGCCGGGTCTCCTCCTCCTCTCCCACCGCCTTCTTCACTCTCTCCCTCTTGCCCGCAGCCGCCCCGTGGATCCGACCTGACCTCCCCCCCCCCACAACGCCCGGAGGCCGCGGCGGGACCTTCTCTCGCCTGTCGTGGGGTGCAGGAGGAGGCGGCCGGATCGGACCGGAGGGTCACTCACTCACTCACCTCGGTCACCGGGTGGGGGCTGGCGGGTTCCCGCGTCCGTTGGTGGGGGACAGGCGCCGCCCCGAGCCGCTCCGCTCCGGGGACTGAGTGATGCCGCCAGTTCCTTCCTTCCTTCCTCCCTCCCCCCCCCTCTCTCTCTCTCTCTCTCTCTCTCTCTCCCTCAGTCCTTTTCTCTTACTCATTTCCTGGCACTCCATATAAGACGAAAAGTCGCTTCGGCCAGCGCTCCTTAAAGGCACAGGGCCGATAGGCCAGCGGCAGTCAGGAGTTCATCACATCTTCCCCACAGAGAGCGAATCCCTGGCGCTCTCTTCAGAGCATCGCGCCTTCTTCGGGGTGAACAGAACTGTAACACTCGAGCCACAGAGTAATACAGCAGGAAAACATAGAAACATAGAAAATAGGTGCAGGAGTAGGCCATTCGGCACTTCGAGCCTGCACCGCCATTCAATATGATCATGGCTGATCATCCAACTCAGTATCCCATCCCTGCCTTCTCTCCATACCCCCTGATCCCTTTTGCCACAAGGGCCACATCTAACTCCCTCTTAAATATAGCCAATGAACTGGCCTCAACTGCCTTCTGTGGCAGAGAATTCCACAGGTTCACCACTCTCTGTGTGAAAAATGATTTTCTCATCTCGGTCCTAAAAGACTTTCCTCTTATCCTTAAACTGTGACTCCTAGTTCTGGACTTCCCCAACATCGGGAATAATCTTCCTGCATCTAGCCTGTTCAACCCCTTAAGAATTTTGTAAGTTTCTATAAGATCCCCTCTCAATCTTCTAAATTCTAGCGTGTACAAGCCGAGTCTATCCAGTCTTTCTTCATATGAAAGTCCTGCCATCCCAGGAATCAGTCTGGTGAACCTTCTCTGTACTCCCTCTATGGCAAGAATGTCTTTCCTCAGAAAACAGTCCCTTCGGCCCACCTAGTCCATGCCGACCGAGTTGCCATTCTGGGCTAGTCCCATTTTCCACCTCTTGGTCCACATCTCTCTAAACCCTTTCTATCCATATCTGTCCAAATGTATTTTAAAAGTTATAGAAGATAGAAACAAAATGCCGGAGTAACAGCGGGACAGGCAGCATTTCTGGAAAGATGGAATGGGTGATGTTTCGGGTCACGGCCCTTCTTCGGTCTCCCTTAGAGCCTTCAGTTTCTTCCTCGAGAATCTGAAAAAGGGGTCTTGACCCGGAACGTCACTCATTCATTCTCTCCAGAGATGCGGCCTGTCCCGCTGAGTTACTCCAACATCTTTTTCTCTATCTTCGATGCAAACCAGCATCTGCACTTCCTTCCTACACGTTTTGAAAGTCACACTTATATCCATGTCTATAGCTTCTTCTGGCAGCTCATCCCAGATACCACCACCCTCTGATTAAAAGGTTGCATCTGAGGGGGTGGAGGTTTAATAGGTATGTGAACGACACATTTTACACACAGGGAGGCCATTCGGTGGGTTTGTGGAACGAGCTGCTGGAGGAGGTAGTTGAGTACGGAGTTTGTCCGGTCTCCTCGTGATCTGAAATGAAAAATGATGAAATGATTCAATTTATTGTCATTGTCAGTGTACAGTACAGAGACAACGAAATGCATTTTTAGCATCTCCCTTGAAAGGGAGACACAGGGCGTCGCGGTGTGCCCGCGCCTGCCGCCGTAACATTCCATTACAGGCAAAGGTGGGTGAAGTGTCTTGCCCAAGGACACAACGACAGTATGCACTCCAAGCGGGATTTGAACCGGCTACCTTCCGGTCGCCAGCCGAACTCTTAGCCCATTGTGCTATCTGCCTGGGTTTTCTCTGAGATTTTCGGTTTCCTCCCCCTCCAAAGATGTAGGTTTGTAGCCACGTGTTAATTGGCTTGATAAATGTAAAAAATGACATTTCCACCCTGGGAAAAGGATTTGGATTGTCTAAATCTGAATGTTCATGCTTTATTTTATGCCTTATTTTAGTTCCCTGCTATTAAAACAAATTGTTTAGTTTGGTTTACTAATGTCACGTGTACAGAGAAACAGTGAGAGGCTTGCTCTGCATATATCCAATCAGACCATATTGTACATGAGTCCAATAGATCCACTCTGGAACAGCACGCCGAGAGTGCCACCAAACACACCGCCCGCGACCACCACAAGTCATTGCTAGTTCTCCTACAGCAGCCGCCCCTTCATTCCCGTGTGCCGTGGTCACCGTGCCCCCCTTCCCGAACCGATCACGGAACTTTAGGCCATTTTCCTAGGAGAGTGAGTGCGAAGTGAGTTCATAGATCATTGTGGACCGAGGTGAGGATGATGAACTACGTTGGTGAACTACATTGGTGAACTACGTTGGTGAACTCGAACATAAACACACAGAGCAACGGGGGGTGGGGGGCTCTGGACAAAGATTCTAGAGGAGCTTCTGGAGCATAGATGTCACAGGGACTGGTTTAGTTTAGTTTAGTCTAGTTTAGTTTACTTTAGTTTACTCTCATGTGTACCTACAGTGAAAAACTTTATGTTGCATGCTATCCACTCAGCGGAAAGACTATACATGATTACAGATAGACAAAAGTGCTGGGAGAAACTCAGCGGGTGCGCAGCATCTATGGAGCTAAGGAAATAGGCAACATTTCGGCCGAAACCCTTCTTCAGACTGATGTAGGGTGGTGGGAGGAGAAGAAATGGAAAAGGAAGAGAGGGAGCCCGAGGGCTGAGGGAGAGCCTGAGGGCTGAGGGGAGGAGACAGCAAAGGCTGCCGGAAATGGGTGTATTCAATGTTTATGCCACTAGGGTGCAGACTGCCCAAGCGGAATATGAGGTGCTTTCCCCCCAATTTTCGGTGGTGCTCACTCTGGCCATGGAGGAGGCCCAGGACAGGGAGGTCGGATTCGGAATGGGAGGGGGAGTTGAAGTGCTGAGCCACCGGGAGATCAGGTTGGTTAATGCGGACCGAGCAGAGCGGAGCGGCGACGTGACCCCACCACTCACCACATCTTCCCATCTCCCCCCCCCCCCCCCCCCCCCCCCCCCCCCCCCCCTCTGCTTTCTGCAAAGACCTCTCCCTCCACAACTCCCTGGTCAATTCTTCCCTTCCCTTCCGCACCACCCCCTCCCCGGGCACTTTCCCCTGCAACCGCAAGCGGTGCTACACCTGTCGCTTTACCTCCCCCCGCAACTCCATTCAAGGACCCAAGCAGTTGTTCCAGGTGCGACAGAGGTTCGCATGCATCTCCTCCAACCTCATCTATTGCATCTGCTGCTCTATATACAAAGGATACGAAGGATACAAAGGACATTTATTATCACATACACCAAATGGTGTAGTGAAATCTGACTTGCCCATTTGATGTAGATGTCAGCTGATCTACATTGGTGAGACCAAGCGTAGGCTTGGCGATCATCGCTCAGTCGGCAT
This sequence comes from Leucoraja erinaceus, assembly GCF_028641065.1. Taxonomy (NCBI): domain Eukaryota; kingdom Metazoa; phylum Chordata; class Chondrichthyes; order Rajiformes; family Rajidae; genus Leucoraja; species Leucoraja erinaceus. Next base: position 34,949,118 of record NC_073391.1, on the reverse strand, counting down.
TAACCAACCTGATCTCCCGGTGGCTCAGCACTTCAACTCCCCCCTCCCATTCCGAATCCGACCTCTCTGTCCTGGGCCTCCTCCATGGCCAAATACCACCAAACAGTTGGAAGGTGGTGAATCTGTGGAATTATTTGCTGCAGAAGGCTGTGGAGGCCAAGTCGGGGGATGTTTTTGTAAGGCAGAGATAGATAGATTTTTGATTGGTTCAGTTTAAGAGGTTATGAGAAGGCAGGAGAATTGGGTTCGGAGGGAGAGATAGATCAGCCATGATTGAATGGCGGAGTAGACTTGATCCTATCACATGACCTTATGAGCTAATGACCGAGATTCACACCAGCATGTTCTGGGACATATTGTTGTATTGTATTGTATTCAAATTTATTGTCATTGTCTCAATTTGAGACAACGAAATGAAATTCCCTTACAGGCAGTATCATAAAATAAAAATAAAAAAATAAATAAATAAAATACCAGCAGAGTCTGATAGTTATTCCAGCAGGGACAGCGATCTATTCCAGCAGGGACAGAGATCCATTCCAGCAGGGGCTGAGATCCGCACCAGCAAAGCGAATGGATCCTTGGCGTGTTGCTTCTGGCTGTCACCGGCGCGCTGCTGTTTCTCGGTCCGGCATGCACTGAATCACACAGCTGTGTATATTCCAGCGTAAAACGACTGATGTCACAAGCGCCAACCGCACTGAAAGTAGTTGTCCGATGACTGACGTCTGAAATGCTCCTGGGAATTGCCGGCGATCTTGTCATGTTTCCTTCTTGATCCGATGAAATCTGTGAATTTCCACCATGACATCAAGGTGTCTGGACTGCTGCGGGCACTGAACTCTTACCTGGGCCACTCTTCCCCTCGCTTCTCAAACGCATGCCTGTGCAAGCTTTAAACACTCAAACGCAATCTTACAAATGTATTGGCGTTGGAATACCTCAATACATGGTATGTTAGCTTTCATTTCATTGCAAAAGGATTTGAGTATAGGAGCAGGGAGGTTCTACTGCAGTTGTACAGGGTCTTGGTGAGACCACACCTGGAGTATTGCGTACAGTGTTGGTCTCCAAATCTGAGGAAGGACATTATTGCCATAGAAGGAGTGCAGAGACGGTTCACCAGACCGATTCCTGGGATGTCAGGACTGTCTTATGAGGAAAGACTGGATAGACTTGGTTTGTTTATACTCTCTAGAATTTAGAAGATTGAGAGGGGATCTTATAGAAACTTACAAAATTATTAAGGGGTTGGACAGGCTAGATGCAGGAAGATTGTTCCCGATGTTAGGGAAGTCCAGGACAAGGGGTCACAGCTTAAGGATAAGGGGGGAATCCTTTAAAACCGAGATGAGAAGGACTTTTTTCACGCAGAGAGTGGTGAATCTCTGGAACTCTCTGCCACAGAGGGTAGTTGAGGCCAGTTCATTGGCTATATTTAAGAGGGAGTTAGATGTGGCCCTTGTGGCTAAGGGGATCAGGGGGTATGGAGAGAAGGCAGGTACGGGATACTGAGTTGGATGATCAGCCATGATCATATTGAATGGCGGTGCAGGCTCGAAGGGCCGAATGGCCTACTCCTGCACCTAATTTCTATGTTTCTATGTTTCTAATACATTTACTCATAGAGTCATAAAGTCTTACAGCGTGGAAACACGCTCTTCGGCCCAACTTTCATGTCACATTTACACTAGTCCCACCTACCCGCGTTTGGCCCATATCCTTCTAAATCTATGGTATCCGTGTACCCGTCCAAATGTATTTTAAAGGTTGTGATAGCACCTGCCTCTATATTCTCCCCTCTCCCTTCACATTTCACGCTACTTCTCTCTTTATCTCACAGGTTTTTACATCCCTGGCATTTGCTAATCACCCCCTCACCCGTAGCCACCTATCACTTGCCAGACTTTGTCCCGCCCCCACCTCACTTTTCCAACATTCTACCCTCTCATACGATGTCTGAAAAAAGGTTCCAACTCATGGGGAAACATCATGTATCAGTGTTCTCCAGAGGTGCTGCCTGACCTGCTGAGTTACCCCAGCACTTTGTGTCTTTTTATTTGTAAACCACCACCTGCAGTTCCTTACATCTCCCACTTCCAAACGCCTCGAGTCCGGCAGTTGAGACGTGACGATTGGAAGATTGTAAATGTCAGTAAATGTAACAACAAAAGGAGGAGGGACAGAAAAAAATAAACCAGTAGAACACCTTTGTGAGTGATTCCCCGCAGCTACCAGGCGCCTGGGCGAACAATAAGGAAGAACAATCTGAAGGAGGGTCTCGACCCGAAACGTCACATATTCCTTTTCTCCAGAGATGCTGTCAGACCCCCTGAGTTACTCCAACTATTTGTGTCTACCTTGGGCGAACGCTGAACTGGGCAGGTGCTCGCCGTGGAGTTTGGAATTGTAGGTCAGATCTTATCACCAAACCCCGAGTCCCCCATTACCCTTGTACTCCTCCCTCCCCCCCTCCCCCCCCCCCCCCCCCCCCCCCCCCCCCCCCCACCACCCCACGTCCTCTCCCACCCATATCCCTCCCTCCGGCTTTGTATTTCACACCGGGTCTTCTTTCTTTATCTGACACCCATTTTGTTTCCTTTTCACATCTAGCTTTTTTTTTCTCACTTCCCCCACCCATTGCCAATCACACCCCAACCCCCCCTCCTCTCTCACCTTTCTCTAGGCTCGAGCATGATCTTATGATTTTCTGTAAAGATTAAAAAAAGCGGAACTATTTTTGAAATGTCGACACTTTCCGGAAGTGGGAGCAGTGTGTTATTTCCAGAAACGTGAGAGGCTGCGACAGATGATGACTTGTCGACTGTTTCACGGTGACGCGACGCGACCAGAAAGAATGGACTCAGCTCGTCGTTTTCCGCCTATCCAGAAATTCCGCTGACTAATTGTTTTGAAAGCTCCCTGATTTATTGTCCCCGGAATCTCCCGACGTACTTTAGTCATCCAGGTGAAAAACCCCCCCCCCCCCCCCCCCCCCCCCCCCCCCCCCCCGTCCCCTCCTCCCTCCCGGATCTACTATGATAGTCACAACATAGGTAAACAAGCCCTTCGGCTCAACTCGTCCATGCCGGCCAAGATGTCCCATCTAAGCTTGTCCCGTTTGTCTGCGGACAGGCCCATAACACTCTAAACCTTCCCTGTCCATGCACCTGTCCAATGTCTTTGGAATGTTGTTGTAGTACCTGCCTTAACCACATCCTCAGCCAGCTCGTTCCATATACCCACTATCCTCGTTGTGAAAAAGTTGTCCCTCAGCTTCATATTAAATCTTTTCCAGCCTTTCCACATAAATCTATGTCCTCTGGTTCTTGATTCCCCTACTCTGTGTAAAAGACCTTTAACTATTGCCCTCACGATTTGGTACACCTCTATAAGACCACCCCTCATCCCCCTGCGCTCCAATCAACAGTCCCAGCCTGCCCAACTTGTCCCGGAGTCCTTGCAACATCATTATGAATCTTTTTCTGTGCTCTGTTTTTACACTCAGTAATAATGTGCTAGCTCATCACGTTCGCCAACTCAGTGATAGTGTGTTAGTGTTATGATCTGGACATCAGTGTTTGAGAGGCAGCTGGGCCTGGTTATAATGGGGAAATGCTGGGAAAACAGCTGGGGAAACTTGTTCGCCAAATGCCCGGAAAATAAATGTATCTGCTGACTTGTTGAACACTTAGGGCGCTTCCAGAAGAGGGAGTGAGGGTTTTCACCGGGTGCTACGGTTTCATAGAAACATAGCAAATAGGTGCAGGAGGAAGCCATTCGGCCCTTCGAGCCAGCGCCGCCATTCATTGTGATCATGGCTGATCGTCCCCTATCAATAACCCGTGCCTGCCTTCTCCCCGTATCTCTTGATTCCACTAGCCCCTGGAGCTCTATCTAACTCCCTCTTAAATCCATCCAGTGATTTGGCCTCCACTGCCTTCCCACACTCCAACGACGTATAGGTGTCCCTAAAGGATAGAACTACCCACAGTCATACATCGTGAAGCCAGCCCCTTCACCGACCACCATGCCCCATCTACACTAGTTCCACCAGGTTGCGTTTGGCCCCTATCCTTCTAAATCTATGGTATCCGTGTACCTGTCCAAATGTTTTTTTTAAATGTTGTGATAGTACCTGCCTCTACTTCTGCCTCTGTTAGCTCGTTCCATATACCCATACACGGAATGTGTAAAGAAATTGCCGTTCGTGTTCCCATTTAATCTTTCGCTCCTCACCTTAAATCTATGGCCTCTTCTTGATTCCACGACTCTGGGTAAAATACCCAGATGCGTTCACCCTGTCTGCTCCCTCGTGAGATCAGTTTTCAAAGATCCTGCACACGAGCGATGGGCCAAACGGCCTCACTTGAAATTCGTGAATTTTTAGTTGGGCAACTTTCAATAGTTTGTAGTTGTTCTTGTGGGTTTGAACCAATCACAATATTTTGCAAGCAGGTTTCTCTCTCAGCCCGCCCTGTCACTCTGACTCCGACAGGCCGGGGTTTCACAACATGTTGCGCGTGTCACTGGGAGGGCCGTGGCTTCTGGAGATATTTAAGCAGCCCCTTTCCTGTGCCTGTACTATTCCGGTCGGTGACATCCCAGAGACTGATCGCAGCCATGAACGGACAATGCAGGTGAGAGGCTGCAGGGAGGGAGGGCGATCCAGGCCGGGCCGGGATGGTCGGTGCCAACCGCACCGGGCACCAACCCAGGGCACTGAGAGAGGAGGCGGGGGTGGAGGGGGCACTGTTCACCAGCTGTCCCGGGGGGCTCCACTGCGGGTGAAACGGCCTCGGCAATTCCTGGAAGATGGGAGTGTTTGGGGAGCAGCTGGATATGACGGAGATACCGATCGGGTATCTCCCATATCGGTGCCCAGTGCAGCGGGAATGTGTAGGCGAGGGAGAGGGTCAGGTTACGGAGAAGGTCCTGGGATGGGGAGGGAGTCGGGGCTGTGGAAGGAACTGCAGTGGGTCGAGGGTAAAGAGAGGGGCGATGGGTTTAGTTGAAATAAGATCACGCCAGGGTGAACGCCAGTGTAGTCGCTGACGATGGGCGGAATGGCCTCTGTGCCGTGACAGCAATGGCCGGACCTCTGGTGTGGTCGGGTGCTGGCGGAGAGTGTCCGCTGGCCTCGCCGGCCGAGGCTCCCCGACTACAGCGAAAAACGGAGCCCCGTAACCCCGTAACCCCGCGTCCGCCCGGCGCCGGAGATCCTCCCCAACCTCACCTCCCCGCTCTTCAATCTCCTCCACAGAGCTTCAACCCTCAACCAGCGACCCATAATAGGTGAGTGATGTTGATGCCCGTTTACTCCCGTCGTGGACCAGTGATCGCCAAACTCCCCATCTTCTATCCTACCTCATTGCGGACTTTGCACTTTTTCTTTTCCCTGCGCTTTCTCTGTAACCGTAACACTGTAACACTATATCCTTCACTCTGGTATGTTTCTCTTTGCACTACCTGCTATATTTATGTGTGACCCGAGTCAGTCCGCGGCCTTCACCCCCCCCCTGCCTCTCCCACCAGGTATCCTGGCACAGCACACGGGCGACGACCTGGCCCAGGAGGCCCGCACCTACGTGGCGAGCACCTACGTGAAGTACCTTGAGTCAGCCGGCTGCAGGGTGGCGATCATCAGGTGAGCCCGCGGCGCACCCCGTGGTGGCCTTGTATCTGACCGAGGTGATGGTTGCGGGTAAGACGTCGAAGGACATGAACGGAGGAGATGGGAACGTCGCGTCAAATGACATTTGTTTTTAGTGGGATTATGAATGGTGATTGTAGGAGTGGGGGAGTAAGTGAAGATTGAGGGCGAGGGGAGTGGGGGGGGGGGGGGGGGGGAGGAGGGGGAGGGGAAATGGGGGGGAGATGGCGAGGGGTGAGGGTGGGGGCTTGGAGTGAGGTAAGGGCCGGGAGAGGAGGGTGGAAGGTGCGAGGAGAGGAGGGGTGAGGGCCAGAGAGGAGGGATGAGGAGGGTTGAGGGGAGAGGAGGAGGAGGGAGCGGAGTGGAGGGGTGAGGACTGAGGGAAGGTGAGGAGCTTTGATGAGGCTGTGTTTGGGGTATTGTGTTGAGTTTTAGTCACCCTGTTGTTGGAAAATTGTTATTAAGCTGGAAAGAGTGCAGAGAAGATTTACATGGATGTTGCCACAGGAGTCGAGGGCCTGATCTACAGGAAGCGGTCGGGCTGGTTAGGTCGCTATTCCTTGTATAAAATTATAAGGGACAATAGATGTGGTGAATGTATCCCCCGTTAGAGTTCTATTTAAAAAGGTTGCCCTCCAGGTTCCTATTTAATCGTTTAATCTCAATTTTAGTCTCAACCGATGCCCTCTAGTTCTTGACCCCCCCCCCCCCCCCCCCCCCCCTCCCCCGCAGGATAGGGAAATCAAATAGGGAAATTCAATAAAACCTGCAGGGCAACTTTTGCACTCGGAGGGTGTTGGGTATATAGAACGAGCTGCCAGAGGACGTAGACGAGACGGATGCAAAAACAACATTTAAATGATATTTGGACAGGTACAAGGATTGAAAAGCTGTAGAAGGATGTGGGCCAAACGCGGGCAAACGAAAGGCCTGTTTCCGTGCTGCATTCATCGATATATTTTTTTAAATCAGTGAAAAGCGCTTCGCGATGTTTTTTTACATTCGTTTAGAAATACAGCGTGGAAACAGGCCCACCAAGCCCGCGCCGACCAACCATCTCCCGTTCACCGGTGGTACAAGAAATTGCTGGAGAAACTCAGCGGGTGCAGCAGCATCTATGGAGCGAAGGAAATAGGCGACGTTTCGGGCCGTCGAAAATACGTCGCCTATTTCCTTCGCTCCATAGATGCTGCTGCACCCGCTGAGTTTCTCCAGCAATTTCGTGTACCATCGATCTTCCAGCATCTGCAGTTCCTTCTTGAACACTCCCGTTCACCGGTGCTCGTTATTCCCACTTTCATATCGTACACACTAGGCCTAGGGTCAACTTACTGAAGCCAATTAACCTGCAAACCTGCATGCCTTTGGAGTGTGGGAGAAACCCCACGTGGTCGCAGGGGGGACGTTACAGACTGCACAGACCGCACCCGTAGTCAGGATTGAACCCGGGTCTCTGGCGCCACGAGGCAGCAACTCTACCGCTGCGCCACTGTCTAGCAGAATCCGGAACGATCGGGAACATGAGGGATTGCAGATGGAGACTGCGTTTAGGATTGATATTGGGATGGGGGGTTGTGGCCTTGGTTGGGCGAGTTGAATGGGTAGTTGGGGTGGTGAATGACTTGAGAATTGGGATAAGAAGGGGATGTAGGCTGCGATGAATTAGGAATTGGGTTAGGTTGGGCGAGTGCGGGTTGTGACGATAGATTTTGATTTGGTGACTAAAAGCCATTGTTCTCTGCAGATTGTACCTCGACGAGTCTGAATATGAGAAGCTATTTAACTCAATAAACGGGTAGGAGTTTGATCATCAGATTTTTTTCTCTCGTTATATTTTAGCCACTCGGGGAACACATGCTCCCCCTCTCTCATCCCGAGTGGCGCCGGTTGTCTCTGCGTCCCTCGCTGCCTACTTCCACTCGAGTACCGGACTCTTCGTTGCCACTCTCGCGTCTGACTGCAACCGGCACAGAAAGGCACACAGCGCCTCACGCTGTCCGGTTGGAGGAAGCTGCATGCGCAGAACGTTACCACACAGACCTGCCTGTGTCAATAGTCAAATGTGTTTTATTGTCGTTTGGCTAGAAACTGAACAATGTAATTCTTACTTGAAGCAATACTACAGACATGTACTCTGTGAAACCCCTAATAAACAACAATGTGGATATACACACACACACAGCGCGCGCGCGCGCGCGCGCACACACACACACACACACACACAATTGCCCTGCTCATTTCCTTCTGCTCCGGACTCCCACCCCCCCTCCCCCCCCCCCTCCCCTCTCCCTCCTCCTCCGCCTTTACGTTTCACCCCTCCTCTTCTCTCCTTATCTGACACCCTTTTGTCTCTTTTTCACCTTCAGTCTTCGTCACCTGCTACACAATCAGCCTCCTCACCTGTTTCTATCTATCACTCGATGGGCTTTGTCCCACCCAGCCTCTCTTTTCCAGCTTTCTACCCCCCCCCCCCCCCCCCCCCCCCCGCCCCCTACTCCATCAGTCTGCAGAAGGGTCCCAATCCCAAACGTCGTCAGTCTATTCCCACCACAGCTATTGCTGGCCCGCTGAGTTTTTCCAGCACTGTGTGTTCTGTTATGTTGGACAGGTTTCCTCCGTCGGCCAGCCCCTACCACCCCCTGGTTCTCGGTCAGCGGCCGGTCACATCCGGCAGGTACCCCTCGATGCAACGTTGTTGCTGCCGCGTTCATTGTGCTCAGGCAATGGAGCCGTGCGCCGCGCCGTCGCTGCCGCGATAGTCCGATATATCCTCGGGTCTGTACGCCGTGCCATTTACCGACCGTCACCTCTCTCCCCCAGTATCCTGCTCCCTGGCGGGGCTGTGGACCTCGAGACCTCGGAGTTCGCCCGGGTGGCCGGAATCATCTACAGGCTGGCGATCCAGGTCAGTTAGAGCTTGCCTTGTGTGTGTCAAGAGTCAAGAGTGTTTTATCGCCATATGTCCCGGTTGCCTGGGACAATGCAATTCTCACTTGCTGCCGCACGACAGAAGATGTGAATATGTAAACATTGTACATGACGGGGAAATATAGAAGATTTAAAAAAATACAATTTTTTTCCAATGTAGCTGAGTGTGTGTGTGTGTGTGTGTGTGGGGGGGGGGGGGGGGGGAGAGGGGGGGGGAGGGGTGGAAGAGGGGCGCAGGAGGGGCGCAGGGACTGACCGTGAGGTTACCCCCGGGGTGTCCAGTGTCGGTTCGGTGACCGACAGCTGATGGCTGACTCAGACCGCTGTCCTTCATTCACGCTCCCGAGCTAAGGACAGTCGGGACACTGACTTATTTACTGGAAATTGTGAAGCTGTGTTTTTTTTAATTAATTCATACAACACGGATACAGGCCCTTCGGCCAGCTCGCCCATGCCGACCGACACCCATTTAAACTAGACCCACTTACCCACGTTTGTCCCCATATCTAACCATCTCCAGAGCCAGCACATCCTTCCTTAGATATGGGTCCAAAAACTGCTCACAACACTCCAAAATGCGGTCTGATCAGTGCCCTGTAAAACCTCAGCATTACATCGCTGTTTGTTTGTATTCAAGTCCTCTGACAATAAATGCCAACATTGCATTCGCCTTCCTTACTACTGATTGGAATTTCAAAATTAACTTTTGTGAATCATGCACTAGCACTCCTAAGTCCTTTTGCACCTCATATTTCCGAATCCTTTCCCCTTTTAGTAAATAGTCTCCGTCTTCATTCCTACTACCAAAATGCCTGACTCCACACTTTGCTACACTGTATTCCATCTGCCACGTCTCCCAACCTGTCCAAGTCTCTCTGCAGAGTCCGTTTCCTCAACACTACCTGTCCCTCCGCCGACTTTGGTATCACACAAACCTGGCCACAAATTCATAATTTCCTTTATCGAAATACTTAGACTTTACTTTAGGGATACGGCGCGGAAACTGGCCCTTCGGCCCACCGAGTCCGTGTCGAACCACCGAGTCCGTGTCGACCAGCGATCCCAATACTCTACACTATCCTAAACACTAGGGACAAATTACAAGCCAATTAATCTACAAACCTGTAAGTCTTAGGAATGTGGGAGGAAACCGGAGCACCCGGGGAAAACCCACGCGGTCACGGGATGAACGTACAAAGTCCATATACAGACAGCACAAGTAGTCAGGGTCTCTGGCGCTGCCTGGGTCTAAGACAACCTTAGAACCTGGGTCTAAGGCGACAACTCTACTGCAGCACCACTGTGTCATAGAGAGACAACGTGAAGAGTAGCAGTCCTAGCACCGCTGGTTATTGGGCTGGACTCCTTCCCCCACGCAATCTGCCTGAAGAAGGGTCCCGACGCGAAACACCATCCGTCCATTCTCTCCAGATGCTGCCTGACCCGCGGAGTTCCTCCAGCGCTCTGCCTTTCTGTTGCTGATGTTAATGCTGTAACTGGCCGGGAGACTGCGCCCTGCCCCGGGCCCGGGAGACTGCGTGACCCCTTCGTGCAATGTTGACCCCCTCCTTTCTTTCTTTCTCTCCACAGGCCGGTGACCGGGGCGACTATTTCCCGGTGTGGGGCACGTGTCTGGGCCACCAGCTGCTGACGGCGCTCACCGCCGGTCAAAACCTGCTCCGCCGCACGGACAGCGGCAACGTGGCGCTGCCGCTCCACTTCACCCCCGGTACGGGGCGGGGTGGGACTGGATGGGGCGTGGGGTACGGAGTGGGTGGGTCGGTGGACGGGGGAAGAGGAGGCGTGGGGCACGGACTGCCCGGGGGAGAGGGGGGTCAAGGCGAGGGAGAGGGGCCGTGGGATACAGAGCGGGAGATACACGGTAGAGGCGTGGATGAAGCGGGTTGGGAGGGGGGGGGGGGGGGGGCCCGGGGAGGGGGGATACGAATTGCAAGGCCACGAGGTGCACTGTCCGGGCCGGCAGCGAATCAGGAACTGACCATTCAGCCCCTCCAGTTAGTCCTGGTTAGACCGATTCTCCAACGATCCAGCCTCCTGCCCGATTCCCAGAAACTCCGGCTCCCTCCCCCGGCACCTGTTTACCTCAGACGTGAATGAACAGAGTGGCTGAAGATAGACAAAATTGTTGGAGAAACTCAGCGGGTGCGACAGCATCCATGGAGCGAAGGAAATAGGCAACGTTTCTGGCCGAAACCCTTCTTCAGACTGATGCAGGGCAAAGATCTTATATCTTCGCTATCAGATATTTGATGCAGGGTGGGGGAGAGAAGAAAGGAAGAGGAGGAGGTTGAGCTAGGAAGGGGAGGAGACAGCAAGAGCTACCGGAAATTGGAGAAGTCAAGAAGTTCAGGCCAAAGATCTTCTAGCGGAGCTCTGCTCTAAGATCTTTGGTTCAGGCCTCCGGGACGCAGACTGCCCAGGCGGAATATGAAGTGCTGCTCCCCCAATTTCCGGTGGTGCTCACTATGGCAATGGAGGAGGCACGGGACAGAAAGGTCGGATTCGGGATGGGAGGGGGATTTGAAGTGCTGAGCCACAGGGTGATCGTGGCTGAAGATCCCACACCGTCTGGGCAAACTCACTCTGACCTCAGTGCCAGGTGCCCAGGGCTCCTTCACCAAAGACACGAGCATTTAACATAGTATTGTCTCCCTCGGAATGATAGAACAAAGGACAATACTGCACAAGAATAGGCCATTCGGCCCACAATGTCCGTGCTAAACAGGATGGGAAGACAAATTGTTATCTCCCTGCACCGGATCCATTTCCGTCTATTCTCTGCACATCATGCACCAATCCACAAGACTCCCAAACACGTCTCCACCACCACCCGTCGCAGTACGTTCCAGGCCCTCCACTGTTATAAAAAGTTGCCCTGCAAATCTCCTTTAAAGTTGCAATCAAGCTTTGATTTCGGTTTGGATTTATTTGGTTTATGTTACGTCGAAGGTTTCTGGGAGAAGGCAGGAGAATGGGGTTGTGAGGGAAAAATACATCAGCCACGATTGAATGGCGGAGTAGACTCAATAGGCCAACTCCCCGGACTGACTCCGGACACTGACCCCGACACTGACCCCGACCCTGACCCTCGACACTGACCACAACACTGTTCCTCGACCCCGACACTGACCCCCGACCGTGACCCCGACACTGACCCCCGACACTGACCCTGACCCCTACATCTACCCCTCCCCCGACACCGACTCTGACCCCGACACCGACTGTAACCCCGACACGAACCCGACACTGACCCTGACCCTGACCCCTACACTGATCCTGACCCCGACACTGACCCCTACCCCGATTGTGAATCCGACACTGACCCGACTGTGACCCTGACACCGACAGCGAACCTGACCCCGACACTGACCCCTGACCCAGACACTGACCTCAACCCTGACTCCGCCACTGACACTGACCCTGACCCGCACCTTCTCAGAAACAAAAAGCTGCCGAATGTTCCGTGACTTCCCCCCAGAGCTGATGAGAGTTTTAGCGGAAAACCCCCTGCCCGGTCACTTCCACAAGTACAGCCTCACCCTGGAGGTAAGATGGGGCGGCGAGCAGCGGAGTGGTGGGAGAGGGATCTGTGTTCGGGGCGGTGTGTGGGTCCAGTGAATTGCACATTGTAGGCAGGTGGGTGGTGGTGGGGGGGGGGGGGGGGGGGGGGTGGTGGTGGTATGGAGGGGCGGTGGGAGGGGACTGGATGGGAGGGGAATAGATTGGAGGGGACTGGGTGGGAGGATGAGGGTGGGGGGGAGAGGGTTGTGTGGGGGGGGGATGGTACAGTGGGTGGTGGTTTGGGGGGGCAGGTGCGGTGGGGGGATGGTATGGAGGGGCAGTTGGTGGGGACTGGGTGGGAGAGGGGTGGTGGGGGGGTGGGTGGGGAGGGGGTACGGTGGGTGGGTGGTGGTTTGGCGACAGGGTGTGGTGGGGGGATGGGGTTAGGGTGGAAGAGGGTAGTGTGCAGGGGACGTTGGTTTGGGGGATGGGAATCTGGGCTCCGTCCCCCAGTGACTGATCGCGACCTTGGCTTTAGGCCTTTGAGGCGAACGAGAAGCTGCGCTCCTTCTACAGACTCATCTCCACCAACACCGACCCACAAGGAATCACCTTCGTCTCCACCATGGAAGGTAGGGAGAGTCTGGGGGTGGTCATGGGCTGGGGGTCTGACACCACAGGGCAATCCGGACATTAGAGACATGCGGTTCTGAATAATGTACATGCTTGTGTACCGCAAGGCTCGGTGCTGGGACCGCAGCTATTTACAATATACATCAATGATTTAGAAGAAGAGATTCAAAGTAACATTAGCAAATTCACAGATGACACAAAGCTGGGTGGCAGTGTGAACTGTTAGGAGGATGCTACGTGAATGCAGGGTCACTTGGACAGGTTGGGGGAGTGGGCAGATGCATGGCAGATGTAGTTTAATGTGGATTAATGTGAGGTTATCCACCTTCGTAGCAAAAATAGGAAGGCAGATTACTATCTAAATGGTGTCATGTTGGGAAAAGGGGAAGTATAACGTGATCTCAGGGTCCTTGTTCATCAGTCAATGAAAGTCAGCATGCATGTACAGTAAGCAATGAAGAAAGCGAATGGAATGTTGGCCTTTATAACAAGGGGAGTTGAGTATAGGAGCAAAGCAGTCCTTCTGCAGTTGTACAGGGCCCTAGTGAGACCACACCTGGAGTATCGTGTGGCGTTTTGGTCCCCTAATTTGACGAAGGACATTTTTGCTATTGAGGGAGTGCAGTGCAGGTTTACAAGGTTAATTCCTGGGATGGCGGGTCTGCCATATGCTGAGAGAATGGAGCAGCTAGGCTTGTACACTCCGGAGTTTAGAAGGATGAGAAGGAATCTTATTGAAACATATAAGATTAGTAAGGGTTTGGACACGCTAGAGACAGAAAACATATTCCCGATGTTGGGGGAGTCCAGAACCATGGCCCACAGTTTAAGAATAAGGGGTAAGCCATTTTAAAACGGAGATGAGGAAACACTTTTTCTCACAGAGAGTGGTGAGTCTGAGGAATTCTCTGCCTCAGAGGGTGGTGGAGGCTGGTTCTCTGGATGCTTTCAAGAGAGAGCTAGATGGGGCTCTTAAAGAAATGGAGTCAGGGGATATGGGGAGAAGGCAGGAACGGGGTACTGATTTGGGATGATCAGCCATGATCACATTGAATGGCGGGGCTGGCTCGAAGGGCAGAATGGCCTACTCCTGCACCTATTGTCAGTTGTCTATTGTTTATTGTGTGGGTATCCCGACATCTGGGACGGAGAGCCACTCACACCCTAACACACACACACACACCCTAACACACACACCCTAACACACACACACACACATCATCACATACCCTGACAAACACACACTCACAGTTGCATGCACCCTGACTCACACCCTGCCACACACGCGCATCCTCACACAGAGACATGACTTGAAACACACACATGCTCTGACACACACACACACACCCTCACACAAAGATGTGTCCTGACACACATACCCTGACACACACATCCAGACACACACGTCACCCATTCCTTCTCTCCAAAGATGCTGCCTGACTCGCTGAGTTACTCCAGCATTTTGCTTCCACACACTTTCACACACATACCTTCACACACCATAGGTGGTCCGCCAAACAATGACAGCTCAGCAATCCCAGGCGTAATCAGGCATTCACAGAATTGTTTGGGGTAATCAGAATGGAATGCTGTTCTGCCAATCTAGCTGATTACTCTATTTTTGCTACTATGAACCTTTGACCCTTACAATGCACAACCCACATATACCGTGACACACACCCTCATACACACACTCACACACACACACACAGGCATATGTACACACCCACACACACTGTGACACACACACCCTCACACACACACACACTTACACATTGACACTCACACACATACTATCACAGACACACACATGCATATGCACACACCCTCACGCAGACATACCTTGCACACACACATCCTGACTCATGCATACCTTGCATACCTTACACACACATACCGTCACACACACACACACACACCCTGACACACACACCCTGTCACACACATACCCTGACACACCTACACACTCTCACCCTATCCACAGTCACAGACCCACACACACACACACCCTGACACACATACGTGCACATACAAACACACACTTACACACACACACACACACACACACACACAGACACACACACACACACACACGCACACACACACACCCAAACACACACACACACACACACACACACACACACACACACACACACACACACACACACACACACACACACACACACCTTTGCACAGCCACACACACACACACACACACACACACACACACACACACACACACACACACCTTTGCACATAGTAGCGGGCGTGAATGTAGTACACCTCCCTGTCCTGGAGGGGGGAGAGAGGGGGGGGACACACACACACACACAGAGAGAGAGAGACGGACACACACACACACACACACGCCCTGCCCACGTCACTGACATTGTCTCCGGCTGCTTTATACTGAGCTACATTGGTTCCTCCTGCAGCTCTCCAGTATCCGATTTACGGCACCCAGTGGCATCCGGAAGCGAACCGCTTTATCTGGAAGGAAAGCTTGGATGCTCCACACTGTCCCCTGGGAGTCAGGATGTCCTACCTACTGGCTGACTTCTTCATAAATGAAGGTACGTCTGTGGAAACTCCCATGGCCGTAAAGTGCTGCAGAGATGGGGGGGGGGGGAGAAACGACCCCATCTCTCTCCCCCCCTTCCTCCCCCCCCCCCCCGTAACCTCCTCTCCCATCCCAGTCCCACAATTCCTTTTTTGTTTTATCCCCAGGTGGTCACCGAGGCTGCGACAACTCGGGGAAGGCCTCTGCCACGTGTCTGGCTAGTAATTACATTTAAATATTTTAAACTGTATTTATTTTTTTCTTTCCCAACAGCCAGGAGAAATCTTCACCGGTTTGCCAGTAAAGAGGAAGAAGAGTCGGCATTGATCGATCAGCACACGCCGCGCTTCCTCGGTGACCGGAGCTCGTACCGTAGCGTCTACCTCTTTGACTGATCCGCGGTGGGACTGGCCGGAGGTTTCTCAGCCTGCTGACCACTGGGAAGAGGGGAGACCTGCGTCCCGTCCCCGACTATCTTCCAAACGCTGCCTCCTCCGCGTGTTGGTGGGGACTGGGAGGAGTCAGCCTTCCAGCACCATGTACAATCCCCCCCCCCTCATTCCCCTCACTCCTTTCCACTCGACACTTTAATTTCATGTTTCATGTAGTTTGTGTTTTATGACTGTTGTCAGATCAATTTCTCTCCTGGGATAAATAAAGTTCCATTGTATCGTATCGTATCGTATCATAGCCTCTGTGAAATGACCCCTGTCCTCTCCCTGCCCCGAGGTCAAATCATTGACCCGAAGCATCGAGTGTTGACGGGATCCACCACAGTCACGTCCCACTCATCCTGCCAGAAGTTGCCGTGCCCTGTGCGAGAAGGTGGCTTGTCTCGGGCTCAGAGTCACAGTGGCACAGTGGTCAAGCTGTTGCCTCACAGTGTCAGAGATCCAGGTTTGATCCTGATGACGGGTGCTCTCTGTATGGAGCTTGAACCGTCTCCCTGTGGCCGCGGGTGCACCGGTTTCCTCCTACACTCCAAAGATGTACAGGTTTGTAGTTTGTCTAGAAAGGAACTGCAGATGCTGGTATATTGCGGAGATAGACATAAAGTGATGGTGTAACCCGACCAGTCAAGCAGCATCTCTGGATAAAAAGAATGGGTGACGTTTTGGGTTAATTGGCTTATGCAAATTGTAAATTGTTCCCAGTGTGTGTTCATAAAAATATATTGTCGTCAAACATAGAAACATAGAAATTAGGTGCAGGAGTAGGCCATTCGGCCCTTCGAGCCTGCACCGCCATTCAATATGATCATGGCTGATCATCCAACTCAGCATCCCGTACCTGCATTCTCTCCATACCCCCCTGATCCCCTTAGCCACAAGGGCCACATCTAACTCCCTCTTAAATATAGCCAATGAACTGGCCTCAACTACCCTCTGTGGCAGAGAGTTCCAGAGATTCACCACTCTCTGTGTGAAGCGTGGTTATTAGTCATATTTAATGGCAATGGAACAATTAAATTTTTGCTGCAGCTTCACATCAACATAACATGATAGATATAATGGATAACAATCAATAATACAATCAATTAATAATCAATAATGTTTGGTAGCCATAATAGTGCAAAACTGAAGTCCGTACAACAGACATGGTCATTGTCCATTGAAGATCAAAGCAGAGCCCCTTGTAGATCTATTCGATGGTGGGGAGGTCAATACCTGTGATGATCTGGGCAGTGTCCACCTCTCTCTGTAATCTTCATTGCTGGGCATTTGAGGTACAGAGCCATCCAGTCTGTGATGGTTCCAGTCGGTGTCTCTTCACCGTACACATGTGGAAGGTTGATGGAGTATTTGGGGACAAACCAAATTTCATCAATCCTCTAAGAAAGCAGAAGCATTGACGAGCTTTCTTTCTGATTGCATCGCTGTGCTGGGCTCAGCACAGATCTTCAGAGATATGCTCTTGCAGAAACTGGACGTTGTTGGCTCTCTCCACCGCCAACCCATCGATGAAGATAGGTTCGTGGTTCATTGGCTTTCCCCTTCTAACGTTAATGTTGAAAGCAAAATTGTTGTTCTGGCACCATTGAATCACAATTGAATATCAATCTCCCTCCTATCCTCTGACTCACCATTAGATTCAAGATTCAGGATTCAAGGAAGTTTATTGTCATGTGTTCCTGATAGGACAATGAAATTCTTGCTTTGCTTCAGCATAACAAAGTAGGCATTAACTACAAAACAGATCAGTGTGTCCATATACCATTATAATATTCATTATTTGTCCAACAACGATAGCATCTTCAGCAGATGTAAAGATGAGACTGGCTACACAGTCATGGATATAGTGTCAGTCGAGTATATGACTGAACAAAGATCCTTGAGGTGCCCCTGTGGTGAGTAACCGGTGAGGAAATGTTGTCGCCAATTGGTCCAGATTGAGGTCTGCCAGTGAGGAAGTTGAAGATCCAGTTGCATAAAGATGTACATAGACCCAGTTCTCTGAGTTTGATGATAAGTTTGGAGATAATGGTGTTGAATGCCAGCTACAGTTGATGCGTTCTTATTGTCCAAGTGGTCCAGTGAAGAGTGGAGAACTAGCGAGATCACACCCCCTGTGGGTCTATTGTGGCAGTGGGCAAATTGTAGTGGGTCCAGGTTCTTGTTGAAGAAGGAGTTGATATGTGTAATCACCAACATCTCAAAACACTTGATCGCCCCAGATATTAGTGCCACCGGTCTGTCTTCATTCGCGCATGCCTCATTACACTTCTTGGGAACTCGCATCATTCATGCCCTTTCAAAGCAGCTGGAAACCTTGGAAATTAGTTATGAGAGGTTGGTTGGGAAAGGATTCCGGTAATTTGAAACTCACGATGTCGAAATAAAGGTCGGCAGGTGATTATGTGGGCAATGAGTCAGTGTCAAGAAAGAACATGTACAGAATGCGATTGGATGGAAGCCAGCAGCAGCACATCAGTGGGGATGCAAGCGGAAGGAAAACGCGTGGGCAGGTAACAAAGCGGGTGGTGTGTCTGTGAGGTTTGAAATTTGATGTTGGTTGTGCCCCACAAGGATGTGTGTTCAGAAGGCTGTGGAGGTCTGTGGAAGTCAATAGGGTAGAGACAGATAGATTCTTAGTTAGTACGGGTGTCATAGGTTCTTGGGAGAAGGCGGGAGAATGGGGTTAAGAGGCAAAGATAGAAAATATGGGAAACATCTTTATATAAATGGTATTTTGCTCTCGTTTCAGGAGTTACAACAGAATTACGGATTCAAATAATTTTTTTAGATATTTACTACTTAAAGATTATGTTAAAACACATACACGAGAATACTGAACCAGAGAATCGGAGATTTCCAGATGAATGTTTGAATAAATACCCTAACACAGTCAAATTAATATCTCACATTTATAATACATTTTTAGACAATGAGAATCCGTCGACGGAATTATAGACCAGCATGGGAAAAGGAATTAGCTCAACCTATAGCAAAAGATACTTGGGACGAAAGCCTGCAACATTAAAAATTACTGGATGAATATTTTTAAAATAATCTCTGTAGTCGTCAATATCCAAATGGATCCCGACCCTAAATTAATAATATTGGGCATATCAGAACATTACCTAAAACTCACCATAAAACAAAGAAATTTCCTTGATTACAGTATAATAATTAGGAATGACTGGATAACACGCAACAAAAGCTTTTCACTGCATCTCGGTACACGTGACAATAAACTAAACTAAACTAAACTAAATCAGAATGGTGGAAATCTACAACCGCTCTTCCCACCCCTGCAATGTCTGAAGAAGGGTCTCGACCCGAAACGTCACCCATTCCTTCTCTCCAGAGATACTGCCTGTCCCGCTGAGTTACTCCAGTAAACTGTGTCTATCTTCGTTTTAAACCAGCATCTGCAGTTCCTTCCTCCCACTTTCACACCTACTCCCTCTGCTCCAGGGGCAATTTACAGAGGCCAATTAATGTACAAATTAATCTGCGTTTGTTGCTCTTTGTAGGCATTTTAAACCAATGACACTCTTGCAAACAGGCCTTTTTCTCGCTCCGGCTTCTCACGCTAGGTCCCGGCTGTGAGCCTGAGGCAGCAAGAGTTAATTTTGTTTCTTTCGCTGAGTTACGCAAGAAGCTCTGTACTGGGAGTGTCGTTGTTCTGGCGATATTTAAGCAGCCTCTTCCTTATGCCCAGAGTATTCGGAACGGGACATCCCAAAAGACTGTCGTGAGCGGACACAGCCATGAGCGGACACAACAGGTGAGCGGTGGCAGAGAGGGCGATCCGGGCCGGGTTGGGATGGTCGATGCCATCCGCGCCAAGGCACTGCCCTCGGGCACCGAGGGGAGAGAGGGCTGCGGGAGGGGGGTTATGTTTACTCGCTGCCCGGGTCGGCACGGTTGCGCAGTGGGAGAGCTGCCAGAAACCCGGGTTCGATCCTGATTGCAGGTGTTGTCAGTACGGAGTTTGTACCTCCTCCCTGAGCGTGGGATTTCTCCGGGTGCTCCGGTTTCCTCCCACACTCCAACGACGAGCAGGTTTGTAGTTTAATTGGCTTTTGTTAATTGTAAATAATTCCTAGTGTGCACGGGTCGGCATAGACTCGGTGGGCCGAAGGGCTTGTTTCCGCGCTGTATTTCTAAAGTCTAAAGGACTTCAGCTGCGGGTGAAACGGCCTCAGGACTCCCGGGAAGGCGGGAGTGTGTGGGGATGAGTTAGGGCCGGGCCAGTTGCTCTGACGGACGTATTCTCGTGGCCGGTCGGTGAGCCGGGGTTGCAGGGACCGGGCGGCTGTCATCAACCCGATGTCTCGGCCCATTTGAAGACGATGGCACGAACTAGCCGTCGGAAGGCAGTTCTGAAGTTTGTAATCCGTTCGGCCGATTCTTTCTCAGGACACAACGTGCTGGAGGAACTCAACCGGTCGGGCAGCGTCTATGGAGAGGTTCCGTGTAGAGTCCCAACCGCCACCAGACCCCTGATATGGTCTAGAAATTTGCCGCCCCCGGTGTCTTACTCCTGTTCACAACCCGATCTCCCTATCACCCCACATACTCCAGCACTTTATGTCTCTGTGACTCTCTCCGTCACCAGACTCACTCTCATCCCTATCATTTCCACAGACGCAGAATCCTGAATGATCGACCCGTGATAGGTGAGTTGTGTTGGCGTCTTGGCGGTTTGCGCTAGCTGCGGCCAGTGGTAAATGGCAGGACCCTTGGTACAGAAAGATCTTGGGGTGGAAGTCCCATGGTCTCCTGAAAGTAACAACGCAAGTAGATAAGATGGCAAAAAAAAACTTGCACCACACATCTCCCTTAAATCTTGCCCCTCTCACCTTAAAGTTAGAAACTACTGCTGTAGATTTGGGAGGAACAACAGCAGCAACAGATTAGCAAGAGATACCACTGATTGGCTCTAGCCCAAGTGTGAGGAGAGGGGTGAAAACAGTTGAAAACTGAGGAATTGGCTGTGTAAATTGGTAAATCAGGCAATTTATCAGTCAATTTAAGCAGGACAGCTCTTTGCGAGCGGCAGTGAGTGAGCGAAGTGCCCTGTGAGAAAAGTGTGAGTCTTTGGCTCGAGAGTCTGCCCTGTGAGAAAAGTGTGAGTCTTTGGCTCGAGAGTCTAGTGCCCTGTGAGAAAAGTGTGAGTCTTTGGCTCGAGAGTCTTCGGAGAGGAGGCTGAGGAGAGGAGACCACGCAATACGCTTGAGAGGGAGACGAAAGAAGGAGATGTCAGGCAAGCTGATTCAGTGCGATGCTTGCAAGTATGTGGGAGGTCAAGGACACCGCTGGTGCCTCTGGCTGCTACAAATGCGAAAAATGCATCCAGGTAGAGCTCCTGAAGGGCCGTGTTGGGGAACTGGGGAAGCAAATGGATGACCTCCGGTTCGTACGAGAAACGGAGTCGTTCCTCGACAAGTCCTACAGTACGATTGTTACACCTAAGGTACTGGAAGAGAGAAGGTGGGAGACAGTGAGAAAGGGAGGGAAGCATGGAATGCCACCGCCCCCGGGTGGTGTACCTCTTGTAAACAGGTTCATCCGCTTAGAAGCTGTTGGGACAGAAGACGTGAGCGGCGGACTGGCCTGTGATGCGAATAGGGCTGTTGAGCCAAAACCAAAAAGGCCTAAGGCAGGCAAGGCCATTGTAGTGGGAGACTCCATCGTGAGAGGTACGGACAGGGGTTTCTGCGGCAACAGACGGGATGCGAGGATGGTGTGCTGCCTTCCCGGTGCCAGGATCCAGGATGTCACGGACAGAGTGCAGAAAATCCTCAAGGGCGAAGGTGAACATCCGGAAGTGGGAGTGCATGTCGGCACAAACGATGTCGGAAAGAAGGGGATGAATATTCTGCAGCGTGACTTTAGAGAGCTCGGAAAAATGTTGAAAAGCAGGACCTCCAGGGTTGTTATCTCCGGTTTGCTTCCAGTTCCCCGTGCTGGCGAGAGCAGGAACAGGGAGATACGGGACCTGAACGTGTGGCTGAGGATCTGGTGCACGGGGCAGGGATTTAGATTCTTAGATCACTGGGATCTGTTTTGGGGGTAAGGGGGAACTGTACAAAAGGGACGGATTGCATCTTAACAGGTGTGGGACCAGCATTCTGGCAGGCAGGTTTGCCACTGCTACACGGGTGGCTTTAAACTGAATAAGGGGGGTGGGGTGTTGAATGGGACAGTGGAGGATGGAGTTAAAGGGAAAGGGTTTCTTAAATGTGTGAGCGTAGAGACCGAAGGGTGTCAAATGAGGGTAGAAGAAATAGGTAGCAAGGTGAAAAGTAAAAGTGGCAGGCAGACAAAACCAGGGCAAAAATCAAAAAGGGCCACTTTTCAACATAATTGTGTAAGGGGTAAGAGTGTTGTAAAAACAAGCCTGAAGGCTTTGTGTCTCAATGCAAGGAGCATTCGTAATAAGGTGGATGAGTTGAATGTGCAGATAGCTATTAATGACTATGATATAGTTGGGATCACGGAGACATGGCTCCAGGGTGACCAAGGCTGGGAGCTGAACATCCAGGGATATTCAATATTCAGGAGGGATAGACAGAAAGGAAAAGGAGGTGGGGTAGCGTTACTGATTAGAGAGGGGATTAATGCAATGGAAAGGAAGGACATTAGTTTGGAGGATGTGGAATCGGTATGGGTAGAGCTGCACAACACTAAGGGGCAGAAAACGCTGGTGGGTGTTGTGTACAGGCCACCTAACAGTAGTAGTGAGGTTGGAGATCGTATCAAACAGGAAATTAGAAATGCGTGCGACAAAGGCAAAACGGTTATAATGGGTGACTTCAATCTACATATAGATTGGGTGAATCAAATTGGCAGGGGTGCTGAGGAAGAGGATTTCTTGGAATGTATGCGGGATAGTTATCTAAATCAACATGTAGAGGAACCAACGAGAGAGCAGGCTATTTTAGACTGGGTATTGAGTAATGAGGAAGGGTTAGTTAGCAATCTTGTTGTACGTGCCCCCTTGGGCAAGAGTGACCATAATATGGTTGAGTTCTTCATTAGGATGGAGAGTGACATTGTTAATTCAGAAACAATGGTTCTGAACTTAAAGAAAGGTAACTTTGAGGGTATGAGACGTGAATTGGCCAAGATTGACTGGCAATTAATTCTAAAAGGGGGTTGACGGTGGATATGCAATGGAAGACATTTAAAGACTGCATGGATGAACTACAAAAATTGTTCATCCCAGTTTGGCAAAAGAATAAATCAGGGAAGGTAGTACATCCATGGATAACAAGGGAAATCAGGGATAGTATCAAAGCGAAGGATGATGCGTACAAATTAGCCAGAAAAAGCAGCATACCGGAGGACTGGGAGAAATTCAAAGACCAGCAGAGGAGGACAAAGGGCTTAATTAGGAAAGGAAAAATAGATTATGAAAGAAAACTGGCAGGGAACATAAAAACTGACTGCAAAAGTTTTTATAGATATGTGAAAAGAAAGAGATTAGTTAAAACAAATGTAGGTCCCTTGCAGTCAGAAACAGGGGAGTTGATCATGGGGAACAAGGATATGGCGGACCAATTGAATAACTACTTTGGTTCCGTCTTCACTAAGGAAGACATAAATAATTTGCCGGAAATAGCAGGGGACCGCGGGTCAAAGGAGTTGGAGGAATTGAGTGAAATCCAGGTTAGCCGGGAAGTGGTGTTGGGTAAATTGAATGGATTAAAGGCCGATAAATCCCCAGGGCCAGATAGGCTGCATCCCAGAGTACTTAAAGAAGTAGCTCCAGAAATAGTGGTGAAATAGATGCATTAGTAATAATCTTTCAAAACTCTTTAGATTCTGGAGTAGTTCCTGAAGATTGGCGGGTAGCAAACGTAACCCCACTTTTTAAGAAGGGAGGGAGAGAGAAAATGGGGAATTACAGACCAGTTAGTCTAACATCGGTAGTGGGGAAACTGCTAGAGTCAGTTATTAAAGATGGGATAGCAGCACATTTGGAAAGTGGTGAAATCATTGGACAAAGTCAGCATGGATTTACGAAAGGTAAATCATGTCTGACGAATCTTATAGAATTTTTCGAGGATGTAACTAGTAGCGTGGATAGGGGAGAACCAGTGGATGTGGTGTATCTGGACTTCCAGAAGGCTTTCGACAAAGTCCCACATAAGAGATTAGTATACAAACTTAAAGCACAAGGCATTGGGGGTTCAGTATTGATGTGGATAGAGAACTGGCTGGCAAAGAGTAGGAGTAAACGGGTCCTTTTCACAATGGCAGGCAGTGACTAGTGGGGTACCCCAAGGCTCAGTACTGGGACCCCAGCTATTTACAATATATATTAATGATCTGGATGAGGGAATTGAAGGCAATATCTCCAAGTTTGCGGATGACAATAAGCTGGGGGGGCAGTGTTAGCTGTGAGGAGGATGCTAGGAGACTGCAGGTGACTTGGATAGGCTGGGTGAGTGGGCAAATGTTTGGCAGATGCAGTATAATGTGGATAAACGTGAGGTTATCCATATTGGTGGCAAAAACAGGAAAGCAGACTATTATCTAAATGGTGGCCGATTGGGAAAGGGGGAGATGCAGCGAGACCTGGGTGTCATGGTACACCAGTCATTGAAGGTAGGCATGCAGGTGCAGCAGGCAGTAAAGAAAGCGAATGGTATGTTAGCTTTCATTGCAAAAGGATTTGAGTATAGGAGCAGAGAGGTTCTACTGCAGTTGTACAGGGTCTTGGTGAGACCACACCTGGAGTATTGCGTACAGTTTTGGTCTCCAAATCTGAGGAAGGACATTATTGCCATAGAGGGAGTGCAGAGACGGTTCACCAGACTGGTTCCTGGGATGTCAGGACTGTCTTATGAAGAAAGACTGGATAGACTTGGTTTATACTCTCTAGAATTTAGAAAATTGAGAGGGGATCTTATAGAAACTTACAAACTTATAGAAATTCTTAAGGGGTTGGACATGCTAGATGCAGGAAGATTGTTCCCGATGTTAGGGAAGTCCAGGACAAGGGGTCACAGCTTAAGGATAAAGGGGAAATCCTTTAAAACCGAGATGAGAAGAACTTTTTTCACGCAGAGAGTGGTGAATCTCTGGAACTCTCTGCCACAGAGGGTAGTTGAGGCCACTTCATTGGCTATATTTAAGAGGGAGTTAGATGTGGCCCTTGTGGCTAAGGGGATCAGGGGGTATGGAGAGAAGGCAGGTACGGGATACTGAGTTGGATGATCAGCCATGATCATATTGAATGGCGGTGCAGGCTCGAAGGGCCGAATGGCCTACTCCTGCACCTAATTTCTATGTTTCTATGTTTCTAAACATAGAAACATAGAAAATAGGTGCAGGAGTAGGCTATTCGGCCCTTCGAGCCTGCACCGCCATTCAATATGATCATGGCTGACCATCCAACTCAGTATCCCATACCTGCCTTCTCTCCATACCCCCTGATCCCCTTAGCCACAAGAGCCACATCTAACTCCCTCTTAAATATAGCCAATGAACTGGCCTCAACTACCTTCTGTGGCAGAGAATTCCACAGATTCCCCACTCTCTGTGTAAAAAATGATTTTCTCATCTCGGTCCTAAAAGATTTCCCTCTTGTCCTTAAACTGTGACCCCCTAGTTCTGGACTTCCCCAACCTCGGGAATAATCTTCCTGCATCTAACCTGTCCGATCCCTTAAGATTGTTGTAAGTTTCTATAAGACCTCCCCTTAAAGGGCATCGGTTTAAAGTGAAAGGGGAAAATTTTAAAGGAGATGCGCGGGGTAAGTGTTTTTTTTACACAGAGGATAGATAATGCCTGGAACGCACTGCTAGAGGTGGCGATGGAAGTAGATACGATCGGGTCATTTTATTTAGCTTCCAGATCGATCTCCCCGACAACCTCTCCAAAGCCTGTACGGCTTCCTGTAGGTTCAGGTTTCTGTTTATTATTGTGACGTGTACTGAGGCACATTGTCGTGCACGTAACCCAAACCAGATCAAATTATACTATGCACGAATACAAGTCAAACTCAACAGCAATAGGTGGAGCAAATGGAGTGCAGATAGCATTCGATGTTTCCAATCTGGGGAATAGGTTCTGACTGTTGATGGGCCAGCTGTTCTCTCCTCTGTCCCATCAGGTATCTTGGTGCAGCTTGCCCGCGAGGAACTGACGTTTAGAGCAAAGATGTACATAGCAGCTCCCAACGTGAAGCACCTGGAGTCGGCTGGCTGCCGGGTGACACCTGTCAGGTGGGGATGACAATACTGTCCTGCTGACCGGGCAGGTGGGCCTGACCCGGCTGACCACCTGGAGTGCAGGATCAGGGGTTAAAGGGTGTAGCGGGACTACATAGGGTGCAGATAGGGTGGACACTCAACCTTTTTCCAAATGTGGAAATGTCAAAGACTAGAGGGCATACGACATAGCACAGTACAGCATTAGAACAGGCTCCTCGGCCCCCAATATCTGTGTCAAACATAGTGCCCAGACCAATTGTATCTGTTTGCACTTGATCCATCTCCCTCCATTCCCTCCAAATCCACGTGTCTACCCAAAACGTCTTAAATGTCCCTATTGTAACTGCCTCTACCACCTACCCGTCAGTGCATGTCAAAACCTCACCACCCTCAGTGCTAAAAAAGGAGGCACAGAATAGTTGGTCTTGGGATCCTGTTGTGCACGGACTTAGCGGGCTGAAGGGCCTGTTCCTGTGGTGGATGAGATGCTCTATGGAAGATGAGTAGATGGAAAGGTCAGTTATGCCAACTTTTGTGTTTTAGAAATGTTACATCTTGGCAGGGAGGGAATTTGGGGAAGGGATATAATTGGGCTAAGAATGGGGATGAGACTGGAATTGGGGGAAGGTAACAGAGTAGGGGATGTGGGATAGGGCTGATTATGTTGGGAGTGAGTTTGGGGTCATAAGGGTTGAGTTGGAAATGGGTTGGGGCAACAGGGTTGGGGATGTGGACAGAGGTTGGAGCGGGTTATGGATAAAAGTTATAGTTGGGTTGCAATGGCAATCAGGACCAGGAAACAAATAACATTGGGGGTTATTCACGGGGATGACGGTTTCATCGAGGTTCCTTGTTCTCCCCAGATTGTACCTCAGTGAGTCTGAATATGAACGGATATTTTATTCAATAAATGGGTAGGTATTTGATCATCAGTTTTGCTCACTCATTTTATTGTCCCCTCTCAGGGACACTGCTCCCCCCCCCCCCCCCCCCCCCCCCCCCCCCTCCCTCACTCAGGGCCCCGCTGATTGTCTGTATCTGCAAGTGCTCCAACCTCCTGGGTCCTTTGGTGTCTCCAAGTATTTCCAATCTGAATATTGGACCCTTACTATGTCACCCTTCTCTCCGGGACATTGGTGCCTCACGCTGCAGGTTTTTGGTATCAGTTTATTGTTGTCTCATGTACCGAGATACAGTGAAACACTTTGCATGCTATCCCGCCAAATTACACAATGCACAAGTACAACCATAGCATACGCAGGAACAACAGGTAGTGCAAAGTAAAATACAGTGTTGCAGCAGACTAATGTTACAGCATTTACAGCTTTACAATTGCAGATGAAAACTCCAATGTCACCAATGAGGTAGGTTTGAAGATCGGGGCTGCACCCTAGTTTATGGGAGGACCATTCAGTCGTCTGATAACAGCGGGGTGTGTGTGTGTGTGTGGGGGGGGGGGGGGGGGGGGGGGGTGATGGTGTTCCTGAATCTGGTGGTATGTGCTTTCAAGCTTTTGTTTCTTCTGCCTAAACAAAGAGGGGAGAAAGGGGAGTGACCAGGGCGAGAGTGGTTTTTCATTATGTTGGCTGCTTTCCGAAAAGTGTAGATGACGTCAATGGTGGGGAGTCTGGTCCAAAGATCTTATAGCGAAGCAAGATGGGTTACTCTCACGCAAAAGTGAGGTACGCTCATGGGCGGATTCATGGGTGATTATAGGACACATTTTAGCAACCTGACTCCGCCATCTTGCTCCGCTTTCTTGCTCCCGCCTTCTTGCTTCCGGCCAAAGATTGGATCCGCAGCGAGGAGAAGGAGTGCGGGGCCCGGGGCAGCGGGGAGAGAGAGTGCGGGGTCCGGGGCAGCGGGGAGAGAGAGTGCGGGGCAGCGGGGAGAAGGAGTGCGGGGCAGCGGGGAGAGAGAGTGCGGGGCAGTGGGGAGAAGGAGTGCGGGGCAGCGGGGAGAGAGAGTGCGGGGCCCGGGGCAGCGGGGAGAGAGAGTGCGGGGTCCGGGGCAACGGGGAGAGAGAGAGTGCGGGGAGAGAGAGTGCGGGGTCCGGGGCAGCGGGGAGAGGGAGTGCGGGGAGAGAGAGTGCGGGGCCCGGGGCAGCGGGGAGAGGGAGTGCGGGGCCCGGGGCAGCGGGGAGAGAGAGTGCGGGGTCCGGGGCAGCGGGGAGAGAGAGTGCGGGGTCCGGGGCAGCGGGGGGAGGGAGTGCGGGGCCCGGGGCAGCGGGGAGAGGGAGTGCGGGGCCCGGGGCAGCGGGGGAGAAGGAGTGCGGGGCCCGGGTCAGCGGGGAGAGTGAGTGCGGGCCCGGGGCAGCGGGGGAGAGAGAGTGCGGGGCCCGGTGCAGCGGGGAGAGAGAGTGCGGGGCCCCGGGGCAGCGGGGGGAGGGAGTGCGGGAGAGAGAGAGTGAGGGGCCCGGGGCAGCGGGGAGAGGGGGTGCGGGGCCCGGGGCAGGGGGGAGAGAGAGTGAGGGGCCCGGGGCAGCGGGGAGAAGGAGTGCGGGTCAGCGGGGAGAAGGAGTGAGGGGCCCGGGGCAGCGGGGACAGGGAGTGCGGGGCCCGGGGCAGCGCGGGAGAGAGGAGAGAGAGTGCGGGGAGAGAGAGTGCGGGGCCCGGGGCAGCGGGGAGAGAGAGTGCGGGGCCCGGGGCAGCGGGGAGAGGGAGTGCCCCAAGACAATGTTTCTTATTTATAATGTTTCTTATTTAATGTCCCTTGTCTAGTCTGAAATAAAGTTCATTATTGGATTAGAAGAAATATAATTGTGTGTGTTATATACATTTATATAATTTTCATGTATGTGTGTTTATAAACATTTTATTCCTGAACAAGAATCAACAGAATTATGAACTAACAGAATTATGAATCTAACCCTATATCACGCACAAAAAGTCCCCCCCTGTCAATCACCGTGCGAGTCGGGTCGGTTCGGGTTACTACAAAATCAACTCAACACTGCTTGTGAGCCATTTAAAAAGAAATGATTTAAAAAAAACATTAAAAAAGACAATTACCAGAATCAAATTTTATTCTTGACAAGAAGTTTGAACTGACAGATTTATGAATCTGACCCACACAAACTGTTGCCCCGCAACATTGATTACACTGCGAGTCGGGTCGGGTTAGGTAGGCTCAGGTTGCTAAAATGGGCGTGGAAAATGCCCATGATCCCCTCCATAGCGTACTACACGTCAGTCCATTGCATTTAGCAGGAGTAGCCTATCTTGCTTCGCTATAAGTTCTTTGGTCTGGTCTGTGTGATGGTCTGGGCCACACCCACAACTCTCTGCAACTTCTTGTGGTCTTGGGTAGAGCTGTTCCCAAACCAAGCTGTGATGCACCTGACAGCGTGCTCTCTGTGGTGCATTTGTAGAAGTTGGCCACATTAGTCTTGTGATAATAGTGAGGCGGTGAGTTACCTTTTTGGCTGTTGACCCAAGACAAATGTTTGATGATATTCGCCACTTGTAACTCGAAGCTCTCGACCTTTTCTCTGGCATCGTTGATGCTAAATAAGAAGAAATGAAGGATCTGTGAAAAGACTCTTGACAAAAAATCTCCTTCTTTTAAACACCCAACGTGGCCTTCGGTAACCGAGTAATCACACTTGGCAACATGTAATCCTGTGGTCTGCTTGGCGTAAGGATAGGCCATCGAGTGCCTTGTGAGAGGCTTCTGTTGACCCTGAGCTATTATTTTTATTTCATACATGTTCTTCCAAGTTTCCCAGAGAGTGGCTTCACAGGTAGGCGAGGTGGGGGAGGTATCTTTGTTCACGCGGCCCTTCACCCGTCAGGGACTTGAGTATAAAGGTTGGGGCAATACATTACATTACGGTTGCACAGGGTGTTTGAGCCGGTGTTTTGAAGGCCGGTGCCTGGTGCTCTGCCACTGCTCTGCGTATGGGACCGTTTGCTCACTGACAGTCATCTCTCCCCCAGCATCCTGCTCCCCGGGGGGGCCGTGGACATCCAGAGCTCGGAGTTCGCCCGGGTTTCCGGAATCTTCTACAGGCTGGCGATCCAGGTCAGTGGTGACAGGTTGTGTCCGTGATAACCATGTCCAAACGTAGCGATAGGGAATGCGGCGCTCCCTCAGTACAGACCCCCCCCCCCCCCCCCCCCCACAGTGCGGCGCTCCCCCCCCCCCCCCCCCCCCAATGTTTACACCCCCCTTTCTCTCTCTCTCTCTCCACAGGCCGGTGACCGGGGCGACTATTTCCCGGTGTGGGGCACGTGTCTGGGCCACCAGCTTCTGACGGCGCTCACCGCCGGTCTCAACCTGCTCCGCCTTACGGATAGCGGCAACGCGGCGCTGCCGCTCCACTTCACCCCCGGTACGGGGCGGGGTGGGACTGGGTGGGGGCGTGGGGCGCGGATCGGGATGGGGGGGAAGGGATGGAATCCCCTCCGCGGCAGTCGCTAGGTATCCTGTCCTCCCCGCTGTCCCATCTCCCCCCCCCCCCCCCCCACCCCTCCCCCACCCCCTCACCCACCCTGACTCCATCTCGTTGCTTTTCAGAAATAAAAAGCTGCCGAATGTTCCGTGATTTCCCGCCGGAGATGATGAGAGCTTTAGGGGAAAACTCTCTGACCGGACACTTCCACAAGTACAGCATCACCCTGGACGTAAGATGGGGCGGCGAGCAGCGGGGGGTAGCGGGCGAGGACGGAATATATGGCTGAGGGGGTTGTCGAGTGGGGGTGCCTGGCTGCGGGGAGGGGGAGCGGGGTTATCGGGCTACTGTGGAGGGAGGGGAGACCCTGCCGCACCTCATTATCCCAGCTTTCTCCCCTCTAACCCATCAGCCTGCCTCACCAGAAAGGGCTGTCGGTGTCCCTGGACGGGTGTTTATGGTCGTGTTGGGTTCATCGACCTCTGTCTGTCTCTGGCTCGGTGAACTGAGCTCACGGCAACTATCTTCAGACGGTGGCCATTGTTCAGCTAGACAAGTTTTCTCTGCAAATCTGATCACTGCTAGTTTATATTTTGAAACAGTTCATAAAAAACTACTCATTTACATTAGTGGCTGCTATTGAGTAAACCTTGGGAACAGCTTCTTCCCTTGTGTTCAGTCTTCTGAACGGTGCTTCCATAAGCCAGGTTACTGTCCGATTCACATTGCAGGCATTGGACTTTGACTCTGGAACTGGTGTATCACAGTTCATAATTAGACAATTTGGCCCATCAAGTCTACTCTGCTATTTAATCATGGCTGATCTATCTTCCCCTCACAATCCCATTCTCCCGCCTTCTCCCTATAACCTTTGACTCCCTTGCTAATCAAGGATCTGTCAATCTCCACCCTTAGAAATAATCAATTAACTGCCTCTATAGCCGCTTGCGGCAATGGATGCATCAGATTCATCACCATCTGATGAAGAAATTCATTCTCGTCTCCTCTGTAAACGTACATCATTTTATTCTGAAGCTGTGCCCTCTGGTTCTGGACTCTCCCACCAGTGGAAAAATCCTCTCCACGTTTGTCGTCATAAGGGTTGAGTTTTGCGCTGACAGAGGGGAAGACAAAATGAAACATGGGTTGAAGAAAAGGGGGGGGGGGGGAGTCGAGGGTTCGGAAGGAGGGAAGGGATGGTCCACAACACGCTGTGGGGAGGGGGTGGGGTAGATGGCGTGGGGGGGGGGGGGGGGGGGGGGGGGGGTGAGTCACTGCTCCGTCTCCCCAGTAACTAACCATGGCCGTTGTCTTTAGGACTTCGAGGCGAACGAGAAGCTGCGCTCCTTCTACAGGGTCGTCTCCACCAACACTGACCCACAAGGAATCACCTTCGTCTCCACCATGGAAGGTAGGGAGAATCTGGCCTCCTGTGCTCCAAGGAATAAAGTCCCAGACCGCCCAACCTCTCACTGTGGCTCAGGCCCTAATGTCCTGGCAGCAGCCTTGGAAATCTTCTCTGCATCCATTCTAACTTATCGCCCTTTGCTCACTAACGATGTTGTTGGCGAGATCAAGCCCCCCACTACTGAAGATAGACACGAAATGCTGGAGTAATTCAGCGGGACAGGCAGCATATCTGGATAGAGGAATGGTTGACGTTTTGGGTCGAGACCCTTCTCCAGACTGAGAGTCAGGGGAGAGGGAGACACGGGGATAAGGAACGGGAAGGTGTGAAAATGAGGCATCAAAAGAGAAAACCTTCAAGGACAATGTGGAATATATAATTGTTAGCTAGGGGAAGCTGACAAAGAAGCATACAGAGGAAAAATAATCCGGGAGTCAGTTAGACTGGTCAGAGAATTAGGAAGAGGGGGGGATGGCTATAGAGGGAAAGCAAGGGTTACTTAACGTTAGAGAAATCAAAATTTATACCACGGGTGTAAGCTGCCCAAGCGAAAACATGAGCACATGCTCCTCCTATTTGCGCTGGGCTCACTCTGACAGTGGAGGAGGCCCAGGACAGAATGCTCATTGTGGGAATGGGAGTGCTTAGCAACCGGAAATGGTGGGCTTAGGCAGATCGAGATGAGGTGTTCAGTGAAACGATCGCTGAGCCTGCGCTCTGTCCCGCCGATTATATAGGATTCCACACCTGGGACAGCGGATACAGTAGATGAGTTTGAGGAGGTGCAAGTGAACCTGTGCCTCACCTGAAAAGACTGTCAGAGTCGAGGGCGGATGTATAGGGACAGGGGTTGCACCTCCTGGGTTACTGGGAAAAGCACTTGGGGAGGGGGTGGTTTGGGTGGGAAGAGAAGAGTTACGAAGGGAATGGTCTCCGTGGAAAGGGGTGGAGATGGAATGATGTGGCCCACGGTGGGATCTCGTTGGAAGTGGTGAAAATGTCGGAGAATTATGTGTTGTATGCGACGGCTGATGGGGTAAAAGGTGAGGACTGAGGAGAACTCTGTCCCTAATGCAATTGGGGGAGCAAGAGCAGAGCTGCGGGATAGTGAGGAGATCCTAGAGAGGGCCTCATCTATGATGGAAGAGGGAACCCCCAATTCCCTATAGAATGAGGACATCTCAAATGTCCTGGTATGGAACACCTCGTCGGGTGCAAATGCGGCGGAGACATCGGAATTGGGAGTAGGGCATAGAGTATTTGTACTGAGCTCTTTTCATTCAAATTGCAGCGATCCGCTATCCAATTTACGGCACACAGTGGCATCCGGAAGCCAACAGATATTTCTGGAAGAAGAATTTTGATTTTCTGCACTGTCCCCTGGGAGTCAGGATGTCCTACCTATTGGCAGAGTTCTTTGTAAATGAAGGTACATATGGGAATGATGTTATGGGCGTTACAATGGTTGGCCCCTAGTGACTGTAGTTGGGGATTGAATAATCCCGGATACTGCCGGACGAAGTAAAAGTAAACATGGGATAAATGTAGGAAGAGAAAGGATCAAAGCTCAGGAAATCAAGGAGATGGAACAATTTGTGTGGAGCTGAGAAACAGATAGAGGTAAAAAACATTGATGGGAGAAATTCAACGGTGATGAGGAACAAAGTGCTGAACCAGAAGTTAGGGATGAGGGTGAGACAGTGATCACAAAGGAGAGGGGTTTCAATCTACCCATAGACTGGGCAAAGCAATTGAGCAGAAATAGTGTGGACACAAGCAGAGCGAATATTGGAGATGGTTTTCTACATCAGTATTTTGAAGAATTAATGTTTCAGATCCGATATTGTGCAATTGGAAATATATATATATTAACCTATAGTTATGGAGAGTTTAATATGGCAACATTCTGTATAGAAAGTGATTTAGTTCAATCTGAAACCAGGATCTTAAATCTGAATAAGCAAACCGCAGAATCTTGAGGCATAAGTTACTGTGGTAGTTTGGCAAACCACATTAAAAGTTCTGATGTAAGCCTGACAATTCAATAATTATTATGTCGTTTAAAACAATTATGTTAAAGATAAACACAAGGAACTGCAGTTGCTGGTTTATTGTAAAAAAAAAAGACACAAGTTGCTGGAGTAACTCAGTGGGCCAGGCAGCATCTCTGGAGGACAGTAATAGGAGACGTTTTGGGTCAGGACTCTTCTTCAGACATCATAATAGACCCAGCATCAAAAGTCATTTCCTCCCCTCTATCAGTCTGTATAAGGGGAGCATGCTGCCCATGTCTTCCAGAGATGCTGCCTGACCCGTGGTTATTCTGTATATAGTGATTCTTGATTCTAGATGCCTCGGCTACATGTCCTTCCAATTCTTAAGTTGTTGCATTTTCTCTCAACAGCCAGAAAGAGTCTTCATTGCTTTGAGAGCAGAGAGGAGGAGGAGGCTGCCTTAATCAACAGTTGTATACCTACCTATGTACAAACTAAAAAGTGTGGCCGTATTATCTATAAGTTTGATTAGGTGTCTTTGCTAGAGTGTCTTGGTCTATCTGTAGATATTCTTGTCCTTTAGAAAGATCCTGGAATGTTGAAATAAGGCTGTGTGCTCAAGGAATGTGCTGAGGAGTTAGCAGATGTGCTAACAGACATCTTTAACATCTCCCTTAGTCAAGCCATTGTCCCCACATGCCTCAAAACTTCCACGATAATCCCCATAGCGAAGAAACCAGTGGTTGCCTGCGTAAATGACTACCGCCCAGTCGCCCTGACCCCAATAATAATGAAGTGTTTGAACGCCTGGTGAAACCCCACATTGGTGCCAGCCTCCCCTCATCGTTAGACCCCCTCCAGTTTGCCTATCGCCCCAACCGTTCTACAGAGGATGCCATCTCTACCACGCTGCACACAGTACTCACGCATCTGGAAAACAAAAACACATACGCCAGAATCCTGTACATTGACTTCAGCTCAGCGTTTAACACCATCATCCCACAGAGACTTGTGGAGAAACTAACCCTGCTGGGCCTCAACACCACCCTGTGTCACTGGATCTTGGACTTTCTGACAGAGAGACCGCAGTCAGTCCGTGTTGGCAAGAACACTTCAGGCTCGATCACGCTGAGCACCGGCTCCCCTCAAGGCTGTGTGCTCAGCCCGCTGTTGTTCACATTGCTCACACATGACTGTGCTGCCAGATTCAGGGACAATAAGATCATAAAATTCGCGGATGACACTACAGTGGTGGGACTCATCAGTGGAGATGACGAATCAATGTACAGGGAGGAAGTAGAACAACTGGTGGACTGGTGCGGCAAAAATAATCTAGAATTGAATGTCGACAAAACTAAGGAGATGGTTGTCGACTTCAGGAGGGCGCAGCCAAAGCATACACCCCTCAACATCAGTGGCACGGCAGTGGAGAGAGTGGAGAGCATAAAGTTCCTTGGTGTGCAAATTACGGACAGCCTCACCTGGTCCAGGAACACCACTGGGACCGTCAAACGGGCCCATCAGCGACTGCACTTCCTGAGGAAACTAAAACAGGCCTCACTCCCCACCAACATCCTCAGGACTTTCTACAGGGGTACGGTGGAGTCTGTACTCATGTACTGCATAAATACGGGTACTGCACCTGCAACTGCTCGGACAGGGAGGCTCTGCAGTGGGTAGTGAGGGGAGCAGAGGATCATTGGCGTCTCCCTACCCTCGGTACAAGAACTGTTCCAGAGCCGCTGTCTGAAAAAATCTCAGAGAATTGCTAAGGACAAACTGCACCCCCTCCACATACACCTGGATCTCCTGCCGTCAGGCAAGAGATATCGAAGCATCAAAGCCCGGACTACAAGACTGCTAAACAGCTTCCTACCATAGGCTGTGAGGCTGCTAAACAGTCACTCTGTACTCACAATCACTTGATTCTGCGGCTTGCACGGACACTTTAATAACTGGCACTGGCCACTCAAATCAGCTGCCCCGGACATTTTTTTAAGATTTGCTTATTGAATTTTAACATTGTGTTTTTATCTGCTTTTAACTATTTATACTGTCCCATCAGGGACTGGATTGTTTTTAGTGTTATTATGTGTGTAATGTTTTAAATTTCATGTGCGATGCTCCGCTATTCACTGGGAAATGTCTTTTCATTTTGCACTGTACAACTGTTGCTTGCAAGATGACAATAAAGATTGATTGATTGATTGATTGATTGATTGGTTGATTGATTGATTGATTGATTGATTGATTGATTGATTGATTGATTGATTGATTGATTGATTGATTGATTGATTGATTGATTGATTGACTGACTGACTGACTGATTGATTGATTGATTGATTGATTGATTGATTGATTGATTGATTGATTGATTGATTGATTGATTGATTGATTGATTGATTGATACGCAGAATGTGCTGGGGATGTCCAGAGCTATGTGGAGAGGGATACAGGCATTCATGTCGAAGGTTCTTCACCAGGTCTCTGTTGCTTTGCTAGAGTGTCTTGGTCCAGAGCAAGAGTGTCTTGGTCTATCTGAATGCTGAAATGTACTGGGGATGCCCAGGGCTATATGAGAGGGAAACAGGCATTCAGGTCGAAGGTTCTTCACCAGAACTCTGTTTCTTATCCAACAATGTTGAACCTCTTATTCTGCTTGGGTAGATCCAGCGATATGAACATTGAATTCTCCAATTTCAAGTAATACGCTTCGAGTAACCTTCGACCTGAATGCCGGGGAATGACCGGGTGGGACAAGTCTTTCAAGTAATTTCAAGTAAGATGCTGAATTCAGGGCAAAAGAAGCACCTGCTGGGTCAGCGTTTGTGGGGGAGAATAATTCTGCCCGTTTCCAGCCCAGACCCTGCATCAGGACTAACATTGGACGGCCTATTTCCCCCACAGTGCGCTGCTCGATCTACTGAGTTCCTCCAGCATTCGTTTTTCCGTGTGCAGCATTGAGCTGGAGCTAGTGCTGGAATGAATGTGAGGTGGAATATTGAGATTAGTGTATTACTGCCACATGTACCTCGGTACAATGATGGGCTTTGTTTGTGTGCTATCCAATGAAATTATACTTTACATGAGTGCAATCAAGCTGTAGGGAAGTACAACAGGTAGTGCAAGGAGAAAAATGCCAGAGTTCAGAAGGTAGTTTTACAGTGTTACAGTTGCAGAGAAAAAGTGTCAAGTCTGCAATGAGGAAGGTTGGAGGATTTGTACTATACCTTTACCCTTATGGGAGAATTGTTTAGTGGTTTGACAACAGAATTGAAGAGGGTGTTTCTGAACCTGGTGGGACGAGATTTCAAGCTTTTGTACCTTCTGCCTGACAGGAGAGAGGAGAAGAATGAATGACCGGGGTGGGACAAGTCTTTGATTGTCAGTTGCTTTTCTGAGGCATTGTTAAGTGTAGATGGAATGAATGGTGAGGAATCTGGTCTGTGTGATGGGCTGGGGTCACAGTCATTTCTCCTTCCCTCCTAATCTTTCCTCTTGCTTCATAATTCACAAATATTCTATTCTTATCTCGCACGTTTCTGAAGAAGGGTCCCGTCCGCAAATGTCAATTAGCCTGAAGAGGGGTCGTGACCCAAATCCCTTTCCACATTCTCTAGAGCTGCTGCCTGTCCCACTGAGTTACTCCATCACCTTGTGTCTTCTTTTGTAAACCAGCAGCTGCAGTTCCTTGTGTCTTCATGTTGTCTTTCCATCTCTGGCCCTTGTCCAACCACGCACCTATCACATCCCCCCCTCACCTGTATCCACCTATCATCACTCTTCACTCTCCTCTATTCCAGCTCACCCCCCCCCCCCCCCACACACACACACACACCCTCCATCACGATCAGCTTGAAGAAGGGTCCCGACCTTAAACATCACCTATCCATGTTCTCCAGAAATGCTGCCTGACCCGCCGAGTTACTCCAGCACTTTGTGTCTTTTTCACAGTGAATTAAAATAAATTAAAGTAACCCTTGCTGTCGACTGCAATTTGTTTACACGGCGAATGACTTTGAGAGTCAAGAATGCTTAATTGTCATATGTACCGACAACAGAGCCATGAGAATCTCACTTTAAACTCATTTTAGAGTCATACGGCACCGGAACAAGTGCTTCGGCTGAATTTTCCCATAGCCACCAAGATGTCCCATCCACACTAATTCCACTTGCCTGCGTCTGACCAATATATTAATTTAAACCTTTCTAGATTCAGATTCAGATTCAGATTCAATTTTAATTGTCATTGTCAGTGTACAGTACAGAGACAACGAAATGCATTTAGCATCTCCCTGGAAGAGCGACATAGCAAACGATTTGAATAAATAATAATAATAAGTGTCGGGGGGGGGGGGGGGTGGTGATTGGCAGTCACCGAGGTACGTTGTTTAGTATAGTGACAGCCGCCGGAAAGAAGTTGTTCCTCGACCTGCTGGTTCGGCAACGGAGAGACCTGTAGCGCCTCCCGGATGGTAGGAGGGTAAACAGTCCATGGTTGGGGTGAGAGCAGTCCTTGGCGATGCTGAGCGCCCTCCGCAGACAGCGCTTGCTTTGGACAGACTCAATGGAGGGGAGCGAGGAACCGGTGATGCGTTGGGCAATTTCTAGAGGGTTAGATTTAACTTTTAGGGCTAAAAGAATCAGGGGATATGGGGGGAAAGCAGGAGAGAGGTACTGATTTTAGATGATCAGTCACGTTCATATTGAATGGCGGTGCTGGCTCAATGGGCCGAATGGTCTACTCATGCACCTACTTCCCTGTTTGTATCCAATCCACTTCTCAGCCTCTTGCGCTTTGTAATACAAGAGTCTATGCACCCCTCCTGCAGACGCACACAGTGGTCCCTTTAATACAAATTTCTGTACCAGCGGGGGCCCGGTCTACCTGACCACACACACACCTGGTGCTGCCGAGTGCGTGCGGGAATTTCAGCACCATTCGTGCGGCGGACAGCGCCTGGTCTGTGACTCCAGACACAGTCTGCTCGGTAACTCCTCAGAACCGGACCGGACACTGCTCGGCCGAAAACCGGGCAGTGCTGGGTTGGTGACTACAGACAGCGCCAGGTCAGACAGCACCGGCTCGGTAACTCCTCAGCGCCGGACCGGACGGCGCTGGGTCGGTAACCGGACAGTGCTAGGTCGGTAACTCAGGACAGTGAAGGGTCGGTGAGGCCGGCTGAGTGCGGGGGGGACCATGGATCGCTTTTTCGCCGCGTTCCGCCACTTGCAGTCGAACCCGGAGTCGCTGATGAACGGGGTGAGCGCTCTCTTGGCCCTGGCCGGTGTCCGGCTCTACGGCTCCTACCGATTCAGCTGCCCGTGCCTGCCGCTCTACAACACGCTCTACGGGCTGGGCGTCCTGCTCCTGCCGCCAGTCGCTCTCTTCCTGTGTGGGGTGATGGTGAACGGGCGCTGGGCGCTGCTACTGCTGGAGGCTCGGCGGCCGGAGGGCAGCCCGGGACGGGGACGGGGACGGGGACGGGATGGGCAGGCGCTAAGGTACCTGCTTCTCTCCGTGCTCCAGGGCGCCGCCCTCGCCCCCGCGGCTTGGATCATCGTCGCTCTGCTGGACGGCAAGTGCGTCGTCTGCGCCTTCTCTGCCTCGGTGGAGCCCGCCCGCTTCGCCAACGTGAGCGGCTACCGGGAGGCCGAAATCCGCTCCGCCCTGGCCCGCGTTCCTTGCAGAGACCTCGCTCCCGCGGCCCTGCTCCGACACCCGCCCTTTCCCGCCAAGGCCATGTATAGATACCTGCGAACCATCTCCCAGGTAACGGCAGCTTTCGGACCGTTCTGTCCATCTAGGTTTAGTTTAGTTTAGTTTATTGTCACGTGTACCGAGATACAGTGAAAATCTATTTTTGTTGCGCCCATTACCAGCCAGTGGGAACACTATACATGATTACAATCGAACCGTCCATAGCGTACAGATACCGGATAAAGGGAATAACGTTTATTAAGTTAATATTAAGTTATCCAACTACTAAGCAGCATTAACCAACTGCAGTTCTTCTATCGCCACAGCAGGTCCATGGATAATGCTAAGTCCCTGACCATCTGGATAAGTGAGACACCTACGCCACATTCCTTTAGGAAGATGAGAAGTGACAAGCCAGAATCTGTGGAAGTCTGTGGAAGTCCTAGCCACGGAAGGCTGTGGAGGACAAGCCAGTGGATATTTTTTAAGGCAGAGATAGATAGACTATTGATTAGTACGGGTGTCAAGGGTTATGGGGAGAAGGCAGAAGAATGGAGTTGAGGCGGAGAGTTAGATCAGCCAGGATTGAATGGCGGAGTAGACCTGGTGAGCTGAATGGCCGAATTCTGCTCCTTTCACAGAAACTATTCATAGACTACAGCTCTGCCTTTAACACAACGCTGAGCCGTATTGATGAGATATCTGGGGTCAGCGCCACGTTGATGAGGACTGTGGGATCAGCGCCATTTTAATGAGGACTCTGAGGCAGCGTCATGTTGATGAGATCCAAGGGATCAGCACCAGGTGATGGGGGTCCAGGGCAATGCATCATGTTGTTGAGGTCTCATTGTCAGCGCCATGTTGGTAAGGTCTCAGGAGCATAATCTCGAGCAGGGTGCCATTGCAAAGCTGGGCTTGTGAAGGTGGGTCAGGTTGGGCCAGTCACCGGGGCAGCTGGCTGGTGACCCCTGGGTCTGGTTCTCCTGATCCGCAGCACTCTGCCTGTTGCCTCTGTGTCCACAGGCTGTGGGATGGAGCGCCGCGTTGCTGCTGATCCTGGCGGCCTTCCTGGCCCGTTCCC
Organism: Leucoraja erinaceus; assembly: GCF_028641065.1. Lineage (NCBI taxonomy): Eukaryota > Metazoa > Chordata > Chondrichthyes > Rajiformes > Rajidae > Leucoraja > Leucoraja erinaceus. The sequence goes on along the minus strand of NC_073391.1, from coordinate 34,908,573 downwards.
TCGGAGCCTGCTCCCGGCCCGCCAGCCACCTCCACGCCCGCTACTGGGGCAACTACCTGCACCTGGAGCAGAAGATCTTCGAGGAGATGTGCTGGGAGCACGCGCAGGCATTCGCACGGCGCAGCGTGGGACAGTTCTTCACCAGTGGGCAGAGCGGCGCAGCGTGGAAGGGGGGCGACTGGGACAGGACGGGTGAGGGGGGTGAGGGGGGTGAGGAGGCAGCGTCCCTGCGGGGCATCACTAACCGGGACCAACTCAACCTGCTGCTGCAGCGATGGATTGATGCCAGGCCCCCCCTTAATGTTGGGGGAGGGGGGGCAGACCTGAGGGGGGTGGTCGGGCAGACCCCAGCGTTGGGGCAGAACTCACCCCCCCGCTCACAACCACCACCCACACCCCCAATGCAAGTGATCAGCTCCCCGGTCTGATCTGTCCTCCTCTCCCTTCTGTGCCAGGAAGTCATGCCCTTGGAGAGTGGGGGAGGGGAGGGAGTGTGAGAGGGGGGGGAGGGAGTGATGAATTTGAGGGATTCCAAGGCAGACAAATAACGATGAAGGACGAAAGGGAAGGGGGCGAGAGATAACAATTGTCTTTGTGGGAGGAGTGTACAGCTCAGAAAACAGGCCCTTTAGCCCACCTGCTCCTGCTGTTCATCCTTCTCTAGTCAATGGTTCGGCGAATCCAATACTTGACTCATTGCTGCCCTTGGGAAAGGGAACGTCACCTTGAAAACCAGAGTCTACAATGGAGTGTTGCCTGGACAACGGGCAAAGACCACAATGTGCCATCCAGGCCTTTTAACAAACTTTGTCGTTAACAAACCAAACAATAAAAATCATTTACTATTAAGTTTTCTCAATGTAAGGAAATTAGCGGGTGTTATTGATCGGTGAGTGTTCAGTTGCAAAGGAACGTACACTGTCTGTGTCTGACCCGTTTTTTGAGAATGCAAATGGTTTTACCCAGAAACAAAACAAACAGACAAAAAAGTAACACGTTTAATAGTGCCTTTGAGGCAGTACCTGGCTTTAAGTAAGTCATGATAAAAGCCAGGAAACTCCCGCCTAACGCGTCGACTGATGCCCGCTACCGGGAGCCGTGTCCCCTCCTGGAGGCAGCGTCCCTAGAGGAAAAAGTGCGTCGCCAGCAGGTGCCATCTAGGCGGGCACTCAGAATACATGGAATACATATACCTCCGCAGGGTCCTCGGGAATACTCGGAATACATATATCTCCGCAGGGTCCTGAGTCGGAGAGTCGCTACCTGGGTACGGATGCAAACCAGCGCCTGACCGCCCTCCTCCAACGGGAGACTCAGAACCCCAGCAGAGACCCAGTGATTCCTGTCTCTCCAGGATAAGTTCACCTGCCTCCTCTGGGTCAGGGTGAGAAAAATAGAGGACGGGACCAGAGCGGTCAGTTTGACCCTGGGAATGTATGATTGGATTGTGTAGAGGGAGCTTCACTCGGTGTCTGACCTGAAAGTGTGTGATGGAACACAGGGAACAAAATCACTTTCTCCAGCCCATTCCACCTGCATGGCTGCTCAACATACAGCGATTCTGTTGGGTCTGGAGCTGAGCCTGGTGGGCTGAATAGCCTCTTCCTGTGTAATGGACTTGCCTGAAGGTAGTGCCTTGGAATACATAGTGCACCAGGTGTCCCAACTCATTTGCCTGGCATGTGTAAATGTGCATTTGGGGATACAGTTGCTCAAGTCTAATTTAAATGAACAATATGCAAACTGTAATGGCCACTATTCACCAATTCACTAAAGGCACTATTCACCAATGTGCCTCAGCGAATCAGCCTCACAGAAATATCTTCAGGTTCATTTATTTTTTAATCAACCTCATTTTAACATAAATGAACGTTTTAAATTCAAATGTTTAGGTGTATTATTGTCACGTGTAACGAGACACAGTGAAAAGCTTTGTTTTGCCTGCTGGCCAAACAGATCAGATACATAAATATATAGACACATAAACACCATCAACTGAAACTCAAGTACAATAGATAGAGCAAAGGGGAAGATACGGAGTATAGAGCATAGTTCTCAGCATTGCAGCTCATCAGTTCCAGAGACAAGGTCCAATGTCCGCAATGAGGTGGGCGTGAATTGGACAGTACCTTAGCTTATGCAAGGACTGTTCGGAAGCCCGAACACAGAGGAGGAGAAGCTGTTCCGGTCTGGCGATGCCCGCTGTAAAACTTCTGTACCGAGGTGGGACGTATTTGATTGTATTGGATGATTTTCCCGAGGCAGCGTGGTGTAGATGGAGTCAATGGTGGGGAGTCTCGTCTGCGTGATGCTCGTTTAAGACACAGTGTGCTGGAGTAACTCAGCGGATCAGGCAGCATCTCTGGAGAACATGGATGGGTGATGTTTTGGGTCGGGACCCTTCTTCAGACTGTTTGTGGGGCGGGGGAGGAAGAGAGGTGGAAAAGAAGTGGGGCAGAACAAAGCCTGGCAGGTGAGAGGTACATGTGATGGTGAAGCATTCTTGACTTTCTCTTATCAGGGAAGGGACAGGAATGTGCAGAGGTCATCCTTGATGGCAGATGGACAACTCCTGCCCCAACCTCTTGTGTTGCTCTTCTCAACATCACCATGACCGTGTGCAAAACGGGAGGGTCCCGACCCGAAGTGTCACCCATCCTTTTTCTCCAAAGATGCTGCCTGATCCGCTGAGTTACTCCAGCACTGTGTGTCTTTCGTCATCACCATGACTTTGTTCTGCTACAAGAGAATTCTTTGGAGAGTCCTTGAAAGATAATTCAAATTGAATGCAAATTGTAACTCGGAAAATGCCTAGGTCATTATAAAACCAATTTAAACAAATTATCATTTAAATTAAAACAAATTAAATCATCATTCAGCCAACAACTGGAACAACATCCCACTCTTAACTCCAATGTGACCTCCACTGTTAAATGCGCTTGTGGGTTTGAGGTTGGATAGGCTGGGACTTTTTATTTCTCCCTGGAGAATAGGAGGCGGAGGAGTGACCTTATTGAGGTGTACAAGATCACAAGGGGCCTGGACAAAGTGAACACTCACAGTCTTTTCCCCAGAGTATAGCATTCTATAGCTAGAGGGCATATGGTTAAGGTGAGAGGGCAGAGAGTTGATGGATATCAGAGGCAACCTTTTCACTTAGAGGGTTGGCCGTATCTGGAATGAGATGTCAGAGGAAGCTATAGAAGTGGATACAATTACAATGTTTAAAATCCATTTGGACAGGAAAGGTTTAGAGGGATATAGATCAAATGCAGGCAATTGGGACTAGCGCATAACGCTAATTTGGTCAGCATTGACAGGGTATGTCGAAAGGTCTGTCTCCGTGCAATAAAATATATATATATATATTATATATATATAATATAGTATATACTATATAAAAAAAAATATATATATATATATATAGTATATACTTTTATATATACTGTACATATCTTTGTGTTATTGAGCTTACAGGCTTATAATGTTGCAGCAACAAATAATTCCATTGTTTCGTTGTGGGTACATATGTTAATTAAAATGTTGGGCCCCTTGTGTTGTGCCTCAACAACCCTGTAATTAATTATTTTGCAAGCGTCAGATTTGCGGCTGACTTAATTTGAGGCTCTCACGATCCAACAATGACCGCCCTTCTCTTCACAACGTTGATAAATGCTCACTGGTCTATGATGCAAGCTGGGCGTCAACTTGTCCTCCTACATTCTTTGTTTGTTTACCAAGTTTTATCATTGTGGAATGTGTTGTGGACTATGATATCGTTGGGATCACGGAGACATGGCTCCAGGGTGACCAAGGCTGGGAGCTGAACATCCAGGGATATTCAATATTCAGGAGGGATAGACAGAAAGGAAAAGGAGGTGGGGTAGCGTTACTGATTAGAGAGGGGACTAATGCAATGGAAAGGAAGGACATTAGTTTGGAGGATGTGTAATCGGTATGGGTAGAGCCGCGAAACACTAAGGGGCAGAAAACGCTGGTGGGTGTTGTGTACAGGCCATCTAACAGTAGTAGTGAAGTTGGAGATGGTATCAAACAGGAAATTAGAAATGCGTGCGACAAAGGCAAAACAGTTATAATGGGTGACTTCAATCTACATATAGATTGGGTGAATCAAATTGGCAGGGGTGCTGAGGAAGAGGATTTCTTGGAATGTATGCGGGATAGTTATCTAAATCAACATGTAGAGGAACCAACGAGAGAGCAGGCTATTTTAGACTGGGTATTGAGTAATGAGGAAGGGTTAGTTAGCAATCTTGTTGTACGTGCCCCCTTGGGCAAGAGTGACCATAATATGGTTGAGTTCTTCATTAGGATGGAGCGTGACATTGTTAATTCAGAAACAATGGTTCTGAACTTAAAGAAAGGTAACTTTGACGGTATGAGACGTGAATTGGCCAAGATTGACTGGCAATTAATTCTAAAAGGGTTGAGGGATATGCAATGGAAGACATTTAAAGACTGCATGGATGAACTACAAAAATTGTTCATCCCAGTTTGGCAAAAGCATAAATCAGGGAAGGTAGTACATCCCTGGATAACAAGGGAAATCAGGGATAGTATCAAAGCGAAGGATGATGCGTACAAATTAGCCAGAAAGCAGCATACCGGAGGACTGGGAGAAATTCAAAGACCAGCAGAGGAGGACAAAGGGCTTAATTAGGAAAGGGAAAATAGATTATAAAAGAAAACTGGCAGGGAACATAAAAACTGACTGCAAAAGTTTTTATAGATATGTGAAAGAGATTAGTTAAAACAAATGTAGGTCCCTTGCAGTCAGAAACAGGTGAGTTGATCATGGGGAACAAGGATATGGCGGACCAATTGAATAACTACTTTGGTTCCGTCTTCACTAAGGAAGACATAAATAATTTGCCGGAAATAGCAGGGGACCGCGGGTCAAAGGAGTTGGAGGAATTGAGTGAAATCCAGGTTAGCCGGGAAGTGGTGTTGGGTAAATTGAACGGATTAAAGGCCGATAAATCCCCAGGGCCGGATAGGCTGCATCCCAGAGTACTTAAGGAAGTAGCTCCAGAAATAGTGGATGCATTAGTAATAATCTTTCAAAACTCTTTAGATTCTGGAGTAGTTCCTGAAGATTGGCGGGTAGCAAACGTAACCCCACTTTTTAAGAAGGGAGGGAGAGAAAAAATGGGGAATTACAGACCAGTTAGTCTAACATCGGTAGTGGGGAAACTGCTAGAGTCAGTTATTAAAGATGGGATAGCAGCACATTTGGAAAGTGGTGAAATCATTGGACAAAGTCAGCATGGATTTACGAAAGGTAAATCATGTCTGACGAATCTTATAGAATTTTTTCGAGGATGTAACTAGTAGCGTGGATAGGGGGGAACCAGTGGATGAGGGGTATCTGGACTTCCAGAAGGCTTTCGACAAGGTCCCACATAAGAGATTAGTATACAAACTTAAAGCACAAGGCATTGGGAGTTCAGTACTGATGTGGATAGAGAACTGGCTGGCAAACAGGAAGCAAAGAGCAGGAGTAAACGGGTCCTTTTCATAATGGCAGGCAGTGACTAGTGGGGTACCGCAAGGCTCAGTGCTGGGACCCCAGCTATTTACAATATATATTAATGATCTGGATGAGGGAATTGAAGGCAATATCTCCAAGTTTGCGGATGACACTAAGCTGAGGGGCAGTGTTAGCTGTGAGGAGGATGCTAGGAGACTGCAAGGTGACTTGGATAGGCTGGGTGAGTGGGCAAATGTTTGGCAGATGCAGTATAATGTGGATAAATGTGAGGTTATCCATTTTGTGGCAAAAACAGGAAAGCAGACTATTATCTAAATGGTGGCCGATTGGGAAAGGGGGAGATGCAGCGAGACCTGGGTGTCATGGTACACCAGTCATTGAAGGTAAGCATGCAGGTGCAGCAGGCAGTAAAGAAAGAAAGCGAATGGTATGTTAGCTTTCATTGCAAAAGGATTTGAGTATAGGAGCAGGGAGGTTCTACTGCAGTTGTACAGGGTCTTGGTGAGACCACACCTGGAGTATTGCGTACAGTTTTGGTCTCCAAATCTGAGGAAGGACACTATTGCCATAGAGGGAGTGCAGAGACGGTTCACCAGACTGATTCCTGGGATGTCAGGGCTGTCTTATGAAGAAAGACTGGATAGACTTGGTTTATACTCTCTAGAATTTAGGAGATTGAGAGGGCGTCTTATAGAAACTTACAAAATTCTTAAGGGGTTGGACAGGCTAGATGCAGGAAGATTGTTCCCGAAGTTAGGGAAGTCCAGGACAAGGGGTCACAGCTTAAGGATAAAGGGGAAATCCTTTAAAACCGAGATGAGAAGAACTTTTTTCACACAGAGAGTGGTGAATCTCTGGAACTCTCTGCCACAGAGGGTAGTTGAGGCCAGTTCATTGGCTATATTTAAGAGGGAGTTAGATGTGGCCCTTGTGGCTAAGGGGATCAGGGGGTATGGAGAGAAGGTAGTACGGGATACTGAGTTGGATGATCAGCCATGATCATATTGAATGGCGGTGCAGGCTCGAAGGGCCGAATGGCCTACTACTGCACCTATTTTCTATGTTTCTATGTTTCTATGTTGCATCAGGTTGTGTTTGTTCATTGGTACTGAATGTGCCAGAGCCAAGAGTGCCTTATTGTCACATGTCCCAGATAGAACTATGACATTCTTACACGCCACAGCGCAACAGAATATATATCCATAATACACTATAGACAATATAATAAACACGGGGGAAAAAGTTCAATGTGCGTATATTTTCATATACATATATATTTTCAGGGAAATATGTGCTTGTGTTTAACCACACGCCCCAGGGCACTGCCAAACACTTTACAAATCTTATCTGTGATTGACTTCCCAAAATGCAAAACGTTGCACTTGCCTGAGTTAAATTCCAGCTATTCCTTTGCCCACCTTCCCAGCTGCTTTAGATCCCAGCTTGACCATATATATATATATATACGTACACACGCACACACACACGCGTACACATAAAAACAAACAATAACAGTGCAATAATAATAATAATAGTCTATGTAGTTCGGAAATTATTTGGTTGTAGTGTTTAACAGCCTAATGCTGTCGGGGAGATGGATCGGGGGTAAAGGACCTGGATGGAATGTGACAGAATGACGAAATGGGATGGACGGGAGAAATGTTGTGTACGGGGGTCGGGTACTTTTCGGCGCTGCCGTTCCGGCGCCGCCGATTCGGCATCCACCCCCCTGAATCAGTCAACCATCACGTTCTTGAACCGACCCACACAACCCTAATCCTACCTCGGCAACGGAACACTACAGACCTCCATGAACTTGTTTTTTTCTCTCTCTAATTATGTGTTCAATTTAATTACCAGGTCAATGACATTTTCTCAGAGCTACAATCAATTTCACGTAGGCAGATTACCCGTGGGTTGGTGGGTGGATGGGGGGTGTAGTTGTGTATAACCCGGCTTCAAATTGAGTTAATACTTGAGTTTGACGTTGTTAAATTGGATGACTCGTTTTAGATTGAGAGTCCTCTCCTCGACACAACTGGTCAGCGGGCTTCAACTAATTGCTACAGAATTGGGAATCAGACACAGAAATAAATTGGTTACGTAAAGTAAACCCAGCTGTATCCCCGACTCGTTGGCGGAGCCCATTGGAGGAGTGGGCAAGGAAGAACAGTAGAGAGGGAAGGGGAATGGAGAGAGAGAGGGAGAAGTAGAGAGAATGACTTGTGACGTTAGAGTGAGAGGGAGAGAGAGAGAGAGAGCGAGAGATGTGGTGGGGGGGGGGGGGTGGTCGAGAGAGTAATCGAGAGCGCGAGAGGGCGTTACATGACAAGGGGAGGCGGGGGCTGAGGATTACGCGGCGGGGCGCAGCTTAGGGGGTATTCGCGGCAGTAGGGGGTTGGGAGCGTTCGGACACTTGGTCCGAGCGAGGACAGAGGGGGGGGGGGGGGGAGGTAGAGGGTAAGGAGATAACAACGGGGAGGGGAGAGTGCGAGGAGGGAGCAGTAAGGAGGGAGGAAAGAGGAGATCGTAAAGGAGGGGAAAGGAGATCGGAGAGAGGGAAAGAAAGGAGCAGTGGAGAGGAAAGAGTGAGGGGGAAAGGGAAGGTGTGAGGGGAGCGGGGAAGGAGGGAGGGGGAGAGGAGAGCAACTCGGAAAGGAGGGGGAGAGGAAGAAGGGTGGAGGGAGTGGACGGGGGAGGCGGGAGCGGGAGGTGGAGAGGGGAACCGTGGAGGGGAGAGGAGCTGGGAAAGGAGGGAGAGGGGAAGAAGGTAGAGGGGCCCGTGTGAGGAGTGAGAGAGAGAAGCGCTCGGGGAAGGAGTGAGGGAGAGGGGGGTTTGGAGAAGGAGGGAGGGGATGGATAAGTTCCGCCTGGTGTTCCAGTTCCTTCAGACCAACGAGGAGTCGTTCCTGAACGGGGCGTGCGGGCTGCTAGCGCTGGCGAGCGCCCAGCTTTACTCGGCCTTCGAGTTCAGTTGCCCTTGCCTGCCCGGCCACAACCTGCCCTACGGACTGACGGTGCTGGCGGTGCCGCCGCTGCTCTTCCTGCTGCTCGGCTTCGTGCTCAACAACAGCGTGTCGGCGCTGGTGGAGGAGTGGCGGCGGCCGCGGGGGCAGCGGGCCCGGGACCGCGGCGTGCTCCGCTACATGCTCTGCTCTCTGCTGCAGCGAGCTCTGGTCGCGCCCGCCGCCTGGATCAGCTTCAGCCTCCTGGACGGCAAGAGCGTGGTCTGCGCCTTCAGCGAGCGCCTCGACCTCCGCAGTCTAGACGTGAACGACTCGGCGCTGCCCGCTGCGCCCGCCGATCTCCGCCGCCTCGTCGCCGCCCTCCCCTGCCCCGAGCTCTCGCCGCAGACTGCAGCCGTCTCCCGCGAGGCTGCCCGACGCTATCTTCGCTGCCTGTCGCAGGTGAGGGACCCCGTGGGCAAGTGGGCGGCAGGGGAAGGCGCAAGAGGGGGTTTGGGGGAATTTGGATATCACAGTCAATGTGGTGAATGCTCAACGCGGGGACCTGTGTCTGAGCCCAGGAGTATGTGATAGGATGGTGTAGAGGGAGATTCACTCTGAAGAAGGGTCTCGACCCCGAAACCTCACCCATCTTTTTCTCCAGAGATAGAGACAAAATGCTTGAGTAACTCAGCGGGTCGGGCAGCATCTCTGGAGAAAAGGAATGGATGCCCTTCTTCAGACCTGAAACCTCTCCTTCACAAAGCCATGCTGACTTTGGCCTTTTTTTAATCGTGAACTTCTAGCCACTCCGTAACCTCATTCTTTATAATGGACTCTAAAATCTTACCAAGAAGCGAAGTCAGACTAACTGGCCTATAGTTCCCACTATTCTGCTTTGCTCCCTTGTGCAGCACCGTAATATTGGCAATTTCCCAATCATCTCGGACCACTCCTGATGGTAGTGATTCTTGAAATGTCAGTGTCAATGCCTCCACAATCTCTAAACCCACCTCTTTCATAACCCTAGTGTGCAGTCCATCCGGTCCTAGCGACTTATCCACCTTCAGCCCTTTCAGCTTCCCAAGCACCTTCTCCCTCGTAATAGTCATTCCACTAACTTCCACCCCATGGCTCTCTTGGATTTCAAGCACGTTGCTGGTGTCTTCCACTGATGCAAAAAAGTTATTCACATCCGCAGCCATTTCTCTATTCCCCATCATTACTTCTCCTGCATCATTCTCCAATGGTCCAACATCACTCTTGCCTCTTTCTTACTCTTAATATCTGAAGAAACAATTGCTATCCTCTCTTTTAATATTGGCTAGATTACCTTCGTAATTCATCTTTTCTCCCCGTATTGCCTTTTAGTTACCTGTTTTTCTTTAAAGGCTTCCCAATCATCTGGCTTCCCACTAATCTTTGCTGTATTATACGTCTTCTGTTTTAGTTTTATACTGTCCTTGACTCTGCTTGTCAGTCACGGCTGCGTCTTTCTCCCCTTAGAATCTTTCTTCTTCTTAGGAATGAAAAGATCCTGCATCTTCCAGATTATTCCCGGAAATTCCTGCCATTGCTATTCTGCCATCATCCCTGCGTGGGTCCCTTTCCGGTCAACTTTGGCCAGCTCCTCCCTCCTGCCTCTGTAATTCTTTGCTCAGCTGCAATATCCACATCCGATTTTACCTTCTCCCTCTCATATTGCAGTCTAAAACTTATCATATTGTGGTCACTACCTACGAATGGTTCCTTTACCTTGAGTTCTCTTATCAAATCCGCTTCTTTAAATAATCTTCTAAATCCAGAATCGCTTGTTTCCAATACTTCTTGTCTTGATAAAATCATTCTGGAAAATCTCCTCTTCACCCCTTTCGAAGCCTCCACATCCTTCCTGTAATGGGGCGACCAGAACTGCGAGGAACATTTCCCAACAATCATCAGGCTGTTAAACACGGCGAACTCCAACTTCACTCGGAACCCACGGTCTGGATTGTACTGGGGACTTTGTTTTGGTTTTACACTATATTGAGTTTTTTGTTTATTGACCGTTTTTGTTATTATATCATCTATTGAGTATCTTGTTTACAAACTTGTTGGGCTGCTACAAGTAATAATTTAATTGTTCTGTTTAATTAACTATGCCAATGAAACACTTGCCTCTTGAGACGTGGCCAAACCAGTCTGTCTCTTTTGAAGTCGGAGGTTGACAGGTTCTTGATTAGTACGGGTGTTTTGGATTATGGGGAGAAGGCAGGAGAATGGGGTTGAGAGGGAAATATAGATCAGCCACGATTGAAAGGCGAGTAGACTCAATTGGGCCGAATGGCCTAAGTCTGCTCCTATGACTTCTGAGATGACAGCGAGTTAAGCCAAGAGGGCAAGTGAACTGACTAAGTTGGCCAGTCAGTGCATGCACAGGGAATGGTGCTGATTGAATTGTGTAGACGCGACGGGCCGAATTCTGCTTCTCTGACCTTGTGTCTCTGCTCTCGGCAGATGCTGGGCTGGATATTCCTGCTGCTGATCACCGCCCTGGCCTTCCTGGTGCGTGCCCTGCGGCCTTGCTTCAGCCAGGTGGCTTTCCTGAAGACCAGGTACTGGTCTCACTACCTTGACATCGAGCGCAAGCTCTTCGAGGAGACGTGCCGGGAACACGCCCGAGGCTTCGCCAGGGTCTGCGTGCAGCGCTTCTTCCTGGAGATGGGGGATGAGCTGAGTCGAGGCTGCGGCCCCCACCTCCCGCCGGACCCCCGCGCCGAGTCGGACTCTCAGCCCAAGCTCTTCGGCATCACCGACGGCGAGGCCATGAACAAACTGTTGCGGGACTGGCACATCCACAAGCCGCCCCTGAACGTGGCGCCCGCCCCCCGCGTTGACGCCCGGCCCGGTGGTCCCGACCTGCAGTTGCCCGTCGCCAAGATCAACAACGGCAGCCAGGTCCGTTGGGAGAAGGTGGTCTTCTGCAGCAAGGTCTGAGCCTGGTCCCCACAGCCATCTACACCCACCCCCTCGCTGGCACTTGACTAAAGGCCTCATTTACACCCAGCCCCTGACCGCCCTCCTCCAACTGGAGACTCAGAACCCCAGCAGAGACCCAGTGATTCCTCTCTCCCCAGGAGAGGTTCACCAACCTCCTCTGGATCATGATGAGAAAAATAGAGGACGGGACCAGAGTGGCCAGTCTGACCCTGGGTGTGTATGATAGGATGGTGTAGAGGGAGCTTCACTCTGTGTCTGACCTAGAAGTGTGTGATGAAACACAGGGACCAAAATACACTTTCTCCAGCCCATTCCATCTGCATGGCTGCTCAACATACAGCGATTCTGTTGGTGCATATTACAGCGATAATTCTCTCCATGACATGCCGCTAGTACTGCTGCTCTGCTTTTATTTGTTCTTGAAGCTTTGAAGTTAACGTTTGCCCTTGCTCTCTTGTTAAGTAGGCCAACATGGCACTCCTGTGCTTCTCTGGGTTTTCATGAGTTTGGATAAGACAGGAGTTTTGCCAATCATCAAACCCTTCATAAGCTAAAGATGTAGCAGAAGAATAAGATGCGATGTTTGGAAATAATTTACAAACAAAGCAATATATCTGACCTTTTGAGGGAGAATATACAAGCCACTCTCGGCTTTTGTTGAATAAAAATGAGCCTTTGTGCAAAACCTAGACTGCTTTTTAGACACTCGCTTGGAATTTGAAAATGTTCCACAACAATGCTGAACTTGAGAGGGGCCCCTTTCTACCCAATAGGACACGTCCTCATGTGATAATTCAGTCCACAAACCAATGTCTGTTACAGTAGATCTATGTTTGGCATAATTAATCAGTTCTATATTTTCATTTTGAGCCGGCATCATGGCTGCTTTCACATATTCAGCTTGCTGTTCCACGTCCTGCTTCGCTGTTTGTGTTTCAGGGAGGTTTTCTTCTGGTTGAATGCTAGTTGGTGGCTGAACAGCTCCATCACACTGATTTCCTTGTGTTAGTATCAATGTATCTGCTTCACCGCTGGCACTTGTTGCCTCTGTCAGTGGCTGACACAAGAAAGCAGTGATTGGTCTTAACTTGTTTACCGTATCATTTTCAAGTCTCTTTCTCGTGCACTTGCTAACACCACTTTCAAATCGTGCTCAGATTAGAATCTGAAAATAAAAAGTTAAATTAATCTTCAACAGTTATTAGAAAGGAAAATATGAAGAAAACATTCTCACAAGATGGGGCCCACTTGAGTGAAGAAAAAAAAATCTGTATAATAGTTGGGAAATATTTCTTAAAGAATTTTTCCTTATTGACAATGATATTGCAAAACCTGAATCAAATCTGCTTGAAATGGGTTAACTTGTAACTAAACAAACAGGTTCACTTCTTAATAAACAGACCTCACAAAGCGGTTTGGTAGACCAAATCAAAACTTTACTAATTATTGACTAATGGAAGTGGCAAGGAAAACAAACCCCAGCCAAGTGAGCAACACAGACACTTGGCTGTCGTCTCTCCACTTCCCTGAACACAGAATTACATGGTATTATATACTGTTCTTTTGTCACCTAAGCACATTCTAAAGACATTAATCATGGACAGAGGTACAGTAAATACACATTACTGCAGGATGCGTCTGAGTTTGTCTCTTGTCAATCATCAGTCGCATCAAAGGCATCTTGTCATGTGGTACATGGCACTTAAATTTCAAAGTCATCGGATATTGGTACAAGACACTTACATTTCAAAGTCATCAGTCGCTACATACCTCGAAGGCATCGGACATTGTCTCAATACCCCTTACTGGGATTAATCTGGGCTTCCTCTCTCATCAATTGTTATAGGCATTTCAAGTCATCGGTCATTATCTCAATGCACAGCAACCTGGGGGAAGTCTGGGCTTGTCTTTCTGTATCAATCTACTAGAGAAAAGGTAGACAAAAGTGCTGGAGAAACTCAGCGGGTGCAGCAGCATCCATGGAGCGAAGGAAATAGGCAACGTTTCGGGCCGAACCCCTTCTTCAGACTGCCTGCTTTAAGACTAAATATGTGTAATCTAGCCCAGGAATCTATTTAATATATATTTTTATATTGAACATCATTCAGCCTTATCATGCTTCCAAAAACCATTTACAAAACGAGTATTCTTTTTAAACGTTAAAACAAATAGTAAATACCCAACAAAAAATTAATCTAATCAATTAAATTCATCTAAATTCAATTACTAGATCTAAACATCTATCCATTTCTTAAGAGAAGGCTAACGTTTTTAAATAGTTACCGACCTAGCACTGTCCGGTTACCGAGCCAGCACCGTCCGGTCCGGTGCTGAGGTCCGGAGTCACAGACCAGACTCTGTCTGCCGCACAAATGGTGCTGAAATTCCCGCACGCACTCGGCAGCACCAGGTGTGAGTGTGGTCGGGTGAACTCAAAGATCTTTCCGTTCTAAGATCTTTGGGTCGACCTGGCGCCCGCTGGTACAGACATATGTATTAAAGGGACCACTGTGTGCGTCTGCAGGAGGGATGCGTTGACTCTTGTGAATTGGATTGGATAGAAACAGGGAAGTAGGTGCAGGAGTAGGCCATTCGGCCCATTGAGCCAGCACCGCCACTAACGATGATCGTGGCTGATCATCTAAAATCAGTGCCCCTCCTGCTTTTCCCCCATATCCCTTGATTATTTTAGCCCTAAGAGTTTGATTAGGTGATCTAACTCTCTCGAAAAGTTTAAATTAATATATTGGTCAGACGCAGGCAAGTGGAATTAGTGTGGATGGGACATCTTGGTGGCCATGGGAAAATTGAGCCGAGGCACTTGTTTCCGGTGCCGTATGACTCTAAAATGAGTTTAAAGTGAGATTCTCATGGCTCTGTTGCCGGTACATATGACAATTAAGCATTCTTGACTCTCAAAGTCATTCGCCGTGTAAACTAATTGCAGTTGACAGCAAGGGTTACTTTAATTTATTTTAATTCACTGTGAAAAAGACACAAAGTGCTGGAGTAACTCGGCGGGTCAGGCAGCATTTCTGCAGAACATGAATAGGTGATGTTTAAGGTCGGGACCCTTCTTCAAGCTGATCGTGATGGAGGGTGTGTGTGTGTGTGTGGGGGGGGGGTGGGGGGGGGGGGGGGGGGGGGGGGTGAGCTGGAAGAGAGGAGGAGCACGACAACGACTAAAGAGCGATAGGTGGATACAGGTGAGGGGGGGATTTGATAGGTGCGTGGTTGGACAAGGGCCAGAGATGAAAAGACAACATGAAGACACAAGGAACTGCAGCTGCTGGTTTACAAAAAATACACAAGGTGATGGAGTAACTCAGTGGGACAGGCAGCAGCTCTGGAGAATGTGGATAGGGATTTGGGTCACGACCCCTCTTCAGAATGATTGACATTTGCGGGCGGGACCCTTCTTCAGAAACGTGTTAGATAAGAATAGAATATTTGTGAATTATGAAGCAAGAGGAAAGATTAGGAGGGGAGGAGAAATGACTGTGACCCCAGCCCATCACACAGACCAGATTCCTCACCATTCATTCCATCTACACTTAACAATGCCTCAGAAAAGCAACTGACAATCAAAGACTTGTCCCACCCCGGTCATTCATTCTTCTCCTCTCTCCTGTCAGGCAGAAGATACAAAAGCTTGAAATCTCGTCCCACCAGGTTCAGAAACACCCTCTTCAATTCTGTTATCAAACCACTAAACAATCCTCCCATAAGGGTAACGGTATAGTACAAATCCTCCAACCATCCTCATTGCAGACTTTGCACTTTTTTTTCAGCAACTGTAACGCTGTAAAACTACATTCTGAACTCTGGCATTTTTCTCCTTGCACTACCTGTTGTACTTGCCTACAGCTTGATTGCACTCATGTAATGTATAATTTCATTGGACAGCACAAAAACAAAGCCCTTCATTGTACCTCGGTACATGTGACAGTAATACACTAATCTCAATATTCCACCACACATTCATTCCAGCACTAGCTCCAGCTCAATGTTTCACATGAAAAAAACGAATGCTGGAGGAACTCAGTAGATCGAGCAGCGTCTGTGGGGAAAAGAGGCCGTCCAATGTTATTCCTGATGCAGGGTCTGGACTGGAAACGGGCAGAATTCTTCTCCCCCACAAACGCTGACCCAGCAGGTGTTTCTTTTGCCCTGAATTCAGCATCTTACTTGAAATTATTTGAAAGACTTGTCCCATCCCGGTCATTCCCCGGCATTCGTGTCGAAGGTTACTTGAAATTGGAGAATTCAATGTTCATATCGCTGGACTATAATCTACCTAAGCAGAATAAGAGGTTTAACATTGTTGGATAAGTAACAGAGACCTGGTGAAGAACCTTCGACATGAATGCCTGTTTCCCTCTACAGATAGCTCAGGACATCCCCAGCACATTCTGAGTTTATTTCAGCATTCCAGGATCTTTCTAAAGGACAAGAATATCTAAAGATAGACTAAGACACTCTAGCAAAGACACCTAATCAAACTTATAGATAATACGGCCACACGTTTCAGTTTGTACATAGGTAGGTATACTACTGTTGATTAAGGCAGCCTCCTCCTCCTTTCTGCTCCTAAAGCAATGAAGACTCTTTCTGGCTGTTGAGAGAAAATGCAAATTAAGAATCGGAAGGACATGTAGCCAAGGCATCTTGAATCACTATATACAGAATAACCACGGGTCCGGCAGCATCTCTGGAAGACATGGGCAGCATGCTCCCCTTATACAGACTGATAGAGGGGAGGAAATGACTTTTGATGCTGGGTCTATTATGATGTCTGAAGAAGAGTCCTGACCCAAAACGTCTCCAATTAGTGTCCTCCAGAGATGCTGCCTGGCCCACTGAGTTACTCCAGCAACTTGTGTCTTTTTTCAAAAAATACCCCAGCAACTGCAGTTCCTTGTGTTTATCTTTAATATAATTGTTTTAAATGACATAATAATTATTTAATTGTCAGGCTTACATCAGAACTTTTAATGTGGTTTGCCAAACTACCACAGTAACTTAATCCTCAAGATTCTGCGGTTTGCTTATTCAGATTTAAGATCCTGGTTTCAGATTGAACTAAATCACTTTCTATACAGAATGTTGTCATATTAAACTCTCCATAACTATTAGGTTAATATATATATATATATCCAATTGCACAATATCAGATCTGAAACATTAATTCTTCAAAATACTGATGTAGAAAACCATCTCCAATATTCGCTCTGCTTGTGTCCACACTATTTCTGCTCAATTGCTTTGCCCAGTCTATGGGTAGATTGAAATCCCTCTCCTTTGTGCTCACATGTCTCACCCTCATCCCTAACTTCTGGTTCAGCACTTTGTTCCTCATCACCGTTGAATTTCTCCCATCAATGTTTCTTACCTCTATCTGTTTCTCAGCTCCACCCAAATTGTTCCATCTCCTTGATTTCCTGAGCTTTGATCCTTTCTCTTCCTACATTTATCCCATGTTTACTCTTACTTCGTCCGGCAGTATCCGGGATTATTCAATCCCCAACTACAGTCACTAGGGGCCCATCATTGTAACGCCCATAACACCATTCCCATATGTACCTTCATTTGCAAAGAACTCTGCCAATAGGTAGGACATCCTGACTCCCAGGGGACAGTGCAGAAAATCAAAATTCTTCTTCCAGAAATATCTGTTGGCTTCCGGATGCCACTGGGAGCCGTAAATTGGATAGTGGATCGCTGCAAGTTGGATGAAAAGAGCTCAGTACAAATAGTCTATCCCCTACTCCCAACTCCTCTGTCCACGCCACATTTGCACCCAAGACGATGTGTTCCACACCTGAACATTTGAGATGTCCTCATTCTTTATGCAACAGGGGTTTCCCTCTTCCATCATAGATGAGGCCCTCTCTAGGATCTCCTCAATATCCCGCAGCTTTGCTCTTGCTCCCCCAGTTGCAATAGGGACAGATTTCCCCCCCAGTCCTCACCTTTCATCCCATCAGCCGTCACATACAGCACATAACCCTCCGACATTTTCAGCACTTCCAATGAGATCCCACCATTGGCCACATCTTTCCATCTCCACCCCTTTCTATAGAGACCATTCCCTTCGTAACTCCCTAGTTAACTCTTCCCTTCCCACCCAAACCACCCCCTCCCAGGGTACATTTCCCTGTAACCGAAGGTGATGCAACACCTGTCCCTATACCTACTCCCTCGACACTGCCCAAGGACCTTGTCAGTCTTTTCAGGTGAGGCAGAGGTTCACTTGCACCTCCTCCAACTCATCTACTGTATCCATTGTTCCAGGTGAGGACCTATATAATCGGCGAGACCAAGCCCAGGCTCAGCGATCGTTTCACTGAACACCTCACCTCGGTCTGCCTACACCCACCAAATCTCCCGGTTTTTAAACACTAACTCACCCTCCCATCCCCACAGTGAGCATTCTGTCCTGGGCCTCCTCCACTGTCAGAGTTAGCCCAGTGCAATTAGGAGGATCAGCAGCTCATATGTCGCTTGGGCTGCTTACACCGCAGCGGTGTAAATATTGATTTCTCTAACTTTAAGTAACCTTTGCTTTCCCTTTCTCGCCATCGGTCTTGACCCGGTACATCACCCATTCCTCGATCCACAGATGCTGCCTGTCCCGCTGAGTTACTCCAGCATTTTGTGTCTATCTTCAGTAGTGGGGGGCTTGATCTCGCCAACAACAACATTGGTGAGCAAAGGTCGATAAGTTGGAATGGATGCAGAGAAGATTAACAAGGCTGCTGCCAGGACTTTAGGGCCTGAGCCACAGTGAGAGGTTGTGCCGTTGATGAAGCCGAATTTTAGTTAAAAATATAAGAAGATATTAAATTGGCTTCTGGGCTATCTTACAGCTTATATTTAGTGTCAAATTAGGCTTGCCTCAGGTTGCGGTGTGTGTGAGATAATAAATCCTATAACTTTGTCTCCCAAGTGAGGAAGTGACAGAGAGGAAGAGAGACATAGCTGGTCACATCTTTGAAGTAAGATGCCATAAACCAAATGACCAATGTTTATGGGGGAGGAGGCAATAAAGGAAGAGAGAAATAGCTAGTCACATCTTTGTAAACAAATGGCCTATGTTTATGAGGGACCAAGTGACAGAGAGGAAGCAGCGAAAAAGCTAGGGTGGTCTATTTGGAGATAAAATGACCTAAAGCAAATGGCCAATGTTTTTAGTATATCATGCATTTGATATACTAAAATATCATATGCATTTCGTTGTCTCTGTACTGTACACTGACAATGACAATTAAAATTGAATCTGAATCTGAATCTGAATCTTGTACCATGTAAACAAAAGGTTAGATGTGATGCATTCTGTGGAAACCTTTTCCTGTACCTCTGACCATGACTAATGTCTGTGGAATGTGCTAAGGGGAAAAAAAACCCTATTTAAGGCAATGTAATTCTGTTGTTCGGAGAAGGTGGCTGAGCACAGTTAAGTGTCTACATTGGTCACTTAGCTGGAATTCTCGCTCCCTTCCATCGGCCGATGTTAAGTAAAGTTTTGAACTGGTCTACCAAACAGTTTGTGTGGTGTCTGTTTATTAAGAAGCGAACCTGGTTTAGTAGTTATAAAAGTAACTTTTTGACCATCTGGGACTTTATTCCTTGGAGCACAGGAGGCCAGACTCTCCCTACCTTCCATGGTGGAGACGAAGGTGATTCCTTGTGGGTCGGTGTTGGTGGAGACGGCCCTGTAGAAGGAGCGTAGCTTTTCGTTCACCTCAAAGTCGTAAAGCCAACGGCCTTGGTTGGTTACTGGGGAGACGGAGCCCTAACTCACACACCCCCCACCCCCTTGATTAGCAAGGGAATCAAAGGTTATAGGGAGAAGGCAGGAGAATGGGATTGTGAGGGAAAAATAGATCAGCCATGATTTTACTTCGGAGTCACGTGAGTGACTACGTGAAGAAGGCCATCCAGGCGCACGTGCGTCACGCATTGCGCTGCAACCGCGGTAGGAGGACAGACCTCCAAGCGGTGAATGAAAGAAAACCTGAACGTAAGTATTTTACTTTCATTTTAGGCTGTTTTTCTCCGGAGACTGCGTGCAGAGACACAGGCAAGTCTTATGTATGGAGAAAGGTGGGAGGAAGAATAGTAAGCGCACCGCAGTAAGCACTCAATAAGACAAAGAGTCTGAGAGTAGCGGGCGCCCGACTAAAAAGTCGATTGTAAAGAAATAACTATTTTACACGGGGGGAAAAAGTCCCGTTGAAACTCCCACAGGGAGCAAGACCATAAAGAAATAACAGGCCTGGAAGACTCGGAGGAGTCTGAACTATAGAATTTATAAACTGGAATTCCTCATGGGTAAAAACAAACTCCAGAAGGAGTGTAAAAAACGCGAGCTTAAAGAGCAACCGCATGGAACACCCAGAAGAGGTCTGGGAAACGTTGGCCCAGATTTGAGCCAGCGACTGAAATGCCTGATGATAAAGATGAATATATGGGCTGACCTGACACGGAGGCAGCACCAGAAATGTCTGAAAGATAATACAGATGTTGGTCTACACGAGACCCAAAATATGGAGCAGCACCCAAAGGTGGGCTGCCAATATACAGCTCAATGGAAGAGCTTGACGTACCCCAAAGAGGGACAAAAAAGCGTAGGCCTATCATAGAGCCATCGCATGAAATACCTGATATGAAAATCCAGGTGAAACCCATTATGAGGAGGAATATCCAGAATACTCTGATAACGAATCAGTTGAGGACCAGAGCTCAATGCAAAAAAAGAAAAGTGCCAGGGCTGGCCCAAAAGTTCTCTAGTCCCACAAACAAGGAAAAACCTCTATCAGAGGAGATAGCAGAGAGTATAAATTACCTGATTCCCCATCATTTGGAAGACCAACGATGGATGAAATTGAGGACAAATATAAAAACCCGCAGAACTGTGCTCGTTTAGGAGTTCCAGCTATTAACAAAGAAGTGTGGAATTATATGGGCACTGCAGTAAGGTCTCAAGAAATTAGATTACAGCGAGTATTAAAATTAATGGGGTCAAGCATTATGGCATTTTCCAGAGATCTGGAAGAAGGAAATGTGACAACATCACAACAGGATGTGATGGGAATGATGTGTAATGCACATTTTGGAGTAACTCTGTGATAAGACCTAACATACATCCTAAGTTTGCAGGGTTTTGTAAACCATCTAATATATAATTGCCACACTTACTCTTTGGAGTGGGGCTTGCCAAAAAACTGAAGGTTCTCAACGAAGAATCAACAATCATCGGGATGATGAAGCCACCGATGTTTGGCAGCACAGCTAGAAGGCAATGTCCATACCGAAGGGGAACTCGTGAAGGAACAAGTCGCTCGTACTCGCATACAAGATATGGGCATACAACCCCAGGACGTGGAGGACATGGTATTTCCACAAGGGGCAAGGTACGGAAAGTGACACCAGTAAACCCTGAGGTAGATGGTTCTGGTTCTGAAAGAAACATATCAGATGTGTCCTACTTACAAATTGGGGATAGGTTACAATTCTTTTTAAAAGAATAGAAGCTAATAACATCTGATGCATATATACTGTGCAGTATAATGGGGTTTAGAATTGAATTTTACCAGAATGACAATCCCCCTACTCAACATACACCAAAACGAATACATTATTTCTCTAAAGAAGGGATTGGAATAATTCAAATAGAAATTGAGATTTTGAGTAAAAAAGGGGTAATAAAGAAAACAACATCAAAACCATCAGTTTATATCTAGTATTTTCTCTAGACCAAAAAAGGATGGGGGTAGTAGGATCATTTTAGACCTCACGTCTTAATCCTTTTGTACAGTATAAACATTTCAAAATGGAGACTTTTACTAATGCTTTGCAATTAATTTCAACAGAATGCTATATGGCAAGCATAGATCTCCAAGATGCATATTACTCTGTGGCCGTGCATGTTAAACATCGCAGATATTTGAAATTGTCTGGATGAGTCAATTGTGGCAATTCAAAGCATTGCCTAATGGTTAAACGTCAGCTCCCAGATTGTTTACAAAACTGCTGAAACCAATCTTAGCATTGATAAGAGCTCAAGGCCATTTGATAATGGCTTATTTGGATGACATTTTAATTGTGGGAGATACTGAAGCCATGGCAACAGCCTCAAAAAAAGTAAAACTTACATTTCAAAAAATGGGATTTGTGATTCACCCAGAGAAATCCAGATTGACACCTAACAAAATAATTGATTACTTGGGGGTTCACTATTAACTCAGGCCACATGATAGTGAGTTTACCCAAGGACAAAAAGCTGCAATTGATTGAGGGTTGTAATGAGCTAATTGCAGGCAAACATCCATCAATCAGGAAAGTAGCAGGTCTAATGGGCAAGTTAATTGCTTCATTTCCAGCTGTTCAGCTTGGACCACTGCATTATCAGCAGCTGCAGAGAGCAAAGATTGCAGCATTGAAAAGACATGCTGGACATTTCGATAACTATACAACTGCCTAACACAGCAATTGAGGATAGAAAATAGTGGATTAAAAATGTGGATTGCTCTTACAGGAAAATTCGGATTGAATCACTAGCTACCATTTTACAAACAGATGCAAGTGCACTGGGATGGGGAGCAGCGGATGCCATCTCAAGCTGTGGAGATAGATGGAATGCAGAGGAAGAATCTTTGCTCGAGACACATGGCATTCATTATCTGGAATTACTAAGTGTATTGCATGGGTTGAAAGCCCTTTGCCGAAAGGTACAACATTTGCATGTACAGGTTCAGATTGACAACACTACGGCAGTGGCATATGTCAATCACATGGGTTGAATCAAGTCAGAAGCATGTGACAGAACGGCAAACATGATTTGGCACTGGTGCATTGAGAAAGATATTAGGTTTTCTGCAATTTACCTACCAGGTAAATTCAACATAATTGCAGATATTAGATCATGAAATGTCAATGACAATAAAGAATGGATGGTAAATCGTGACATTTTCCACAAAATTGTGAAAAAATTTGGGTAGATGAGTTTACGTTAAATTGGGGTGGAATGTTTTGTATGCATTTCCTCCTTTTTGTCTCATCAATAGGTGTCTACAGAAGATCAAACAAGATTATGCTTCAGGATTGTTGGTGGTTCCAGATGGGCCCACACAAACATGGTATCCATTAGGGTTACAAATGGTGACTGAACCCATTATGGATGTCTTTAGACAAGAAAACCTACTTGTGCACCCTGTAACTGGTGAATTTCATCCTTTACATGATCATATTGATTTATTGATTTGCAGATTCTAAAAAGTACCTAGAAGCAGTACATTACACAAGTTAAGGATAGACAGAATGGGAATGAAAACAGAGGAAATTACCTTCTATGTCTATGACCTGCTAAAACAGAGCAGACCAGGAGTCTCGGGGTGTAAATTGATTTTCAGCATATCCTGCAGATCAAATAATTTATGTAGTTACATATTTAAAATACTACATTGAGGCTACCAAACATCTTAGAGGTGTAGAATCTGGATTATTGATCAGCCATAAAAAGTCACACAAAAAAGTGACAACACAAACAATTTCAAGATGGCTGAAGAAGGTGCTATTGGATGCAGGAATTGATACTCACAAATTTAAATCTCATTCCACCAGGGTGGCAGCAACATTGGCGGCCAAGGTTTTGGACGTTCCAATAGACCATATCCTTGCGGCCGCAGGTTGGGAAAATGAAAGGATGTTGCACAAGTATTATCACAAAGAAATTGCAGACCTTGATGTATTTGGTGGTACTGTTTTGAATTCAGTATTAAATGGCTCTAGAGATTAAAATGGGACACATAATGTTTTACCATAAATAAACCATTAATTAATTAAACAAGTATGATGGTTTGCATGTTATTGACTGTTTTTCACTCATAGAGTCAAGCAAAATGCAGTGATACGCCGGAACCCAATCTACGGCCTGAAATCACAGAAGTTTTAAAATCTTCACGTGGTCACTCACGTGACTCCGAAGTTAAATAGTAAGATTAAACGAGAACTTACCAGTTTGAAGTTTGATCTTTATTGTATGAGGAGTTACGTCAAGGGACTACGTGCCCTCCGCTCCCACCCTAATAAGATCAAAGGTAAGTTAAGTTTCTATCACGTAGCTTACTATTATGCTTCAGAGTATATCATCTGTGATTTCACACCGCTGCTTTGAAGTTTGACGCGCATGCGCCTGGACGGCCTTCTTCACGTAGTCCCTCAACGTAACTCCTCATAAAATAAAGATCAAACTTCAAACTGGTAAGCTCTCATTTAATCTTACCATTAAATTGTAGATTAATTGGCCTCCGTAAACTGCCCCCGGTGCAGATGTGAAAGTGGGAGGAAGGAACTGCAGATGCTGATTTAAAACGAAGATAGACACAGAATGCTGGAGTAACTCAGCGGGACAGGCAGTATCTCTGGAGAGAAGGAATAGGTGATGTTTTGGGTCCAGACACTTCTTCAGACATTGCAGGGGTGGGAAGAGCGCTTGTAGATTTCCACCATTCTGATTTAGTTTAGTTTAGTTTAGTGTGACGTGTACCGAGATGCAGTGAAAAGCTTTTGTTGCGTGTTATCCAGTCAGCAGAAAGACAATCCATGCCCCCCCCCCCCCCCCCCCCCCCCCACCCACTCCCCCCCTGTCAGTGTGAAGAAGGGTCACAACCATGGTCTCCAGGGATGCTCCCTGACCCGCTGAGTAACTCCAATATTTTGTGTCTATTCTCGGTAAACAGGTCCCTGTTTCTACATTTTGAGGAAGTGGTTGCTGTCCTGACACCATATTACTAAGTCCTCTGTCTCGTTCCAATACTCCGTCTAATCTTTGTTTGATACCCGGGCCACCACAGTGATGTACACTGCAAACGGCAAATTGCAGAAGGAGTTAGAGAAGGACTTGGCCGCACAGTCATCAGGGTTTAGTTATTAAATTATACATCTGAAGTTCATACATTCACTAGTTATAGGAGGAGAATCAGGCCATTCGGCCCATCGATTCCACTCCGCCATTCATTCATGGCTGATCTATCTTTCCCTCTTAACCCCATTCTCCCGCCTTCTCCCAAGAACGTACTAACTAAGAATCTATCTGTCTCTACCCTATTGACATGCCTCCACAGCCTTCTGAACACACATCCTTGTGGGGCACAACCTATATCAGATTTCAAACCTCACAGACACACCACCTGTCTTTGTTACCTGCCCTCGCGTTTCATCCCCACTGATGTGCTGCTGCTGGCTTCCATCCAATAGCATTCTTTACATGTTCTTTCTTGACACTGACTCATTGCCCACAAATCATCTGTCGACCTTTATTTTGACATTGTGAGTTTCAAATTACCGGAATCCTTTCACAACCAACCTCTCATAACTAATTTCCAAGGTTCCCAGCTGCTTTGAAAGGGCATGAATGATACAAGTTCCCAAGAAGTGTAATGAGGCATGCGCGAATGATGACAGATCGGTGGCACTAATATCTGGGGTGCTGAAGTGTTTTGAGATGTTGGTTATGACACATATCAACTCCTTCCTCAACAAGAACCTGGACCCACTACAATTTGCCCACTGCCACAATAGACCCACAGGGGGTGTGATCTCGCTAGTTCTGCACTCTTCACTGGACCACTTGGACAATAAGAACGCATCAACTGTAGCTGGCACTCAACACCATTATCTCCAAGCTTATCATCAAACTCAGAGAACTGGGTCTATGTACATCTTTATGCAACTGGATCTTCAACTTCCTCACTGGCAGACCGCAATCTGGACCAATTGGCGACAACACTTCCTCACCGATTACTCACCACAGGGGCACCTCAAGGATCTTTGTTCAGTCATGTGCTCTACTTACACCATATCCACGACTGTGTAGCCAGTCTCATGTTTACATCTGCTGAAGACGCTATCGTTGTTGGACAAATAATGAATAATGGTGAGTCAGAGGATGGGAGGGAGATTGATATTGTGATTCAATGGTGCCAGAACAACAATTTTGCTTTCAACATTAACTCCGTCTCATCATTGTTTGATACCCGGACCACCGCAGTGATGTACACTACAAATGGCAAATTGCAGATGGAATTGGAGCAGAACCTGGCCGCACAGTCATCAGTGTCTAGTTATTCAATTATACAACTGAAATTCTTATGTTCATTAGTTATAGGAGCAGGATTAGGCCATTCGGCCCATCGAGTCCACTCCGCCATTCAATCATGGATTATCTATCTTTCCCTCTTAACCCCATTCTCCTGCCTTCTCTCAAGAACCTCTGACACCCGTACTTACTAAGAATCTATCTGTCTCTACCCTAAAAATATCCATTGACTTCCCTCCACAGCCTTCGGAACACACATCTTTGTGGGGCACAACCTATATCAAAATTCAACCCTCACAGTCACACCATCCTCTTTGATACCTGTTCTCGCGTTTCCTTCAGCCTGCATCCCCACTGATGTTAGGAAGGAACTGCGGATGCTGGTTTACACCGAAAATAGACACTACAGGCAGCAGATCTGGAGAGAATGAATGGGTGACATTTCGGGTCGAGACCCTTCTTCAGACAATGTTACCTCTCTGCTCCCCTTTAGATAGCTGCCGGAAGGGAGAGTGGACGCTGGCGCGCTTTAGCTGCCGCTGCTCTCTCTTCATATTGTGTTTTGGATTTTTGTCTTTGGGTTGAATTCTGTCTTTAATTTGTGTACTGGTGATATCTTTACTATTTATTTCATTCCGCTTACATGTTTTTACTCTCTTTGCTAAATTTTGTAAGGTGTCCTTGGGACTCTTGAAAGGCGCCCATAAATAAAATGTATTATTATTATTAGATATGCCGTTGGGATTGTCCCCGCCCCTCGTCATTCTTTTACATGGACACATAGAAAATAGTCGCAGGACTAGGACATTCGGCCCCTCGAGCCAGCACCACCATTCAATATGATCATAGCTGAACATCCAAAATTAGTACCCCCTTCCTGTTTTTTCCCGCATATCCATTGATTCCGTATCCATTGATTCTAAGAGCTAAATCCAACTAGTCGTGAGCATGTGCTGTGAATCTCTGTTTACTTTACTTTAGACTTTGGAAAATACAGTGTGAGAACAAGCCCTTTGGCCCACCAAGTCTGCAATCAGCGATCACCCGTGCACTAACAGTATCCTGCACACTGTGGATAATTTTACCAAAGTCTACAAACCTACAAACCTGCATGTTTTTGAAGTGTGGGAGGAAACTGGAGCATCCGAAGGGAAACCCCATGTGGTCACGGAGAACGTGCAAACTCCGTACAGACAGCACCCATAGTCGGGGTGGAAGCCGGGTCTCTGTTTCCTGTAAGGCAGCAACTCTACCGCTGCGACACTGTTCCTCCACACCGTTTGCTTTCACATTATCCAAACAACATGTGGATCAATCATATTGAAATATATTTCCCATTTCTCCCGTATTCTGCAGGAGGATGAGCACCAGTGGGTGGAGGCAGCCTGCAGCTTGAGGTGTTCTTGTTGAATGTGAAAGCAGTGTTGTAATCTGAGTGTGTGAATGTAGTGATGGCCAGTGCACCTTCTTCAGCGTGTTATCTTCGTGTTTCAGCCTGTCTGCCTCTCTGTCGGGCCTTGTTCAATATCAGCACGTCACTGATTACTCCGTCATCGACAACAGAATCTACCAGGAGAATATACCCAAGGGAAAGCTGGTGACGGTGAAAGTACTGAGGTAGGAGTTGGCTGGGAATGTGGGCAGATGTGGCTGAGTCTCCAACTATCCACTGGACTAAAAAGGTGATGCCTTAACCTGCCCGTTGGCTTTAGGAGATCCTTCATAGGTTAGTGAGAATCCAGGACTTGCCATTCAGATGTATTCAGTCAAAGGTTTGAGGAGAAACAAAGTGCACAGTGCTGGAGGTCCTCAGCGGGTCAGGCAACATGTGCGGAGGGAATGGACAGATGATATTTGCATCAGTCTGAGGAAAGGTCCTGACCCGAAACATCATCTGTCCATTCCCTCCGCAGATGCCGCCTGACCCGCTGAGTTCCTCCAACACTTGGCGTTGTGTTTATCCTCAAAATTGTGATTCTGAACATCTCTCCGTAACCTGCCACCACAAGGTGATCAGTTAGTTGAAGGACATAATTTCTGTGATATTCTAGTCATTTCTGGGCATCCTCTCCAGTATCTCCTGAGGAAGCACCTGAGTGTTTTAACGCGGCACGGTGTGTAGCGGGTTCTCCAGGTGGCTGTGCAGCCTTGAGTGTGATTCTCTTTTGTGCTTTCTCCACAGCACAGACGTGCAGTCTGGCCACGTGGGTCTCTCGCTGCTCCCTGCAGATACCAGGAACCCAGACATGCTGCCGGAGTCGCTGGGCTTGTCGCGCAAGGAGCCGAATGAAAAGGAGAGCGGGACCACCGAACGCGGGAAACGCAAGCGGAGAGATTCAGAGCGGGAGCAGGTGCTGAACTCTGCTGGAATTGGTTTAGTTTTGCTCTTAGTTAAATGGTTGAGGTGCGGAGTGGTACAGCAGGTAGTGCTGCTGCCTTGCAACTCCACCTTGGGCGCTGTCTGTCTGGAGTCTGCACGTTCTCCCTGCGACCGCGTGGGTTTCCCTCGAGTGCTCCAGTTTCCTCCCAGATCCCAAAGACGTGTGGGGACAGGGGGTGACATTAACCCTTGTGTTGGTTCTTGTGTGTTCCTTGTGTAGGGCACGTGATGGGGAATCTGTCGCTGGGGAATGGGAATAATGGGATTGCAGAGTTGGTGTAAACCTTGGACTGAATGGCCTCTATTCATGAGCTGCTGCCTGGCCTGCTGAGCATTTCCAGCATTTTCTTGTTTATTTCCTTCACTTTGGTCCAACATAACTTGACAGGCATCAGGTAAACCTCCCTTCATTTGTATTGGCTCCAAGCCAGCTTCTTCTCAGAACTGATGTTCTCCAATCTGAGGACATTGCCCCACCCCCACCCAGGGCCTCCTCCCTGTGGCCCTGTGGTATGTACTTGTCACTCAACTGATGAGTGCATTCTGTGGGGAAGTGCTAGTGCTTGGTCTTGTGCCAAAGATCTGGGTTCGTTCCTGACTAAGGGTGCGGTCTGTGGAGTTTGTACGTTCTCCCTGTGACCAGGTAGATAATTCGGTGCTCCGGTTTCCTCCCACATTCCAAAGACGTGTAGGTTTGTAGGTTAATTGACTTTGACTGCTCCCTTCAGTCCTTGCATCTAGTGCTCACAATCACATAACTGTATAGTACAGGCATAGGCCCTTCAGCCCAGCATGTCCATGCCAACCAAACTGGAATACTGGGCTTGTCCCATTTGCCTGCATTTGGCCCATATCCCTCTTATCCCTTCCTGTCAATATATCTGTCTGAATGTCTTTTAAATTACATCTGCTTCTATAACTTCCTCTGGCAGCTCATTCCAGATACGTACAACCCTCTGAGTGAAAACTTTGCCCCTGAGGTCCCTCTAAAATCTCTCCCATTTCACCTTAAGCCTGTACCCTCTAGTTTTAGAATTCTCTGCTGGGGGAAAAGATTGTGAGCATTTACTTTATCCATGCCCCTCATGATCTTGTTCACCTCAACAAGGTCACCCCTCAGCCTCCTACACTCCATAGGGAAAACATCCCAGCCTATCCAACCTCATCCTGTAACTCAAGCCCGCAAGCCCAGGTAACAGTTTGAAGAATCTCATCTGCACCCTCTCCAACTTAATCCATTCTGATGTACGAGTTCCTCTCTAATCACCTCCCTGTAATGTGGAAAGTCCTGCAGCTTCTCCCCTCTCTGTGGCTGCTGCCCCATCTCCCCCAGAATCCACAATCCTTCATGCTCCACTGAAGCCCATTTAAAACCTGCTCACCATTGTGAAGTGAGAGAGGTGGCACCTAATGCAGGCACAGCAGGATGCTTCAAACAGCTCTGGGTCTGGTGATTTATCTATTATTGTGTATCTATTCCAGTTTTAATATTAACCAGGACACTGGGGGGAAAGTAGTAGTTGTCAGCAGTGAAGCCCCCCCCCTCAGTCCTACGTTGCAACTTTGACCAAGATTGTGTGCTTTGGTCTCTGGTGTAGGATTCAAGCCCACATCCCTGTACCATGAGCTGCAGCGGTGCCCAAGCTGCCTATCCACTATACGCGAGGCCACTGGGGACAGATTCGTTGCCCTGTGTTATGCATCAGTTGGAGCAATGTCCTGGCTTGTCAGCTTGTGGAAGCCAGGGAGGGGGGAGGGGGGAGCAGAGTTGGGACTCTCAGCCCTAAAGCCACGGTCGCCAGACTCCAGCTGCCCAGCGGCTTTGCTTGGACAAAGCTTGGCAGGCAATAGGTGCTGATACACGTGATGGTGAAGCATTCTTGAATTTATCTAATCAGGGAAGGGACAGGAATGTGCAGAGGTCATCCGTGATGGCAGATGGACAACTCTTGCCCCAACCTCTTGTGTTGCTCTTCTCAACATCACCATGACCTTGTGCAAAAGTGAGGTTCCCGACCCGAAGTGTCACCCATCCTTTTTCTCCAAAGATGCTGCCTGATCCGCTGAATTACTCCAGCACTGTGTGTCTTTCTTCATCACCATGACCTTGTCCTGCTGCAAGATAATTCTTTGGAGAGTCCTTGAAAGATAATTCAAATTGAATGCAAATTGTAACTCGGAAAATGTCTAGGTCATTATAAAACCAATTTAAACAAATTATCATTTAAATTAAAACAAACTAAATCATCATTCAGTCAACAACTGGAGCAAAATCCCACCCTTAAGTCCAATGTGACTTCCACTGGATGTTAAATGGGCTTGAGGGCTTGAGTTACAAGGAGAGGTTGGATAGGCTGAGAATTGTTTTTCTCCCTGGAGCATAGGAAACTGAGGGGTGACCTTATTCAGGTGTCCAAGGTCACAAGGGGCCTGGACAAAGTGAACTCACAGTCTTTATCCCAGGGTAGAGGATTCTATAGCTAGAGGGCATATGGTTAAGGTGAGAGGGGAGAGAGTTGAGGGATCTCAGAGGCAACTTTTTCACTCAGAGGGTTGTCCGTATCTGGAATGAGATGCCAGAGGAAGCTATAGAAGTGGATACAATTACAATGTTTAAAATCCATTTGGACTGAAAAAAGGATAGGAAAGGTTTAGAGGAATACTAGACTAAGTGGGACCCGTTGGGTCCCAGCATCACACGGGAGGGCTGGTCCCCCAACGCAATATTCCACCTCTCCACCAATTCCAATATTGGTGGCCAGTGGGGGTTTCTGGAGCGCTAGTATGGGTGTTGTGGGCTGAAGGGACAGGTTTCCAGAGGGCTAGTATGAACATTGTGCAGCGCATCTTCCTGGAGATGGGGAGGGTGAGCTGAGTCGAGGCTGCGGCCCCCACTTCCCGCCGGACCCCCGCGCCGAGTCGGACTCTCAGCCCAAGCTCTTCGGGATCACTGACGGCGAGGCCATGAACAAACTGTTGCGGGACTGGCACATCCACAAGCCGCCCCTGAACGTGGCGCCCGCCCCCCGCCCGTCCCGGTGGTCCCGACCGGCAGTTGCCCGTCGCCAAGATCAACAACGGCAGCCAGGTCCGTTGGGAGAAGGTGGTCTTCTGCAGCAAGGTCTGAGCCTGGTCCCCACAGCCATCTACACCCACCCCCTCGCTGGCACTTGATTAGAAGCCTCATTTACACCCTGGCCCAATCTCATTCACCAGTCAGAACCACCCAGCACGGAAACAGACCATTTGCTCCAACTTGCATATGCCAACCAAGATGCCTCATCTAAGCTAGTCCCTTTCGCCAATGTTTGCCCATAGACCTCCAACCTTTTTATATCCATACCCGTCTTTCAAATGTTATCGTACCATATCATTACCTTGTTATAGGGAAGAGCAAGAGCATAGATGGCAGGAGTGGTTTAGAGGGTTATAGGTCAATTGTAAGCACATGTATCAACTTGATTGGCATGGAAAACCAGGGGCCAGTCTTGGAATAACCAGGGGCCACAGTCCTAGAATAAGGGGGAGGCCATTTAAGACTGAGGTGAGAAAAAACGTTTTCACCCAGTTGTGAATTTGTGGAATTCCCTGCCACAGAGGGCAGTGGAGGCCAAATCACTGGATGGATTTAACAGAGAGTTAGATAGAGCTCGAGGGGCTAGTGGAATCAAGGGATATGGGAGAAGGCAGGCACGGGTTATTGATTGGGGACGATCAGCCATGATCACAATGAATGGCGGTGCTGGCTCAAAGGGCCGAATGACATCCTCCTGCACCTAGTTTCTATGAAAAAGCCATTCCCTCTCCAGTCAGGCAGAAGACACACAACTTTCAAAGCTTGTAGCACCAGATTCAGGAGCCGAGGCAGGTAAATTTTAAGACATTTGGACAGGAAAGAACTATTCAGACCACTGAACAGTCTCCAACAAGCTTGGGGCAGTCCTGATCTTCCAACCTACCTCATTGCAGACACTGGACTTTATTTCTAGCTGCACCTCCTCTGTAGTTGTAACAATAGGTCTGCATGGTTTGACTATCCCATGTACAGTGTGATTTGACTGGACAGCATCACACAACAGACAATAATAAACCAACACATCAGCTTTATTACAGCGTCACACAGCACTGGCCTTGCCCTGGGACGCCTCCCCCCCAGTGAACAGACCCCCCCCCCCCCCCCCCCCCCCCCCCCCGCAACTGCGACTGCGAGCTGCGACTGTGGCCAATATGGGATGTCACTGGGGTCCCGCTCTTCCTGCAGCTTCAGCCATAGAACCATCTGTGCAGAGTCGGTGCTCCTCCCCCCAGCCGAGACCATCCCTTGGGAAGCCGGCCAGTCACAGCGGAGAAGACAAACGGATGAGGCGCAGCATCAGGGCAGATTCGGCCCGGAGGCTCCACCTCACCGGGAGATCGGCCCGGCCCGTCTGGGGGTCCAATGTACAGAGGGCGCCGGTGGAAGGGCAGGCGGGCAGGCAAGGCTAGCTCCCTTCCATCGAGCCGCGCGACTCCACGTACGCCAGAGCCTTCTCCTTGACGGCCCGCACC
Organism: Leucoraja erinaceus; assembly: GCF_028641065.1. Lineage (NCBI taxonomy): Eukaryota > Metazoa > Chordata > Chondrichthyes > Rajiformes > Rajidae > Leucoraja > Leucoraja erinaceus. Next base: position 34,876,108 of record NC_073391.1, on the reverse strand, counting down.
CGCTCCGCGCTGCCCTGCTTCCTCTCGTAGTCCAGGTAGCGCTTGAAGAAAAACTTGATCTTCTTGGGAGCTGCCTTGAGGTGCACGGCTCTGTCCAGGATATGTCTAGAGCAGTGTGGGCAAGAGACCAGAGGGGGGGGGGGGGGGGGGGGAAGACAGGGGGAGAGCATGGCGAGTGGAGGATGCGGGTGGTGGGGAAATAAGTGGGAGAATGGGAGAGAAGGTTAGATTTAGAGTCACACAGCACGGACACAGAGGGTGGTGGGCATATGCAACCATCTGTCAGTGGGGGTAGTAGACGGAGGTACATTTTAAGACATTTGGCCAAGTACATGAATGGAAATGTTTAGAAGCATATGGGTCAAACGCTGTGACCAAGATATCACATCTTAGCTAGCCCCATTTGCCTGTGTTTATGCCGTATCACTAATCCGTTCCTTGTACTTGTCCAATGTCTCTTAAATGTTGTTTATAGCACCTGCCGCAACTAGCTCGTCTGCCAGCTTGTTCCATATACCCACCACCCTCTCGCACCTTACACCTATGCCCCCCCTAGCCAGAGCCTAACTCTCGGCATTCAATGAAGTCTTCTGGGAACCTCCCCTCTTTTTCCTCACCCTGTCCCCTTCCAGACAGGACATACCTGACCTCCTCCTGGGTGCCGTACTTCACCACCATGTCGATGTAGACAGACCACAGGTCCGTGCGCTTTGGGTAGCTGCTCAGCGTGTTCTCAAACATGGCCTTGGCCCGCTCCGTGTCTCCCATCCGGAACTCCAGCTGTGCAAACTTGGCGATCACGTCAACATCTGGAACGGCGCAAACAGAAGCAACACACACACACAGATCAGTACAGCACAGGAGCACGGCATTCTGCCCACAACGTCCGTTCCCAAAATGATGCCACTCTTTAGCAGCAGTGGCACCACTGGTGGAGCTTTCGGCTCAGTTCCAGAGACCAGCGTTGAAGTTCAAGTCAAGTTGCATTTATTGTCGATCCTGACCTCAGGCGGTCTGTGTGTGTGTGTGTGTGTGTGTGTGTGTGTGTGTGTGTGTGTGTGTGTGTGTGTGTGTGTGCGCGCGCGCGTGCGTGCGTGTGTGTGGAGTTTGCCCATTCCCTCTGTGATCACATGGGCTTCCTCCGGGCGCTCTGGTTTACTCCCTCAACCCAAAGATGTGCGGGTCTGTATGTTAATTGGCCCTCTGTAAATTGCCGCTAATGTTTCGGGTGGATGAGCAACTTGGATAATATGGAACAGATGATTGCTGGTCGAATGAACTTGTTGGACCAAAGGACCCATTTCAATGTTGTATCTCTTAACTAAACTAAATTATTCTCCTCTACCTGCTCATGATCCATATCTCTTCCCTCCATATCCATGTACCTATCTAAAAGCCTCTTAAAAAACAGACATGGATTTGAGATAAGCCGGGATCTGACTGCATGGACAGCAGGTTCAAGTGTTGAACAGTGTTATCTTGTGCCCAGTCTTAAACCCTGCGCGGTGTGAGTGGAAATAGATCTGAAACGCCTCCGATTCACACGTAATCCCCAGAACCGGTGGATAAGGAACCACACCAACACAATTTTAACAACCCAGCTACAGGGCAAGACTGAGAGGGACTTTTGTGTAAGTATTAGTTACACAGCAGGGAAACAGACTCCTTGCCCAACTCATCCTTATCGACGAAGATGCGTAGTTTAGTTTATTGTCACATGAGGTACAGTGTAAAGCTTTTTGTTGCGTGCTATCCAGTCAGTGAAAAGACTATACATGAATACAATCGAGTCGCCCACAGTGTACAGATACAGGATAAAGGGAATAACGTTTAGTGCAAGATAAAGTCCAGTAAAGTCCGATTAAAGTCTAAAGGTTTCCAATGAGGTAGATGATAGCTCTAGTTGTTAATAGGATGGTTTAGTCGCCTGATAACAGCTTGAAAGAGATGCCCAATCTATGCTAGTCCCACTTGCCCGGGTTTGGCCCACGTCCCTCTCCACCTTTCCTATCCATGTATCTGTCCATATCTATTAAATGCTGTTATAGTAACTGCCTCAACTACCTCCTCTGGTACTCGGTCCATATACCCACCACCCTCTGTGTAAATAACCACTCTATCCCCCACCCTGTGTCTCCCCAACATTAAATAATTCCAATAATTTCCAGAAAGTCTCCCAACTCTTTGATCTGCTCCCCAATTGTCCTTGCGATTTCCTCGCCTCCTACTCACTCGCCCCCAACACACCCCAATCTCCATCTCCCTGTCCTCACCACCTACAGACAAAGTGATACGCACTAAACACAAGTTGGAGGAACAGCACCTCATATTTTGCTTGGGCAGCTTACAACCCAGCGGTATGATATTGATTTCTCCAACTTCAAGTAACCTTTGAACCCCCTTTCTCTCCATCCCTCCCCACCCTAGTCGTTGTACTAGTTTCACTGGCGTCCTTGTGAGTTACATTGTCTGTATAACTCGTTTTCAACTAGCCCACAGCTAGCGATGGACCGCTTCCTTGATCGTTACTTTATTACAGATCTTTAATTTCTTTGTTCTATATCTCTCTATATCGCCGTCTATATCTCTCGCTCCCTTTCCCCAGACTCTGTCTGAAGAAGAATCTCGACCTGAATCGTCACCCATTCCTTCTCTCCAGAGATGCTGCCTGTCCCGCTGAGCTTCGGGGTAAACCAGTTCCTTCCCACACAAAATAATAGAGCATCACTCTACGTCAGTCCGTATTGGCAAGAACACCTCAGCCTCAAGGCTCCCCTCAAGGCTGTGTGCTCAGCCCGCTGTTGTTCACGCTGCTCACACATGACTGTGATGCTAGATTCAGGGACAACAGGATTATAAAATTCACAGATGACACCACAGTGGTGGGACTCATCAGTGGAGAGGGTGAAACAATCTACAGGGAGGAAGTGAAACAACTAGTGGACTGGTGCGGCAACAACAATTTAGAATTAAACGTAGACAAAACAAAGGAGATGATTGTCGACTTCAGGAGGTCGCAGCCCAAACACACGCCGCTCAACATCAGTGGCGGAGAGAGTGGAGAGTATAAAGTTCCTCGGAGTGCAAATCACAGACAGTCTCACCTGGTCCAGGAACAACACTGGGATTGTCAAACAGGCCCATCAGCGACTGCACTACCTGAGGAAACTCAAACAGGTCTCACTTCCCACCAACATCCTCAGGACTTTCTACAGGGGTACGGTGGAGTCTGTACTCACGTACTGCATGAACATGATCACTGTAACTGCTCAGACAGGAAGTCTCTGCAGAGGGTAGTGAGGGGAGCAGAGAGGATCATTGGCATCTCGCTACCCTTGGTACAAGAACTGTTCCAGAGCCGCTGTCTGAAAAAAGCACTGAGCATAGCAAAGGACAAACTGCACCCCCTCCACACACATCTAGATCTCCTGCCATCAGGCAAGAGATACCGCAGCATCAAAGCCCGTACAACCAGACTGCTAAACAGCTTCCTTCCACAGGCTGTGAGGCTGCTAAACAGTCACTCCACCTGATTCTGCTGCTTTTGCTCTGACAATTTAATAACTGACACTGAGTAATAACTGGCACTGGCTCAGGCCACTTAAATCAGCTGCCCTGGACATTTTATGACTGTTTTTACTTGTATTTTAATGTTGCTGTTTTTACCTGCACTTTTTTTGTTAAACTATTCGTACTGTTTTATCAGGAACTGGATTGTTTTTTATCGTTTTTTATTTTATGCATGAAATGTTTAAATATTTATGTGCGATGCTCTGGTATTCCCTGGGAAACGTCTTCTCATTTTGCACTGTACAACTGTTGCTTTGCAAGATGACAATAAAGGATGATAATGACAATAATTATTATCTGCAGCCCTCTGATCCACTGCCCTTTCCAAGTTGTCCGTCAGGTTGGTATTGTGAAGCTGTAGCAGCTAATGAAACAAAACCTCCTGCCCGGCACCAAGTGACAAACGCAGACAGCAGAACACCCCACTCTCCCCCAACTCACGCTCTTTCTGTGGCAGACACTTGAGGGCTCTCTGCAGCAAGGCATGGCCTCCCTCTGCGCGCCCCTGCTTCAAGAGGAAGGAGGCGTAACTCAGCCAGACGGAGCTGTCCTGGCGAAACCGTCTCAGCATGGTGTTGTACAGGGAGTCCGCTTGCTGCAAAACACAACCCACAGTTACTGCGTGGCGCAGTGGTGATTTACTGTCTAATCCATGCTTCCCCAGCCCCGCGAGTGAGTGTAGGAGTGTGTGACTGGACGGTGCAGAAGTAGCTTCACTCGCAAACGATTCAAGACAGTCTATTGTCATGTGTCCCAGATACGACAATGAAATTCTTGCTTTGCTTCAGCACGACAGAATATAGAAGGCATGAATACAGCACAGATCAGTGTGTCCATATACCATTGTATAAATATATACACACATGAATAAATAAAACAGATAAAGTGCAAATAAACAGATAATGGGCTATTAATGTTCAGAGTTTTGTTTGAGTTGAGTTCAATAGCCTGATGGCTGTGGGGAAGAAGCTGTTTCTGAATCTGGATGTTGCAGTCTTCAGGCTCCAGTACCTTCTACCTGAAGGTAGCGGGGAGATGAGTGTGTGGCCAGGATGGTGTGGGTCCTTGATGATGCTGCCAGCCTTTTTGTGGCAGCGACTGTCTGTCTGATCCCTGGATTGTGGGATGAGGCCGTGTAGAGGGAGCTTCTCTTTGTGTAGGAAGGAACTGCCGAGTGACACCATCCTTTTGTGTTGAGCTTTACTCTGTCTCTAACCCTGGGAGTATGTGACAGACCGGGCCAGAGGGAGTGTCACTCTGTCTCTCACCTTGGGAACGTGTGGTGGAAGTGTGTGATTTAAATTTAAAAAATATATATAAACACATTTTCGGGGTCAGACACAGAATGAAGCTCCATCCACACCGCCCCAGGGTCAGACACAAAGTGGAAATTATCACCTCTTCTGCATCCTGGGGCTTGGTAAGGGTAGATCAGTGAATCAGGCCTGGTGGAGCACCATCTGTCCCTGGGGCCGCTAGAGTTCAGGCCAGCGTAGGTGCCCTGTCCTGACCAGTGTTAGAGCAATAAAGCCCCCAACCAACCCCCCCCCCCCCCCCCCAGTTTTACCATCACCAACAGACGCAGGGTTACCCGCCAGCCTACCTTGTACTTCTCGGACCTGCTGTAGACGCCGGCCAGTTGCTGGAAGACCTTGATGGGTTCACTGTTCTGCACGGCACGTTCAAACACCCTGGTCAGTGACTCCTCGGTGCCGTAGAGATTCTCCAGGTTCAGCAGGGCCACCCAAACATTCAGCTTCTCCTGCTCCTCCCTGAAAGGCAGAGGCCAAAACGAACATCAATGGGGTTAAGAGGGAAATATAAATCAGCCATAATTGAACGGCACAGTAGACTTGATGAGCCGTCTTCAGAGTCACAGTGTGTTGCAGAGTTTGTTTGGTGTGTTGCAGGCTTTTCTTTAACACTACCTGAAGGAGATGGTTTTCAGGGCCCTCTCACCCACCGCCCGTGCCTTCTCGATCTCGGTGGCGTGCAGGTGGAACGCCATGTACTGTATCCACACGATGGAGTTGCTGGGGGAGCTCAGCACCAGCCGGTCAAAGTCGTCTGCTGTCTGGGGCTGCCGCGTGGGGTCGGCCAGACGCTGCTCGGTCCGCGACAGCTCCTCCTCCTCACGCCGTCTGCTCGCTTCCTTTTCCCGCCGACTCAGCCTGGGCTAGAGGGTCAGGGGGAGGGGGGGGGGAGAAGGCAGGAGAATGGGGTTAGGAGGGAGAGGTAGATCAGCCATGATTGAATGGAGTAGACGACTTAATGGGCCAAATGGCCCAACTCTGCTCCTAACACTTATGACATTATGACACCCCCCCCTTCCCACAACACAAGATACAAGAGCTTGAAAACGCAAAACATCAGATTCAGGAGCAGCTTCCCAAGAGCGAGAGCGTAGTTCCGATCTTCCAACTTACTTCATTGCCGGCCTTGCACTTTTTCCCTGTAATTTAACATTATGTTCTGCACTCTGGTATTTTTCTCTTTGCACTACCTGTTGAACTTGTGTACGGTTTAATTGTACTCATGCAAGGTACGATTCGACTGGATAGCGCACAGACAAAGCTTTTCACTGAATCTTGGTACACGTGACAAATGATAAATCAATAGTAACAGTGCTAAAGTGACACAGAGGTCTCCCCTACCTCGGCGTTCGTGCTCTGCTCTTCTTCGCTGTCCGAGCTCATGTCCTCTTGGTCCTTCAGCGCCGGCGCGATGGTGTTTAAACCAGCGTCCCAAGCAAAGCCGCTGGGCAGCTGGAGTCTGGCGACCGTGGCTTTGGCGGGACTTGGCTTCTGTAGAGGGAGACCAGGGCGAAGCAACGTTAGCCGACAGTTGGGAAACTCCCGCAGAATTAAGCAAATGCAGAGGAGCTTATCTTGCCGAGGGTGCTCGGGGTGACAATATAACTGGCCCCTTTTCCCCCCTCCCTGCCTGCCACAGGCTGACAAGCCAGGGCATTGCTATAACTGATGCAGAACACAGGGCAACGAGTCTCCCAGTGGCCTCACGTATAGTGGTAGGCAGCTTGGGGACTGCTGCAGCTCATGGTACAGGGATGTGGGCTTGAGTCTTATACCAGAGACCAAAGCACACAATCTTGGTCAAAGCTGCAACATAGGACTGAGGGAGTGCTTCACTGCTGACAACTACTACTTTCCCCCCCCAGTGTCCTGGATAATATTAAAACCGGAATAGATACACAATAATAGATAAATCACCAGACCCAGAGCCGTTTGAAGCATGCTGCTGTGCCTGCATTAGGTGCCACCTCTCCCACTTCACAATGGTGAGCAGGTTTTAAATGGGCTTCAGTGGAGCATGAAGGATTGTGGATTCTGGCGGAGCAGGCACAGAAAGGGCAGAAGCTGCAGGTCTTCCCACATTACATGGAGGTGATTAGAGAGGAACCCATACATCAGAATGGATTAAGTTGGAGAGGGTGCAGATGAGATTATTCAAACTGTTAACTGGGCTTGCGGGCTTGAGTTACAGGATGAAGTTGGATAGGTTGGGACTTTTCCCTTTGGAGTTTAGGAGGCTGAGGGGTGACCTTATTGCGGTGAACACGATCATGGATAAAGTGAATGATCACAATCCTTTTCCCAGAGTAGAGAATTCTAAAACTAGAGGGTACAGGCTTAAGGTGAAATGGGAGAGACTTTTAGAGGGACCTCAGGAACAATGTTTTCACTCAGAGGGTTGTACATATCTGGAATGAGCTGCCATAGGGAGTTGTAGAAGCAGATGTAATTTAAAAGACATTCAGACAGATATATTGACAGGAAGGGATAAGAGGGATATGGGCCAAATGCAGGCAAATGGGACAAGCCCAGTATTCCAGTTTGGTTGGCATGGACATGGTGGGCTGAAGGGCCTATGCCTGTACTGTACAGTTCTGTGACTGTGAGCACTAGATGCAAGGACTGAAGGGAGCAGCGTTCTGGGTGAGAGGCCACACCTGGGCGTTGATGGAAACTCTGTTCTGTGCAGGGGCTATAAACTCAGTGAAGCTCACCTTAAATTCAGTGTCACTCTCCTCTTCCTCTTCCTCCCGACAGTACACATCCAACCCACCATCAGTCCCCTCCAAGCGCTGTTTCTTCTGTCTCTTCAATATTTTGGAGGGCAGCTAATGGGAGAGCAAACAAACAAACAAACAAGCACTGGAATTTAGTTTAGTTTAGCTTCGTGATCTAGCTTTGAAACAGGCCCTTCGGTCCAATGAGTCCGCGCCGACCAGCAATTACCCCGTACACTAGCACTATCCTTCACAATTATTTTACCAAAGTCAATTAACTGACAAACCTGTACGTCTTTGCAATGTGGGAGGAAACCGGAGCACCAAATTATCTACCTGGTCACAGGGAGAACGTACAAACTCCATAGACAGCACCCTTAGTCAGGACCGAACCCGCATCTCTGGCGCTGTAAGGCAGCAACTCTACCGCTGTGTCACCCCATCGGGCACATATGCCCCTGATGTTTGCAGGAGTCGTCTGTAGAGTGGTTCAGAAGATAGATGGGTCTCTCGCCTCAGTTGGCAAGAAATAGTACACAAGTGAGTATAGAAGTTGGGATGTAATGTTAACATTGTACAAGGCATTGGTGAGGCCAATTCTGGAGTATGGTGTACAATTTTGGTCGACTAATTATAGGAAGGATGTCAACAAAATAGAGAGAGTACAGAGGAGATTTACTAGAATGTTGCCTGGGTTTCAGCAACTAAGTTATAGAGAAAGGTTGAACAAGTTAGGGCTTTATTCTTTGGAGCGCAGAAGGTTAAGGGGGGGGGACTTGATAGAGGTCTTTAAAATGATGAGAGGGATAGACAGAGTTGACGTGGATAAGCTTTTCCACTGAGAGTAGGGAAGATTCAAACAAGGGGACATGACTTGAGAATTAAGGGACAGAAGTTTAGGGGTAACATGAGGGGGAACTTCTTTACTCAGAGAGTGGTGGCTGTGTGGAATGAGCTTCCAGTGAAGGTGGTGGAGGCAGGTTCGTTTTTATCATTTAAAAATAAATTGGATAGTTATATGGACGGGAAAGGAATGGAGGGTTATGGTCTGAGCGCAGGTATATCGGACTAGGGGAGAATACGTATTTGGCACGGACTAGAAGGGTTGAGATGGCCTGTTTCCATGCTGTAATTGTTATATGGTTATAAGACCAAGCACTAGCACTTCCCCACAGAATGCACTCAACAGTTGAGTGACAAGTACATACCACAGGGAGGAGGCCCTGGGGGGGTGGGGGTGGGGCAATGTCCTCAGATTGGAGAACTTCAGTTCTGAGAAGATGCTGGCTTGGAGCCAATACATATGAAGGGAGGTTTACCTGATGCCTGTCAAGTTATGTTGGACCAAAGTGAAGGAAATAAACAAGAAAATGCTGGAAATGCTCAGCAGGCCAGGCAGCAGCTCATGAATAGAGGTCATTCAGTCCAAGGTTTACACCAACTCTGTGCAATCCCATTATTCCCATTCCCCTGCGACAGATTCCACATCACGTGCCCTACACAAGGAACACACAGGAACCTACACAAGGGGTAATGTCACCCCCTGTCCCCACACGTCTTTGGGATGTGGGAGGAAACTGGAGCACTCGAGGGAAACCCACGCGGTCGCAGGGAGAACGTGCAGACTCCAGACAGACAGCACCCAAGGTGGAGTTGCAAGGCAGCAGCACAACCTGCTGTACCACTCCGCACCTCAACCATTTAACTAGGAGTAAAACTAAACCAATTTCAGCAGAGTTCAGCACCTGCTCCCGCTCTGAAATCTCTCCGCTTGCGTTTCCCGCGTTCAGTGGTCCCGCTCTCCTTTTCATTCGGCTCCTTGCGCGACAAGCCCAGCGACTCCGGCAGCATGTCTGGGTTCCTGGTATCTGCAGGGAGCAGCGAGAGCCCCACGTGGCCAGACTGCACGTCTGTGCTGTGGAGAAAGCACAAAAGAGTATCACACGAAGGCTGCACAGCCACCTGGAGAACCCGCTACACACCGTGCCGCGTTAAAACACTCAGGTGCTTCCTCAGGAGATACTGGAGAGGGTGCCCAGAAATGACTAGAATATCACAGAAATTATGTCCTTCAACTAACTGATCACCTTGTGGTGGCAGGTTACGGAGAGATGTTCAGCATCACAATTTGGAGTTCCTCCAACACAACGCCAAGTGTTGCGGGAACTCAGCGGGTCAGACAACATCTGCGGAGGGAATGGACAGATGATGTTTCGGGTCAGGACCTTTCCTCAGACTGATGCAAACATAGTCTGTCCATTCCCTCCACACATGTTGCCTGACCCGCTGAGGACCTCCAGCACTGTGCACTTTGTTTCTCCTCAAACCTTTGACTGAATACCTCTGAATAGCAAGTCCTGGATTCTCACTAACCTATAGTCTCTCCTAAAACCAACGGGCAGGTTAAGGCATCACCTTTTTAGGCCAGTGGATAATTGGGAGACAGCCACATCTGCCCACATTCCCAGCCAACTCCTACCTCAGTACTTTCACCGTCACCAGCTTTCCCTTGGGTATATTCTCCTGGTAGATTCTGTTGTCAATGACGGAGTAATCAGTGACGTGCTGATATTGAACAAGGCCCGACAGAGAGGCAGACAGGCTGAAACACAAAGATAACACGCTAAAGAAGGTGCACTGGCCATCACTGTACATTCACACACTCAGATTACAACACTGATTTCACATTCAACAAGAACACCTCAAGCTGCAGGCTGCCTCCACCCACTGGTGCCCATCCTCCTGCAGAATACGGGAGAAATGGGAAATATATTTCAATATGATTGACCCACATGTTGTTTGGATAATGTGAAAGCAAACGGTGTGGAGGAACAGTGTCGCAGCGGTAGAGTTGCTGCCTTACAGGAAACAGAGACCCGGCTTCCACCCCGACTATGGGTGCTGTCTGTACGGAGTTTGCACGTTCTCCGTGACCACGTGGGGTTTCCCTTGGAATGCTCCAGTTTCCTCCCACACTCCAAAAACATGCAGGTTTGTAGGTTAATTGACTTTGGTCAAATTGTCCACTGTGTGCAGGATACTGTTAGTGCATGGGGTGATCGCCGATTGCAGACTTGGTGGGCCATAGGGCTTGTTCTCACACTGTATTTTCCAAAGTCTAAAGTAAAGTAAACAGATTCACAGCACATGCTCACGACTACGAGCAGTGCAATAAAATGCTGGAAAACTCAGCCGGTGTTGGTTTTCAGCAGGTGTTGAAAACACCGCAGGAAACAGTTCATGGTGCTGGGTGACAATCAAGTGAGAACAAGTTAGACTGGAATCGCAGAGTGGGTGTGAAAGGTGTTAACACCCATTGCGTCAGAACGGCATATAAACAGGCCCTTCGGCCCACCGAACTCACACTGACCATTTATCACCAGTTCACACCTGTTCTATGCTATTCCATTTTTACATTCATGCCCTACATTAAAGAGGCCAATTAGCCTGCAAACCTGCACACCTTTTGAGGTGGGTTCGGGACACAGGCAACAGAAATAAATTCAGCAAGTGTGGCAATAAATCTGAAATTTAAAAGCTCTAACCTCACTAACAGTTCATTAATTTTTTAAACCAGTCTGGTTCACCAGAATGCGTCGGAGCCAGTCATCCACTTGGCCTGGCACAATCTGTACACAGTTTTGCACACTCATTCACATCTGACATCTCGCACAGCTACCTGGGCAACCTCACCTGACGTACACTCCTAGCTCCCCAACGTCCTTCACATAACCCCTCACGACGGCCCCCTTCCAAAGGTTCTTGATCGTTGCAAGCTCGGGGTCACACACTGAATGCTGCTTCTCAGGGTAAACCCTGGAGGGACCAAACGCACATCGGCAAAATAATTCAGAAAATTATGCATTAAAAAAAAAAAAAAATCAAAATGGAAAATAATCATCAAAAGACATTTTTTGTGTATTTTTGACTCTACAATTGCAGATATCGGCTGATTAGCAGCAGCTTTTTCTGTGGAGTTGGCCCTGATGTGCAGATGAGTACAGTTAATCATTTGATGATTTCTGCTGCATTTACATTAATAGTGTCCAGTCTGAAAATATAGAACAATGTAAAACCTTGTTCCTTAAAAGGATGTGGATTCAAGGGCCTGAGCTGCAGGGAGAGGTTGGGCAAGCTAGGATTTTATTCCTATGGAATGCAGGAGGCTGTGGGGTGATCCTATAGAGGTGTATACGATCATGAAAGGAATAGATCGGGTGAACACAGAGTATTTTACCCAGAGTAGGGGATTCAAGAACCAGAGGACATGGGTTTAAGGTGAGAGAGGAAAGGTTTAATAGGAACCTTGGGGGGGGGGGGGGGGGGGGGGGGGGGGGGGGGGGGGGGGGGGGGGGGGGGGGGGGGGGGGGGGGGGGGGGGGGGGGGGGGGGGGGGGGGGGGGGGGGGGGGGAAGAATCCTTTTCACACAGAGGGTGGAGGGTAAATGGAAACAAGTTGCCAGAAGAGATTGTTGTGGCAAGTACTGTAAAATTATAAAAATTACATTGGACAGATACATGGATATGAAGGGTTCTGAGGAATACAGATTAAACGTGCATGGGACTAGATTAGATGAGGCATCTTGGTCAGCATGGATGAGTTGGGCTGAATGGCCTGTTTCCATGCTATATGACTTTACCACAATGTATTGCAACAGGACAGGGGAGGGAAGGAGGGAAACTCACCTGGATTTCCTCAGAGAAATTCCAAGTTGATTCTGACTTTTTGAAATAACACAACACCTGAAGAAATAAAGAACAGAGAATCAATGGAAGACAAGGATGTACCAGGAAATTCAACCTCAGCAGATGATTACTTTGGAGGACCAGGGACCGAGGAGTGGGTGGGAGAAAGAGAATACTCACAACCTCACTATGTCCTCCCACATCTAATCATCCTTAAATCCCCCCTTTTCTCTCATAACAGAAGAAGCGGGCTCCTGGTGCCTGGCTTGGCATTCAGCGAGACCCATCACCTCAGTCTCATTTGCCCGCACTAACCCCATCTACCTTGAATCACCAGTTATCTAAAAACTTCTCATCTGCCTCAATGCCTGACTCGACAACACTTGGGTGGGGAACTCCAACCAAAGTCAATTAACCTACAAACCCATACGTCTTTGGAGTGTGGGAGGAAACCAGAGCACCCGGAGAAAACCCACGCAGCCACAGGGAGAACATACAAACTCTGGGCAGACATCACCCGTAGTCAGGATATAAACTGGGTCTCTGTCGTTGTAAAGCACCAACTCTACCTCAGCGCCAGCGTTCCCTGCACTGCATCACTCCCTGCAGTACTGCATCTCCAGCATGGCAGTGGTCTCCTGCACTGCATCACTCCTTCCAATATTGCACCATTGCACTGCATTGAACTCTTCTAAATTGCAACACACCCTCTAGCACCCACTCCACGCTGCAGGAGCCAGTCTCTCCACTGGCTCATCAACCCCAGAGTTGCTGCCTTACAGAGCCAGAGACCTGGGTTGGATCCTGATTGCAGGTGCTGTCTGTACGGAGATTTACGCTCTCCCTTTGACCGGGTGGGTTTTCTCCCGGTGCTCCTGCTTCCTCCCACACTCCAAAGACGTTCAGGTTTGTAACTTAATTGGCTTTTGTAAATTTTCCCTAGTGTGTAGGATTGTGCTAGTGTACGAGGTGATCGCTGGTCGGCCTGGACTTGGTGGCCCGAAGAGCCTGTTTCCGCGCTGCATCTCTAATGTCATGTCCGTCCCTCTGACACCCAGTCCCTGCAAACACCCGGAGCCGGAGGGCGAACAAGGGCACCTCCTGGTACCCACACCCACCTGACGAGGCTGCCGGGTACCAGCCCATCCAGCGGTACCTCGCTGTACGAGTCCGTCACATCACACAGGCCTGCCCGACCAGTGGTGCCCAGGGGCAGGCTGACCATTACCCCTACGCCGGGGACAACCCTTCTGATAATGCCCAGGGTCACCGCACCTTCATCCAGCGAGCAGAGACCTGGGGAAGTGCGTTGGGAAGAAATCGTTTAGTGACGATTTAGCAACAAATCACAGAGCACCAAGCAGTCCTGTTCCCCCAGCCCCAACCTCCCTGCTCACAGCTGCTGGGGCAGAGGACAAAGTACCTGACCAGCAAAGTTCTCCCAGTATTCTGTATTTGCCCCCAGCTCCAGAACCTGGCTCCATTGCCCCAATTCCCAGCAGAAATGCTTCGCTCTGTACACACAGTCTCCGGAAAGATGTGGAGGCACAAGGCACTGCAGATGCGGCTTTACAAAAAAAGACATAGAATGCTGGAGCAATTCAACGGTTCAGGTAGCGTTCTCCGGAGAACATGGATAGGTGACGTTTCAGTGTGCTCTCCACTGCTGATCTTGCAATAAGTCACTGTTTAAGTGCCCCCATGTCTTTTGTTGGGCTAAGCCTCTCCCTTGCCTTTTACCCTGTAGACTGCAGGGTGGTAACTGACCCAGCTCACAGGCTACCCTGACACCCAGCCCCACAGGCGGTCGGGCTCAGAGCCCTCGCGTTGCTAGCTTCACCGGCTTCCTCACCCCTTCCTCAGGTCCCAGCTCCCAGAGGCTGTTCCGCGGCCAGAAGTCACCTGATCCTCGGAGACCCCTTGTCCCAAACCCTGCCAACAATCCCCTCCCCCCCCCCCCCCAACAGTGACCCTTCCCCAACATAAACGTTCGTAGCTTCCCCCCCCCCCCCCCCCCCCCCCCTCCGCAAACCCCCTCTCCCCAATCCCGGCAACTCCCCCAGTTCTTGCCCCTGGCCCACCCTGCCTCCAGCGCCCCGCACTCAGTCTCACCTGTGAGTGAGAGACAGAGGCGCGTGCCGCTGCTGTCTGGGCCGATCACGGTCGCCGTCAATGCCTGACCGGGCTGGAAGGCTCTCTCGGGATGCTTCATGCACTGAGTTTGAGGGAGAGGAAGAAAACCTTTCAGAGGAGGTCTATAAAACAGACAAGTGCCATTCAGAGTCTTGCTGACCGGGACCAAGCTATCCCAAATGGCAAACTAACAGACAATAAATACACGCTGTCAGCTTAATGAAGGTACAGGAGCCTGAGGACTGTGCATTCATCAGGCACCTCCTTTAATCCGTCCAAACGTACAAGAGCTCACTTGAAATCCCCCCCGGAGTCCCACCCCCCACTGAAAGTGCGGCGCTTAGGCCTCAGGCGAGGAGGCCAATCTCGGCCTCATCGGGACTTCCGCATCTGGCCAGTGGGTTGAATCTGCGCTCTGGAACTGCGGCCCGGCCGGCCACTTCCCATCGCCAACTTTGAGGGCCGGCATCGTGGCTTGCCGGCAACCCAGGTGGACCGTTCCGGTACTGTTCGAGTACCTTCAAAGGCTATGACCTCTGTTAGTCCTGCAAAACATTTAATCCAGAAAGCCTCAAAAACTAAGGGTGCCAGAAAATCAGTGGTGGACCAGTACTCCTGTCTTTGTTTAATTCGCTTTACATACTTTGGCTTGCACTATCGCAGTCTAGTTACCTGGTATTACTACAACTTATTGTATTGTTGAAGATTGTATATTTATTTGTTGCGTTATTGGGCCTGTAAAGCTTCAGCAAGTAAGAATGTCCATCCTGGTGTATATGACATTAAACACAGGACTCTCTTGGAAACAACGTGGACAGGACAGCCTCCCAACTTGCAGGAATCCCTCCACAGGTATTCTGCCCACCTTCATAATTGCCCACCGACAACCCGGCACTCACCTTGTGATTGAGGGACAGCAGCAGCAGCTCCACATTCCCGTGTATATCGTGGGTCACTTCAACATCCAGACATTGCTTGGCACTGTAGTACTGCAGGCAGTTGAAGGGGTAAAATACATCAGACATAGTGGGTTGAGGCAGGTACTATCACAACGTTTAAGAAACATTTAGAGAGGTAGACGGATAGGACAGGTTTAGAGAGATATGGGCCAAACACAGACAGGTGGGACCAGTGTAGATGGGACCTGTTGGTCAGCAAGTTAGGCCAAAGGGCCTGTTTCCACGCTGTATGACTATGTGGTAGGAAGAGGCCACATCCGTGACTGTCCTTGAGCACGTGTGTATGTTCAAGTGGACACAAACAAACAAACAACCAAATAGTGCCAACCAGCAGCTTGGAAAGCCAGCATGGAGTGGTCTACTCCCCAAATCCCCTCCTCAGACGGCGGAAGCGGAGAGACACAAGGCCGTACCCTGTACACGTAGCAGGTCAGTGCCTGTCCAGGCTTGAAGGCTCGCAGCCTGTCCACCAGGTCACCCTCCTGCAGCTCGGCACCGTCTCGCCCGGACAGCTTGCTGGAAGGAACAGGACAGCAGGTCATGCACAGAGTGAACCAGGGGCAGGCTCGAGATTAGATCCAAGCTCACGTTTCTTTCAAACATTCAACCTTAAAGATCCCCTCCTCAGACGTGCAGGGCAAGGTTTTTTTTAAAACATAGTGGGTGATGGCTGCCTGGCATGCACAGCAATGGTGGTGGAGGCAGATACAATACTTAAGAGGCTTTTAGATGGTTATGCAAGGAATGGAGGGACACCGATCACGTGCAGTCAAGTATATCAGCTTACACAAAAAAGCTGGAGAAACTCAGCGGGTGCAGCAGCATCTATGGAGCGAAGGAAATAGGCAACGTTTCGGGCCGAAACCCTTCTTCAGACTGGGTATATCAGCTTAATCTGGCATCATGTTCAGCACAAACATTGTGGGCCAAAAGGCCCGTTTCTGTGCAGTTCTATGTTCTGTTTGGGAACATCTGCTCCTGTGGTTATCAGCTTCAGTGGGAGCCTCACTTTAATCAATGTACCCTCTACAGCTCTGACTATTGGTGGTGACTCCATGTCAGAGTCTATGTCTTGGCCGCCGCAGACACACCCCAGCAGCAAGTGTTCAACGGAGACACATCCCACTCAACACAGCCATCGGAGACGGCAAAGCAAGCTGGCAGCACATGGAGCGCATGCACAACAGATGACATTTCGGGTTGGGACCCTTCTTCAGACGAAAGACTGGATAGACTTAGCTTGTACTCGCTAGAATTTAGACGATTGAGGGGGGGGATCTTATAGAAACTTACAAAATTCTTAAGGGGTTGGACAGGCTAGATGCAGGAAGATTGTTCCCGATGTTGGGGAAGTCCAGGACAAGGGGTCAGTTTAAGGATAAAGGGGAAATCCTTTAGGACCGAGATGAGAAAAACATTTTTTTACACAGAGAGAACTCTCTGCCACATAAGGTAGTTGAGGCCAGTTCATTGGCTATATTTAAGAGGGAGTTAGATGTGGCCCTTGTGGCTAAAGGGATCAGGGGGTATGGAGAGAAAGCAGGTACAGGATACCGAGTTGGATGATCAGCCATGATCATATTGAATGGCGGTGCAGGTTCAAAGGGCCGAATGGCCTACTCCTGCACCTGTTTTCTATGTTTCTATGAAAGTTTTGAGTAGAGAGAAAACCTTTGCCGAATTTCCTTTTGTAATTCCCAGCTGGGTACCTTCGCTTGCCGGCTTCTAATTCTGAACTCTGTAAATGCTTTCTCTGCACCTCCCCAGTTGAACCCTTTCTCAATTCTAAAAACTTCTCCAAGGTCACCCTGCAGATTTACATTTCCAAAGAAAACAACCCTGGATGGCTCTACACTTTAACTGGTTCTCTCTCCACCTCCACAGATGCTGCCCGACCTGCTGAATGTTTCCAGTGCATCTGTTTTCATATCAGGCTTCCAACAGCCAGCGCATATTTTTTAATTTTCCAGACTTTCCTATTAGTTTAAACCCTCCAGTTCCTTTGCCCTCATGATGAGTGTCAGCTTGTACTTTGCCTGACGGCTTAACAGTCTTCCCGCACTGTGGGGACTTGACATTGAGCTGTGTTCTAGGAGCCCTGTACAACTGATGTACCCTAGTCCAGTGCTCACTGCAATGCAATGTCTCACCTGGGTCTCAGGGTCAACACCGGTGTAGTCACTTTGAAACGTGAGTGCGTGATCGGCAGAAACCTAGCACGAGAGGGAGATAAAACAAAGAATATGTCAGAAGCAGTAAAAAAATAACTAAAAAAGACATAAGATGCCAGAGCAACTCAGCAGATCAGGCAGCATCTCTGGAACACACGGTCTGAATCAGTCTCAAGAAGGGTCCTGAACCAGAATGTCACTTATCCATGTTCTCCAGACATGCTGCCAGACCCGCTGAATTACTCCAGCACTTTGTGTCTTTTTAAAAAATATATATAAACCAGCTTCTGCAGTTCCTTGTTTCTATGAGAAACTTGCTCATTGGCTTTGATCATTGAGGTCGAAGAGTCCAAACGCAGGATGGGAGCTGTCATTGTCAAGGCCATTGGCTTTGATCAT
Source organism: Leucoraja erinaceus (assembly GCF_028641065.1). Lineage (NCBI taxonomy): Eukaryota > Metazoa > Chordata > Chondrichthyes > Rajiformes > Rajidae > Leucoraja > Leucoraja erinaceus. Next base: position 34,858,161 of record NC_073391.1, on the reverse strand, counting down.
TGATTTATCATGATCACATGTAGCCAGATAAAGGGAAATATCTTGTTTTGCGTGCTCTCCAGGTAAACCATCAACATGAGTACAGCACAGAGTGCAAAAGAGAAAATAAAGAGACTTCAAAGTACTCACACACAGAATGGAGGGCAACACATTTGGTCCAACTCATCCATGTTGAACAAGTTGAAAACAGAGCCGGCCCACCTAGTCTCTCCTTATAACTCCACCTTTCCACACCCGATTACATCCGTATAAATTTTGCTGCACACGCTCCAGTTTAATGTCATCCTTACTATAGCAGAGTGACCACAACTGTACACCGTTGCCCCAGTTGAGGACTAAACATATGGACCATTTCATTGCCTTAACCATTTGAAAGACTAATAGCACCTACTTGTGGGACTTTGTATCCTTGCATCCGATGACCTTTGCAGTCACGGTGTCACCAATCTTCTGGCTGGCCGTTGGTACTGTGCTGCCCGAGACCTGGTCGAGGATCTCCGAGACGTGAACGAATCCGGACACTCCTCCGGACAAGGCGATGGTCAGACAGGTTGGCCGGACAGACTTGACCGTGCCGCGGACGGTGTCTCCAACGCACAAAGAGTGCTGGACCGGAGGCGCTGTTGCTGCTGCTGGTGCTGCCTCCGGAGGCTCGCGGCCACGGTCCCCGGCCGCTCTCCGCCGTTTGCCGGGACCCCTGGCGCTCAGCGGGATGCCCTGGTGGTTCTTGCTGCCGGCCTCCACCTTCACAGAGACCACCTGCCCCTCGCACAGCTTCTCCGAGTCAAAGTGGAAGGTGTCGTTGAGATGGGCGGCGACGGGGATGAAGGTGAGCTGCGAGGAGCCAGATATGGATCCCACAGCCAGATCCGGCGTCACTAACTGCACCACTGCCGACTGCTGCACAGATCTTCTCGCCTGCTGGAGCTGCACAATCACAACATGATTCACTGCAAAGTCGTACACTTGGTGACTGCTTCACTGAACGTGTATGCCCGGTCCACCAAGGCCTGCTGCATCTCCTGGTGACTAACCATTTTAACTCCCCATTCCATTCCCACTCTGTCCTGGGCCTCCACCATCGTCAGAGTGAGGCCACACCCAAACTGGAGGAATAGCACTTCATCTTCTGCTTCTGTACCTTACAACCTAATATAGAATTATCCAATTGTATGTAACCCCCTTCACCCTGTCACTTGCACAGCTTTGTCCCACTCCCACCTCTCTTCCCCCACCCCATCAATCTGAAGAAGGGTCCCAACCTAAAACGACAGCTATCCTTTAGCCCAGAGTTGGGGAATAGAGAGCAAGAGGTGAGGTTTAAGGTGAGGGGGAAATGATTTAATAGGATCCTGAAGGGCAATTGTTTTTTGGGTTTTTTTTACACAAAGGTCGGTGGGCATATGGAACAAGCTGACAGAGGAGATAGTTGAGGCAGGTACCACCATAATGTTGAAGAGACATTTGGACAAGTATAGGATACTATTTGAGGTTTCTGGTCAAGCATGGGTAGGTGGGACTAATGTAGATGGGACATGTTGGCTGGTGTGGGCTAGTTGGACTAAAGGGACCGTGTTCCACGCTGCATGGCTTCATTCATGTTATCTCGAGATGCTGCCTGACCCGCTGAGTTACTCCAGCATTTGGTGTCTTTTCATAACCGCAGGTTGTCAGTTCAACCCGTTACCTAATCCTCTCACGATAATTCCAACTCTCCCTGGAGGAATCTTCTACACAATGCCAAACTTCATGAGCAGCTGCAGCCTGAACCATTCCCCACAGACGGGCAGAGGCTTTGGAGAGCACCAGACCCACACGCCGTACCTTTTTGACACTTGGACGCAGCAGTTCCGGGCGGACAGAAACGTAAACTGTGGAGGAGTGGATGTCGACGAACAGCACCACCACTGTCATCTGCTGTCCGGGGCTCAGGCTTGCCCCTGAGGAAGAAACAAAGAGGAAGCTGATCAATAGAGTGGCAAAGAAGGCTCTTGCCTTCATCAGCTGGGGCACTGAGTATAAGAGTCAGGAAGTAATGATACAGTTTTATAGGATTTTAGTTAGGTGCAGTTCTGGTCGCCCCATTACAGGAAGGGTGTGTAGGCTTTGGAGAGGGTGTGGAAAAGGTTTACCAGAATGATGCCTGGATTAGAGGGCATTAACTACAGGGAGATTGGATAAACTGGAATTGCATTCTCTAGAGCGTCAGAACCAAGGAGAGACCTGATTAGAAATATATGAAAATATTATAGGCACAGATAGGGTAGACAGTCAGAATATTTGTCCCAGGGTAGAAATGGTCAAGACTAGAAGGCACAGCTTTAGGATGGGAGGAGACAAAGTTTAAAACACATGTGTGGGACAAGTTATTTTTGTTAAACAGAACAGAGAATGGTGGGTGCCTTAAACGAGCTGCCAGGGATGATGATGGAGGCAGATATGATGAGGGCGGTTAAGAGACTGTTAGAATGACACATGGAATGCCGGGAATGGATCACATGCCGGCAGAAGAGATGAACGGCTGCTGATGACTGTGGAAGGTGTGCTAACAAGAGGGATACAGTGGAAATGATAGGATGACGAGAGAGGGGGAGGACGGGAGGGGGCATAGCTTAACATTATGTTCGGCACAGACAATGTTTGTCGAAGGGCCGGTTACAATGCTGTAATGTTCTATGAAGCCAGGCCACATGGGCAACAAATGTACAGCTCACGAAAACCACACAACCCAGGTTGTCGGGCAGCAGGGCCTCACTAAAGACTCTGATTGCGGCATGTGGTTTGAACTCTTGGCCTTCTGACTCGGGGACAAGATAAATGTTGACTCGTGGAGGTCTGCCCCCCCCCCCCCCCACCCAACCACCTTCCTTCAGCCGGAACGCCAACACACCAGAGGCGAACGCACCTCTTTGGTGATAGCGACTGGCTGTGACTGTCAGACCGGCAACGGGCTCGCCGGTGAAGGACACTGTCCCGTCAGGCCGCTCTGCATCCATGGTGAGCTCCAGCCTCTCTCCGATGACCAGGCGGCTCAGACTGGCAACCACCGGGGAGTCTGTAACAACAAACAAAGGTCAACGCCTGCAGCTTACAATCTGCCCCCCACCACACCAGGTGTCCTCTGTACAGCCCCCACCCTGTACCTTTGATTACACTCCAGCCTATAACCCACTCTGCCATCTTAACACCAGTGTATTATGTGTCAATGATGTCAGGCAAAAAAAAAAAAACCACCACAGGGCAGTCCTAGGCTGCACATTAAAGGCAGATCTAACAGAGGAGGTAACATAGTGTAAATAATGACCTAAACAGAGAGAATATGACATTGCATTTCACCATTGCCAGCAGGTTGAAGAACAGATTCTTCCCAAAAAAAGACTCAAACGCTAACTTAAACTGTGAACTATGGACCGTCTTTGCTTGTCTTGGGAGATAGTGTGGATGTGGAGAGGATGTTTCCAGTAATAACAGTCAAGGACCAGAGGACCACAGCTTCCGAATAAAAGGACCTACCTATCTTTAAAATGGAGATCAAGAGGAATTTGTTTAGTCAGAGGTTGTCGAATCCGTGGATGTCAAGTCAATGGATATTTTTAAGGTGCAGATTGATTAGTACAGGTGTCAGAAGTTATGGGGAGAAGGCAGAATATGGTTGAGAGAGAAAGATAGATCAGTCATGATCACCTGGTGTAGGAGACTCGATGGGTTGAATGGTCTAATTAAGCCCCAGACTTATGATCATGGTTTATTGGCCTGCTGACGTCCTCCAGTACTGTGCTCCAAATCCTGGAACTCTCTACTTCCTAAAGGTCAGAGATTCAAGGACAGGCTTGGGGAGGTTGGCGTAGGAAGTAGCTCAAATCTGCGATTATTTTTTTTAATCAAAAAGGACGTGTGCAGCTGCAGAACCAAGGGTAGATTGAATGATGCTGCAGACCAGCCCACTGAACAGCAATATGGGATCGGTGGCTGAATGTCCTCCAACTAATCCCGTCCCACAGATGTTCCCCCTGATACTGAGCCAGACAGCTTGCTGACTCCGCGCACCAGGGCTATTGTGACATTACCCCTCCGGCCCATGTATGCCCCGATGAGCTCCAGCTCCGTCAGGTACTGCCTCAGCAGGGCCAGGCTCTCCCGATCAGCGTCGCCGGACCCACAGTCCGACACCTTCAGGGACAGCAGCGCTCGCCTCTTCTCCGCGTCCAGGTTCGTCACCATGGCAACCACCGTCTGCCCCACCACAAAGTGGTCCCCCGTGTTGGTGACAAACTTGTCAGACATGGCCTGTGGAAGCAGAAACGTTCACATGCACGATCGTCACTCCCAGGAGCAAACTGGTCCTCATATAAACCCACTCCTCACCTTCAACACCTCAACCGTACTCCAGCTCACAGCTCTCGCTGGCTGTTATTCTAATCAATAATCATCAAATTAGGTTGAAGGATGGGGGAGGTGGCACAGTAGCACAGCAGAAAAGCTGCTGCCTTATAGCCCCAGAGATCCAGGTTCACTCCTGACCTCGGATGCAGTCTGTCTGTCTGTTTGTACATTCTCCCTGTGACTGCACAGGGTCTCTCCGGGTGCTCCGGTTTCCTCCCACATTCCAGAGACGTACAGGTTTGTAGGTTAATTGGCTTCTGTAATTTGTCCCTCGTGTATAGGATGCCAATCTGGGCTAACATAGAACTAGTGTAAAGGTGATTGTTAATTCGGCGCAAACTTAATGGGCCGACGTGGTCTGTTTCCACGCTGAATCTCAAAATAAAATTAGATCACGTAGAACACAGTACAGCACAGGAACAGAGCCTTCGGCCGCAATGCACCTGGTGAACATGATGCCCAGATCAATTCCTCTATGCTTGTACATAGTCAGTATCCCTCCATATCCCTATGCCTTCCTAAATGGTTCTAAAACACCGCTATTGTATCTGCCTCCACCACCGCCCCTATCAGCAGGTTCCAGACATCCTCCTTTAAACTTTGCCCCTTTCACCTTAAAGCTATGTCCTCTGTCTTTGACGTTTCCACCCTGGGAAAAGGCTGTGTCTACCCCATCTATGGCTCACAATTTTTATGCACCCAAATTCCCGCCCGTGACTATTTAGATCCCTTCCTATAATTCACCATTTAAATTTTTTTTTTTTTTTTTTATTTTTTTATTAGAAGCATTGTACGTACATCTTAATCATGATATACATAATACATAATACATTTTGTGTACAACTTGTCTTTTTTTCTTTTTTTTTTTTAAAACTTTAACCTGTAATAGAAAAAGAGAAAAGAGAAAGAGAAGAATGAGGATAGTAGTGAAGTGTAGTCCGCAATAGTTGGCGTTAAATGAATGATGATGGTTGAGTAGGCTGCGTGCTTGAGAATGTGAAAAAAAGGAAAGAAAAAAGAAAAGAAAACAAGGCCCCAAAGGGAAGAGGGCCTTAAGAAGGGAAATTTTACTTATTTCAAGTAAAAAATCCAAAAAAGGTAGAGCTAAACAAAAAAGAAAGGGAATGTGCCTAATTCATAACGATTCACACCCATCACCCAGTTCTAAAACAATAACTTTCTAGGGTTTCACCATTGAATGGCCGTTGTATCATCTGTAAATTCCCTGTTACTCGGCTACATTCCAGTCTGCAACTCCTGAGTATCTGTTATTCGGTCTACAATTTACCCAAACTCTGATCAGATTCCAGCCAGTGACACATGCTGTCCACTACACGCCCTGCTACAGCATTAACCGCGTTGCTTGGAGCCTGGAAGTGAGAACGCAAGCAAGGCCCATGTCAACCAGGACACACCGTGAAACCGACCTCACATAGCTTTTGCACTGACAATTTAATAACTGGCACTGAGTAATAACTCTGGCACTGGCTCAGGCCACTTAAATCAGCTGCCCTGGACATTTTATGACAGTTTTTTTTTTACTTGTATTTTAATGTTGCTTTTTTTACCTGCACTTTTTTTTAAACTATTCGTACTGTTTTTTTTTTTATCAGGAACTGGATTGTTTTTTATTTATGCGTGAAATGTTTAAGTTTTTATGTGCGATGCTCCGGTATTCCCTGGGAAACGTCTTCTCATTTTGCACTGTACAATTGTTGCTTTGCATGATGACAATAAAAGGATGATAATGATTAATGAAACAAGACTCACAGCTTTGGGAGCCAGGCCAACAAGTCCATGCGCAAACTCCACAAACACACCGTACGGCATGATGTTCTTTACAATTGCTGGCATCACCATTCCCACCTGCGAGCAGAGAGAGGCAAGCAGTTACAACACGCCTTTTGTTAGCAGCATTCCCCCCACCCCTGATGATACGATAGAACTTTATTTATCCCGGGAGGGAAATTTGAAATGTGTCTGTCAACAGTCATAAAACACAAGATACATGGAATTAAAGTGACAAGTGTAAAAAGGATTGGGGATGTGCAAAGGGGGGGGGGGGGGGGGGGGGGGGAGGGAGTAAAAGAGTCAGTCGCAGTCTACCCTATGACAGAAGGGGAGGAGTTGTATAGTTTGATAGGGGAAAAAAGACCAAACTTTTGTTCATCTAATCTGATAATGTGCTGGAGGAATTCAGCGGGTCAGGCAACAGACGTGGGGCGAATGAACACCCGAGAGGTGTTTCAAGTTGGGACCTTTCTTCAAAACAGGGGGGGGGGGGGGGGGGGGAGGAAAGGAAAGCTGGAAGAGAGAGGTGGGAGTAGGACAAACCCAGGCGAGTGATAGGTAGATACTAGTATCGGGGGGGGTGGTGGGGGTGTGTGAATGGGTGGAGTACGTGACAGAGAATCAAGATGAAAAGGAGACAAAAGAAATAAGGAGGGAGGAGAGGAATGAAATATAAAGCCAGAGAGAGGAATGTTGGTGGAAGGTATCAGGGGGAGGAGAAAGAAGATGGATAAAAGGGAAAATAGGGCTTGGGGAAGAGAGATGAACGTATGGAGTGGGGGAAAGGATCAGGTTGGCTAGGGTGCGGACAAGGTGGGAAGAGGGCACAGGAAAGAGGGGCATGGGGTGGGGTGAGGGGAGGAGGAGAAAGAGATATTACAGGGACTTGGAGAATTCAACGTTCATACCATTGCTTCCCAAGCGGAATATGAAGTGCTGTTCCTTAAGTTTGTATATGGCCTCACTCTGGAAAGGTCACGGATCCAAGAAAGTGCAGATGTGGACATTTTGAGCAAAAGTCAAAGTGCTGGAAGAACTCAGCAGGTCAAGCAGCGCCTGTGGAGGGAATGGACAGACACCGTTTCGGGTCCGACTTATGAAGGGACCCGAACCGAAACGTGACCTATCCATTGCCTCCACCGATGCCGCCTGACCCACTGAGTTACTCCAGCACTTTGTGTTATGACAGAAAGGCTGATATGGGAATGGGAATGAAATGGTTAGCAACCAGATCCAGCAGCCTTGGTGGACCAAAAGTTTGTGTTTGGCAAAGCGGTCACCTGGTCTATGGTTAGTCTCGCCAATGTACAGGAGGCCACATTGAGAACAACAGAAGCAGTAGACAAGGTCTGTGTCAGATATTGCTTAATGGAAGTAGATTTGCGTAGGTTACAGACGCCACGCAATTATATGTTGCTTTTAGAATATGGCACATGAGATGTCACCTCACCTGGAGCTCCGTAAAATCCTTCGCCACTGGGCCTTGTTCGACAAAAGCCAGTAATGCTGGCTTTCTGCAAAGAATCTGCGAGGGGGGTTAAGGTCAGCAAGCACTTATTGCAGGGGACAGGCCAGAAATGAAGTAGTCCTGTACACGACAGAGTAAGCCAAGGCCACTGGCTAAAGAGAACTGCTGTAGCAGCAAATCAAACCAGTCAGAATGAGTCAAACTTAAAACAACTCTGATTGCAATAATTAAATTGAAGCTTGTGAACCTGCAAACTACCAAAAAAAAAGACTAAAACGACCAGCAGAAGATTAGATTAAAAAACCCCAAATAGATTAGACCAAATAGATTAGATTTAAAAAAAAAACAAGGGGAGGATAACCTTTAGAGCTCTTAGAAGTATTCAAGATAGACACAAAGTGCTGCAGTGACTCCGCCAGTCAGGCAAAGAACGGGTAACGTTTTGGGGCGGAATCTTTCTTCAAACTCAAAGTATTCAGCCTTAGAAGTATTCAATATATCACCGAATACTGTTAAAACATTTACAGATGCACTGTGGAAACCAGCAGAGTGGTTGTATCATGGCCTGGTATTGCATTCCACAGCACAGGAACACAAAGGCTACAGAAAGCAGTGGATTTAGCCCGGACCATCACAGGCTCCTCATTAAAAGCATCTGCAGGAGGTGCAGCCGCCATCATCAAGCTTCACCACAATCCAGGCCATGCCCCCTTCTCACTACTGCCTACGGGCAGGAGGTACAGAAGCCCGAAGTTCCGCACCACAAAGCTACTCTCCTACAACCATCAGGTTCTTGACCCGACCTGCACAACCCTAATCCTACTCAGCAAGTAAACACCGCACACCACCTCTTGCATGACTATGGATATGTTACAAAAATGTCTTATCATCTTATTGCACTGATGTCTTGTTGCACTGATGCATTTTTTGCACAATCTTTACTTTTTAATGTTATCTGGGGATGCTGCTGCTGTAAGCAAAGTTTTCATTGTACCAATATTCACCGTATTTGTGCACACGACAGAGTTGAGCTTGATAACAAAGATTAGCGCAGCCGTCTCACGAGGCCTGGGTCAGGCTCTGACACCTGAAGCCGGGTGTGGGGTTCAGGGAGTGGGCTGAAGGATACGATCCTGTTGTTGGCTCGGCCCCAGCACATCACGCCAGAGATGACGTCAGCCACCCTCAGTCTCTCCGCCAGGATCGGGCAGTTGCTCACGTGGTCCGACAGGTGAGTGGTGGGCAGGAAGGCAGCCGTGAGCTCGGGCAGGATGGACACCTCCAGCCCATCCTTGGCCTTGGCCAACACTTTCACATCCACAACCTGACGGAGATACAACAAAGAGAAATACATTAGCAGCGGGCACATACTTCAACGGACCAGCTGAAGGAACACGCCATTCAGGCCCTCAAGTCACTTTTCATAAGCAATAGGAGCAGAATTAGGCCATTGGGCTCATCAAGTGCACTCCACCATTCAATCATGGCTGATGCATCTTTCCCTCTCAACCCCATTCTTCTGCCTTCTCCTCCTAACCTCTGACATCCGTTCTAATCAAAAATCTGTCAATCTCCACTTTAAAAATATCCAATAACTTAGCCTCCGCAGCCGTCTGTGGCAATGAATTCCACAGATTCACCACTCTCTTGCCTTGGTTCTGTAGCTCTGCGCACTTTCACCCTACAAAAAACAGGACCTGCACGTTGTCCTGGTGGATAGTGCCACACTGAGGTACAAATCCCACCTCTACTGAAATAGATTACGTTGTACTTGTTGGGAGTAAATTCCATCTGTCCCATTTTCCTCAATTAAAACTTCAATATTGTTTATCGCCCAGTTTCCTAGTCTTTCCATCTTCTCTCATCCTTCCAGGAATATTCTGGTCATAAACTCTTACAAACTATCCTTTAAAACCATAGAACAGTGCACCATTAGATCGTGTCCATCGGCCCACAATGCCCATGCAGAAGAGGATGCCAAGACCAACTCTTATTTGCCTGCACAAAATCCAACCATTCCCTGTGCATTCAAAAGTCTCTTAAACACCACCGCCTCCAGCACTGCTCCCGGTGGCAAGTTCCAGGCACCCACCACCCTGTGTAATTTAAAAAGAAAAAATGCTCCACACTTCTCCTTTAAACTGTGCCCTATTACCTTAAATGTGTGCCCTCTAGCCTTTGATATTAACACCCTGGGATAAAGGTCTCTAACATTCTACCCTATATATGCCTCCATAATTTTACATACAAAAGACTCCTGCTTGCCAGCTATTGTTTTATGCACTAGCATCTAATCCCTACAGGTCCTCTCTTACACCATTGAAAGCAGCTTTTCCCCAGTTTAGGGCCCCATTCCTTGCATTGACCACCTTGAAGCTTACAGAATGCAGGTAGCGAAGGCTTTGCCCCCACTGTAATGCTCATGCTGTGGACTCAACAGCCCCCCTCTTCTCATACCTTTCCAGTCGGGTATCCAGTGGTTCCTTCCCTCTCCTGTTGACCTCCATCAGCTCCGGCCACTGGGTCCCCTCCGGTGCCCTCTCTGGGGGACATAAATGAGAGCAGCAGCTTCTCCTGGGCTGGGTTACATTTCAGGACGGTGGCCTTCACAACCTGGGCAAGGGGTGAAAGTGCAACGTTTAGTTTTTGCCTCTGGCTATCAAACTCGTGCAGCAGGGAAACAGACCCTTCGGCCCATCGACCAGCCGTTCACATTGTTTCTATGTTATCCCATTTTCTCATCTACTCCCTATACGCTAGGGGCAAGTTGCAGAGGGCCAATTAACATACAAACCCACACGCCTTTGGACTGTGGGAGGAAACCCACGCGGTCAAAGGGATAATACGCAAACTCCACACAGACAGCACACAAGGTTATGATTGAATCTGGGTCTCCGATGCTGTGAAGTGCTGTTTCTATCAGGTGTGTCACCACGGTGCCCTGAACATGCGATAGTGCACACAGGAAAGTATTGTCGGACTGGGCCCCGCCACCACGTGGAGCCCCCTCACCTGTCCAACGTAGAAGACGTCCTCGGGGGAAGCGGGGGGCTGGGCGCTCAGTTCTTGCCGCGGGACCAGCCCCCGCACGTCACCATAGAAACACACGATGCAGCCGAACGGCTTCACACACACGATGTATCCGTGGGCAACCAGCCCGGGCACCGCCTCTGCGTAGCTCGTGACGATGGCAAGCTTTGACCCCACCAGCGTCTTCTTCCGGGTCAACGTGACCCTCTTGGTCTCAGCGTTGACCTTCAACACCTGAGAGGGAGGCAACGGTCAGCTGGGTTATGGAGACACAAGGAACGGCAGGTGATGGTTTAGAAAGCACTGGAGTAAAACTCAGAGATTCAGGCAGCATTGCTGGAGGACATGGAAAGGGAATGTTTACGATCAGGAACCTTCTTCAGACCTGGATTAATAAGACAGGTCCTGGTAAAAGTAGACTGGGGGCAGCCATCAGTCGGCGACATTCAAAATGGAACAGAGGGAGATCAGAGAAAACGTATTCTGATAATGGTGAAGGGGCAAGCACTGAGGAGGCCTGGATGTCATGGGACATCAAGGACAGATCAAGAAGGTAAAAGGTAGCTTGAGAGGTTAAGCCGGCCTAGTCACACAGGTGGACGGAATGAGTTGTGGGCGGCAATTAATAAAGCAATTCAGAGGACCAAAGAGAAGCAAGTTCGCAGATGGCATGTATAGATTGGCGAGGTTACAGAACAAGGGGTCACAGTTTAAGGATAAGAGGGAAATCTTTTAGGACCGAGATGAGGAAAACATTTTTCACACAGAGAGTGGTGAATCTTTGGAATTCTCTGCCACAGAAGGTAGTTGAGGCCAGTTCATTGGCTATATTTAAGAGGGAGTTAGATTGGCTAAAGGGATCAGGGGTATGGAGAGAGGGCAGGTACAGGATACCGAGTTGGATGATCAGCCATGATCATATCGAAATGGCGGTGCAGGCCGAATGGCCTACTCCTGCATCTATTTTCTATGTTTCTATGTTATGAATAGCGAAGAGGGTAATCATGGGCTTCAGAGCCACACCAGTGGTCAGACTGATCAGACTAGGATATACTGACAAATTACTAAAGAATAATATGTGTCTGATGATGCCTGAAGGTGGCAACACAAGTAGACAATGTGTCTAGGAATGTGTCTGGATTACTTGCCTCCATTAGGAGGTTGCGGGTAGGTACCCTTATACCTACACTTAGAGCAGCAAGTTTATCTTCTTATCGAGTCCACACACAAGATTAGTTGTTCAGCTGGAGATGAACACACTTCTAGGCATCTGCATCCAATGGTGTCTGTCTTGTGCTTCTTGTGCGTGGTGGTGGAAAGATTGGTAGAAACAGGGCTGCGACGTGAATGCTCTTTCCTCGCGTTTATCATATAACCATATAAAGCATTCAAGGTTTGCTTGAGCACTCACTGTGGGCAGGATAGGAGGAGATACACCAGGATGGTAACGAGATCCTGCAGTGGTTCAGCCATGAGGTGAGATGGGAAAGGCTGGGTTTCACTGTAGCGGTGAAGGCTGAGGGTGGGGGAAGAAACCTAACTGACGTCCACACAGGTATGAGGGGCACATATTGCAGATATACCGAGGGACTTTTCCTTGCAGGAGAGGTGTCTGTGAGCAGAGTGCCGGGAGATTCAGTGGTGATTTCACACTGCCCTCTCTCACACACAATACCAGATAATGAACATAATGCACACAGCCCTCTTGCACATTGTGCCAGACAGCAAACAATGCACACTGCCCTCTCTCCTTGACTGTGCCCGGAGACCACACCGCCCGTCCCACTCTGTCCCACTTCCCCATGTTGTACGGCCGTGAAAACTCTGTGGCTAGCCCCACTCTCTCCACACTGCACCAGGCATTGAACACACTTACCCTGCACTTAATCTTGTCTCCCACATTGTACATTTTCTCTGGATGCTGCAGTGGGACATTAGCCAGATGGGTTCGAGGCACCAGTCCCCTGATGTGGTCCGTCAATGTTACAAGTACCCCAAACTTCTCCAGGGAGGCCACCTTGCCCTGAAAAGCGGTAACACACATAGGATAAGGATGAGAAAAACAGCCAGTTTGACACCAAAATTACCATTTCGCATGAACCAAAGCAACTTCCCACAGATGGACACAAAGCGCTGGAGCAACTCAGCAGGTCAGGCAGCATCTGTGGAGAACATGAATAGGCGACGTGTCGGGTCAGGACCCTTCTTCGGACTTCTGAATAAGGGTGTGGACCCAAAACGTCAGTATCAAGGTTTTCCAGAAATGCTACCTGACCCACTGAATTACTCCAGGATTGTGTCTATCTTTGGTATATACCATCATCTGCAGTTCCTTTTTATTACAGCTTCCCACACTTGGAATACTGTTTGCATTTACAGGGAGGACGACACTGAGTTAGAAAGGGCGCAGAAAAGATTCAACAGGATGTTACCTGGGCTTGTGTTGCGGAGATACGGGTCGAGTGAAAGATGCTGAACAAGAGCTTCAGTCCAGACTGGTCCACTGGGCTGGGTGTGAGAGAGAAGCCTGGCACAGGCACCAACTGGTAGGGTTGGTTCTGCAGTCAAGGCCCACAACAGAGGCAGGGATGGAGCAAGTGGCACAAGCTGGTCTGAAGGACAAAGAGCCAGGGGCGGTGCAGTGGTCGAGTAGCTGCCTCAGTGTCAGAGACCTAGGTGCGATCCTGACTAAGGGCGCTATCTGTACGGAGTTTGTACGTTCTCCCTGTGACCGCGTGGGTTTTCTCCGGTTTCCTCCCAAGCTCCAAATATCTACAGGTTTGTAGGTTAATTGGCTTCCGCATGTTGTAAAATTGTCCCTAGTGTGTAGTGTAGTGCTAGTGTATGGGGTGATCGCTGTGTCGGCGTGGACTCGGTGGGCCGAAGGGTATGATGGAAGGAGGCAGAGAACAGTAGGAGGGTGACTAGTTAATCAGGAGCTGTGGGTGAAGCAGGAACGATGTGGAACTCGGGGCCTCGGGTACGCAACGTGGGAGGTTTCTCAGACACACCTACCTCAATCACCTGCCCAGGGAGGATGTCCTGATGCCTCAGAAAGGAGGCTTCAATAATGCTCCTGAAAGTGGAAGACACAGCATAAGTGAGAAGCTCAGTGGACCCAGCGACTCTGACACATTCCTCAAGTCTCTGCTCCCCACAGGAGCCTGGAAACAAGGCTCCAGTCAAAGGTCTCTGAGCATTATTCCAAAACACAAAAGCACTTACCTCAGTTCAGAATAGTACATCGACAGATCAGTGTATATACCTGTCTAACCCACCCTAGGAGAGTATGGTGGGACAGAGTAGAGGTAGTGTCATGCAGCGTCTAACCTGTTTGTTTTGTGGAGGAAGCGTTAATCACTACCTCATCCGCGCTGTTGCTGTTTTTTTTTTAAATAATACCAAAACATTTATTCAGAAAACAAAAGCAAACATAGCAAAAAAGTAACTTGTGTTTACAAACCCACCTCCAGTTTAAATTCCACCTCCAGTTTAAATTCCATTTGGAATAATTTGGAGGACCAAGAAACCAAGAACCAAGACATCAATTTTAAAATAACGTCATCCTCATCAGTATCACACTCGACCTCCCGCGGCTACCAGCGGTCACGGAAGGCCTGGGGTGGTGTAGAGGGAGATTCACTCAGATGTCTAATCGTAGGAGTGTGTGATGGGAGAATGCAGAGGGATCTTCATTATGTGTCTGACCGCAGGATTGTGTTGAGCCGGTGTAGACTCTGTGAATTCAACCCCAGGAGTGTGTAAGTGGATGGTCAAGAAGGAGCTTCACTCTGTGCCTAACCCATGCTGTCTCTGCCCCGAGAGCATGAGGGCAGCTCTAATTTGTCTAATACGCGTTTGCTGTCTGGGAATGTTCGGTGGGTCTGCACTGAAGGAGCTTCGATCTGCATGTAACTCTTGTCGTCTCTCTTACACACTGCTGTGCCACTGCAGACATGTCCCTTTGGTAATCCATCATGTCCCATTAAACCAGCACAACAATGTGCCGTTACCTTTGGTGCATGCTCACAGGAGCAGGATACAGACACTCACGTTTTCAGTGACACCAGGGCCATCTGCTCCATGGGGGCATGGTCAATGACCCTGCACCTGTGCTGGCTGCCCTTCCTGAACACGTTGGCAGCAGACGACACCTTGGTGTCCGACAAGTGGAACACCTGCAATGAGAAGGGCCAGGAGTTAAGAGCTGACGGTTAAGATGTGAAGCCTCAGAACAAAATGCAGCTACCCTACAAACGGCACAGTGGTAGAGCTGCTGCCTTACAGCACCAGAGACCTTGGTTCGATCCTGACTACGGGTGCTGTCTGTACAGAGTTTGTACCTTTTCCCCCGTGAGTGTGTGGGTTTTCCACGGATGCTCCAGTTACCTTCCACATTCTAAAGACGTGCAAATAGGTTAATTGGATTCATTAAATTGACCCGAGTGTATAGGATAGAACTGGTGTGAATAAAGGTGATCGCTGGTCGGCCCGGACTCGATGGGCTGAAGGACTTGCTTCCATGCTGGATCGCTAAACTAAATGGCTGGAGGGGTGAACAGCCAATAGGTTGCCAGGCTCTCGGCACCACAGTGAGAGTGGGAATGCGAGCCGGAAGGAAATGGGTGGCAAATGTCACTCAGTGTGTCTGTCACCTCTGAGCCTGGGCTCAGCCTAGAATACCGAATCTATCCAAAAATCTAAAAGAACGAGTCCTGGAATCATTGTATTATATCTTGCATGCATCTTGAATAGATATGAATAAAACAGTACCACATCGGATCTACAGCCCACAATGCCTGTGCCAGACGCAATGCTGCTAAACTAATCTCATCAGCCTGAACATGATGCATATCCCTCCATATCTACAGTGCCTTGCAAAAGTATTCATACCCCTTGAACTTTTCCACATTTTGTCATGTTACAACCACAAACGTAAATGTATTTTATTGGGATTTTATGTGATAGACCAACACAAAGTGGCGCATAATTGTGAAGTGGAAGGAAAATGATACATGGTTTTCAAATTTTTTACAAATAAAAAACTGAAAAGTGTGGCGTGCAAAAGTATTCAGCCCCCTTTACTCTGATACCCCTAAATAAAATCCAGTGCAACCAATTGCCTTCAGAAGTCACCTAATTAGTAAATAGAGTCCACTTGTGTGTAATCTAATCTCAGTATAAATACAGCTGTTCTGTGAAGGCCTCAGTGGTTTGTTAGAGAACATTAGTGAACAAACAGCATAATGAAGCCCAAGGAACACACCAGACAGGTCAGGGATAAAGTTGTGGAGAAGTTTAAAGCAGGGTTAGGTTATAAAAAAATATCCCAAGCTTTGAACATCTCACGGAGCACTGTTCAATCCATCATCCGAAAATGGAAAGAGTATGGCACAACTGCAAACCTACCAAGACATGGCCGTCCACCTAAACTGACAGACCGGGCAAGGACAGCATTGATCAGAGAAGCAGCCAAGAGGCCCATGGTAACTCTGGAGGAGCTGCAGAGATCCACAGCTCAGGTGGGAGAATCTGTCCACAGGACAACTATTAGTCGTGCACTCCACAAATCGGGCCTTTATGGAAGAGTGGCAAGAAAAAAGCCATTGTTGAAAAAAAAAAGCCATAAGAAGTCCTGTTTGCAGTTTGCCACAGCCATGTGGGGGACACAGCAAACATGTGGAGGAAGGTGCTCTGGTCAGATGAGACCAAAATTGAAGTTTTTGGCCTAAATGCAAAACGTTATGTGTGGCGGAAAACTAACTGCACATCACCCTGAACACACCACCCCCACTGTGGAACAAGGTGGTGGCAGCATCATGCTGTGGGGACGCTTTTCTTCAGCAGGGACAGGGAAGCTGGTCAGAGTTGATGGGAAGACGGATGGAGCCAAATACAGGCCAATCTTGGAAGAAAACCTGTTAGCGTCTGCAAAAGACTTGAGACTGGGGCGGAGGTTCACCTTCCAGCAGGACAACGACCCTAAACATACAGCCAGAGCTACAATGGAATGGTTTAGATCAAAGCATATTCATCGGTTAGAATGGCCCAGTCAAAGTCCAGACCTAAATCCAATTGGGAATCTCTGGCAAGACTTGAAAATTGCTGTTCACAGACGCTCTCCATCCAATCTGACTGAGCTTGAGCTATTTTGCAAAGAAGAATAGGCAAAAATTTCAGTCTCTAGATGTGCAAAGCTGGTAGAGACATACCCCAAAAGACTTGCAGCTGTAATTGCAGCGAAAGGTGGTTCTACAAAGTATTGACTCAGGGGGGCTGAATACTTTTGCACTACACACTTTTCAGTTTTTTAATTAGTAAAAAAATTTGAAAACCATGTATCATTTTCCTTCCACTTCACAATTATGCACCACTTTGTGTTGGTCTATCACATAAAATCCCAATAAAATACATTTACGTTTGTGGTTGTAACGTGGCAAAATGTGGAAAAGTTCAAGGGGTATGAATACTTTTGCAAGCCACTGTATGTGTCCATCTAAGAGCCTCTTAAATGCCACTATCGTATCTGCCTCCACCACCACCCCTGGCAGAGCGTTCCAGGCACCTGCCACCCTCTGTGTAAAAAACAAAAACGTGCCCAGCACCTCTCCTTTAAACCGTTGCCCTCTAGTCTTTCACATTTCCACCCTGGGGAAAAGGTTTGAGTGGGGGAGGGAAGGGGAGCGACTTACGCGAGAGTAAACAAACGATCCATCTTCCGCCCGGAAGGTGACGCCGGCGCCCTTTTGGTAGTAGGCGACGGTGCAGTGCTGCAGCACCTCGCTGACGGGCGGGCCACTGGGCAGCTGCACATCCGCGCCCGGCTGCAGGAAGAGGGGCCGCAGCGTCAGGTGCACGGACTTGGAGTCGGGGTACAGGTACAGCACGCAGGCCTTCATCTGGAGGAGAACACAGTGCGGTCAGAGAGCCAGAATCACACAGCATGGAAACAGGCCCTTTGCACCAACTCGTCCACGCCACATTCAAACTAGTCCCATTCTCCCAAGATTCCCCATATCCCTAAACCATTCCTAGCCATGTACTTGTCCAAGTGTCTGTTAAATGTTGTTATAATACCTGCCACTACTACCTCCTCCCACAGCTCGTTCCATACATCTACCACCGTGTATGAAAACATGGCCCCTCAGGGCCCTATTTAATCTTTCCCTTTTAATAATAATAATAATATCTTTTATTTCATTGCATATAAGAGCAACGAGATTTGGTATGCAGCTTTCATCTGATGTCATAACTTAAATAACTAATACAATTTAGATTAAGATACCCCGAGAATTTAAATTTAGATTTAGATACCCCGATAATTTTTAAACCTATATTCTCTGGTTCTTGATTTCCCCTACCTGGAGACCCAGATTTGATCTTGACCTCGGGTGCTGTCTGTGTGGAGTTTGCATGTTATCACTGTGACCGCGTGGATTTCCACTGCGTGCTCCTGTTACCTCCCACATCACAAAGACGTGTAGGTTTATAGGCCTCTGCAAATTGCCCCTGGTGTGAGGGGAGTGGATGCAAAAGTGGAATAACATAGAACTAGTGTGAACGGGTGATCGATGGTCGGCCTGGACTCAGTGTGCCAAATGGCCCGTTTCCATGCTGTACATGCCAAACAGAACAATGAACATACAAGAGCCCATTTCTTTATGACATTCAGCCCATTGAGTCCACACTGACTCTGCAAGTCAGTCAGCACCTGCAGAGGGAATAGACAGGCCAGGTAGCATCATCAGTCTGAATAAGTGTCCCGACCAGAAACATTGCCCATTTCCATCCAGAGATGCTGCCTGATGCTGCGGAGTTCCATTAGCTTCAGGCCTCGAATCTGTCTCTCATTGTTCGCTGTAAGTTGTGTAATTGCGTTTTACCGACATAATGTAACAATTTCATTGTCCCGTTGTCGGTGCAGAAGACAATTAAACACTTGTGACCCGCTGGATCTTACGCTCATGCAATTACTCTCACGTTTGTCAAGGACTCATCACACGATGTTCTGATGGTACATCCACTATTCCCAAGCGCTCACCTTTTGACCTGTGCGGTAGTTCCCCACTCTCTGTGGATCCAGGTGATTGAAGTCAACAGTGCCTGACAGGTCAGAGAGGAACTGCAGGACCAGACTATGGGGGTTCACCTGGAATAAAATCAGCAGAGGTCCAAAATAAGTCTCGTAGGCATGGGTCAGAGCCTGGGGAAGTACGTGCCACGAGTTGCATGGATAAAGCGAATGTTCCCCAGGACAAGGGATTCTGAAACTGGAGGGGACAGGCGAAAGGTGGGAGGGGAGAGATTTAAGAGGGACTTCAGGGGGAGCTTCCACCTTTGTGGGAATGGAGGAGAATACATGATCCCAAGAGCTGTACCTTCTGAACTTCGGCATTCACCACCAACCCCGGCAGCAGGTTGCCAAAGCCCCAATTCTGATCCTCAGCTGCCATTGCCGTGGCAACGTCGTTAGTGCGGACTGAAAGCTGGGCGAATCGGCCGTTGTCCTTTATCACCTCCAACAGGACGTTCAGGTACTGACCAACACGGAGAGGCAGTCCTGGTGCCAGCAAAACAAGAAAACACCAAATAGTCCATGAAAAATTTATCACCATTGGTGAGTATCATTCAATTACCAACATTCTCAGTGTGCTCTGGAGGATAAGACATTCCCACCCGTTAGGAAGTTGCTGGGGAGCATTGCAGTATCAGCATTGAATTATTATTGTCCCGTGTATTCATACAGTGAGAAGCTTTGCATTCTATCCAGTTAAATCATACACGATACACCAGTACAATCAGGCCATAAACAAGTAAAACGGGTAGTGTAAACAGAGTGCATAATATGGTGTTATGCCGTTATAGTGTTGCTGTTACAGAGGAAAATATGCAAGGTGTACGAGGTAGGTTGGAAGAACAGGGCTACACTCTAGCCTATGGGAGGAACGATCGGTAGCCTAATAACAGCGGGGAAGAATCCGCCTTAAATCTGGTGGTGTGCGCTTTCAACCTTTATGACAGGAATAAATTGAATGGGGCAGAGTTTAAAGGTGATGCGCGAGGCAAGTTTATTTTAACAGAGGGTGGTGAGTTCCTGGAGCCGCTGCCAGGTGTGGGGGTTGAGGCAGATACAATAGTGGCGTATAAAGGACGTTTGGATAGACACGTGGATATGTAGGGAATGGAGGGGCATAGTTTGCGTGCAGGTGGATAAGAGATGGTCTTCGCATCATGTTCAGCACAGACATTGTGGGTCGATGGACTTATTCCTGTGCTGTACGGCTCTGTGTTCTAATAAGCGTGGCGTGAAGATTGGCAACTTCTGAGTGCTGGTGCGTGGGCAATACAATACAATACAGCACACCGACACCTGAGGGTTTGACCAAGTGACACTGTTCAGAGTTACGGGGATAGTTTACCACCTCTTTCCAATTCCGCGGTGCATGAAGAGCTGTCCCGGTAACAGAGACTGCTCCCGAGGATGGCCTACCTTGGTTCCTGTTTTTAATGTACTCCTGTGCTTTCTGTTGCGGCAGGAAGGCCTTGGTGACCTTGACTCCAATATCAACCAAATAGCCGTGGTCCTCCACACTCGATACACAGCCAGAGAGCAGCTGGAGAGAGGGAGAGAGAGAGGGAGCAGCAAACTGTGAACAGCAGCAGGAACGGTGCAGAGCAGGAATTTATACAAAACAAGAGCGATGCTCAGCGGGCCTCCTGCTGCTGCTGCAACTGGGCAGCAGGTTACAGGGAATTGAGCCGTTCTTCCATCTTGGAATGAGCCCGGGCAGCACTTCATACCTTGGGAAACGAACCATACTCCAGTGAAGATTCCCTTCAGCCCTAGGCTAAGCATGTCTGGTCACACTGACACACAAAGCCAAAAACCTGAACACCTGCGTGGCTTGTTTTTTATTTTTGGTGATAAGGCCATGGTGATGGGGGGAAAATTACAGAATGCTGGATCACAGCAGCTAACCTTGTAAACTGTGTACGTGACGAACTTTACATTGCTGCTACCAAAAAATGGTATAAAAATGCCGCATGCTTCGAGTCTGTAGAACAGTCTCTGATTAACTGTTCTCGTTGTCTGACAAGTTATCACAAATAAAGCCACTCATGTCTCATGTTTATTATTCCAACAAAACGACCACCAAGAACAAACCAATAATGCCGTTCACTTAATGGGGCCAAGAACCATTGACAAGCAAGGCTTAATGAGAGGATACAGTGGGCGGCCCTTTACTGGGCAAAAAGATAGTGGGCAACCCTTTGCTGGGTAGCTGTAGAGGGGGTGACCCTTTATGGGGGCAAGAAACAGGGGGTAACCGTTTACTAGGGACGTATACAGTGTGCGACCTTATACTAGGCAATAGGATACAGTGGCCGACCCTTTACTGAGAGTGGGATAGAGTGGGTGACCCTTTACTGGGCTACAGGATACAGTGGGCGACTCTTTAGAGGGCTATAGCATACAGTGGGTGACTCTTTGCCACTCCGCTCACGGCTGCTCACTCACCATGCCAGCGCGCAGCGCCCCTGCCGACAGCGCCGCGTTCACCTCCTTGGGGTTAATGGACAGCTTCAGGCTGTGGCGGTTGGTCTTTGTTGCGCCGAGCCGGGAGACGACGCAGCGCACGACCATGCCGGGGCTGAATAGGCCGGACAGAGCCGTCAGGTCCTGGGGAAACACGACGGCAACAAGAAGCAGAAGCTCGGAGCACAAACAACCACCGCCGTACAATGACTCGAGGCAGATTCACTCGGCTGCCTGAAGCTAATGGAGACTTACAAAAACATAGCAAACGTAGACTCGGCCCCCTTATTAGCCCTCCCTCTGGCCTAGGCTTGAGGATCGAACAACCCAACAGTCGGAACATTTGTTTTCATATTTCAAGCAATACTCCTCCTACCCCCATTTCCTCCCCCTGGCCCCCATCCCAGTGCGCACACTTTTCTCCCACCACCAATCCCCACACACCCACAATAACCTTGTTCCTCGTCCCTTCTCCGCACGCTCATCTCCAATCCCCAATTCCCACATTTTCCTTTTATTCCAATCCCCATCCACCCATACCCATCTGGCTTTATATTTTGCTTCTCCTCTTCCCTCCTTAATTGACAACATTTTGTCTCCTTTTCACCTCTATCCCTCGTCACTTACCCCATCCATCTGCCAATCACCCCGACGTTTGTATCCACCCATTACTTTCCAGCCTTTGTCCCGCACCCACCTCTTTATCAGCTTTCTCTCTCCATAATCCATCAGCCTGAAGAAAGGTCTCGACTGGTAACTTTATCTGTCCATTCTCTCCACAAGGGCTGCACGTCCTGCTCAGTTCCTGCAGCACTTTGTGTTTTACTGAAGATTCAAGCATCTGCAGTTGCTCATGTCACCCCACATCTCCTGATCACTACCCCATTGTCAAATGCACATCCAGAACTACCCCCAAAGTGACGCTTGCACAGGTCCCAGCAAGGTGACACTGTAGAGGCCCAGAGGTAAGAGAGGGATAATGATCGGACTCACCTCGGTCAGGTCCTCGCTGACCTGCTTGCTCAGGGACTGTGTAAACGCTTCGCAGATGCTGGTGAGGTTGACGTAGCCGGTGAGGCCGTGGGGCAAACCCACCGCCAGTTCAAAGTCAGTCACTTCCTTCACACATCCAAGCAACAGGGTGCCCACCGTCAGTTTCTGCATGGGGAAAGGAGCGAAAGAGAGATGTGGATGCTGCCCAGTCCAAGGGTTGGCATGGACAAAGTGGGCTGAAGGGCCTATTTCAATGCAATAGCTGTATGAGGATTAGGGCTAGGAAAACTACAGATAGCGAAGCTGGTACTTTCCCACACTGGACGCAAAATTCTGGACCAGCTGAAATTGACGGAGGTTTTGAAGGACGGTGTGCAGTCACCATGTCACAAACTGTACATGGAACAGATGGACGGGGAGGGATAAATTATCTTTGCCTCAATCCGGCTTCCCAGATGGCAGTGAATGAAGGAGAGGATCGGTGAGGGGGCTGGGAGCTGACCTCTCGTGCTCTGTGGTTTCTGAGGTCAGCTGCGGGTGCTGCCTCGGGGCACAGAGGCTGAACGTTGGATATGTGAGGTGAGGGAACGGCACATTTGTGGGTCAACGAGTCCATGGAATAGGCTGCTGGAGGCCCTGCAATAGCCAGGGGCTCGATTACTTCGGGTGCAGCTCCAAGAGGCAGAGCACGCGGCCTGCAGTGGAACGGAGCAGTGGTGGAGAACACGAACCACATCGCCAGACCAGGCCAACCTCTGCAACTCCAACCCAGTGCCGCAGCCAGGACTATGGGCCTTTATGGCCAAGTTAGGGCTCTACATTATTAGTAGCTTTGAACTTGAAGAATATCAGTTGGTGCCAGAAACGCGGCAACTTTTGTGTGTCGTGTGAGTGTAATCTACTATTTTATCCCCTCCTGTACTAAAGTATAATTGTTCATATGAAGAGCAAGATCTATACTGAACTGTATGCAATAAAGGTATTTCATTTTACCTAGGCATGTGATAATAAAGTACCAATGAACCACACAAAATGTACTTGATGGCTAACATACCTTGAACGTGAGCACGTCTGCTTCCGGTGGCTGTTTCCTCCGCGATGGCCCTCCTTCCACCCCAATTGGCTTTTTCGTTTTCTCATCGTTTATTTCTTTCTTCCTTTTTTCTACCTTTGGGGCCTTGTACGAGGCTCAGCGCTGGGCCACTGGAGGCAGAGCACAACATTTATAAAGTATGCTCACAAAAAGGACCGCACAACTGAATGGAGCAAGTATAGCATTGGAGTGAACACTGAGCTATTTCCATCCTCATGCCAGACACAGAATGAAGTTCCCTTTATTCCCCGACTACAGCAGAAAGCAATGTTATATTGTTGACAGCCGGCAGTACATTTGCAAATGGGGTCTCAAACGCACTTGTTGATTAGTTGGTGAAGGTGGATTGAAATTACGTGACATACGGAAATATTCAACCATGGATTCACAGTGAATGATTAAAAGTGAACACTACTAAACACTCTGACCGGCTGTATCGGCGACAGAAACCCAACATCCATCCGCACATTGGAAATCATCCTCCCATCTGTAAATTCCACTGCTGCTTCCCAGTTGCCTCATCTCCAGAACTTACATGAAACAAGTCATCCTCTTCCTCCTTCCTCTTGCTCTTCCCTGCTGCAGCCTTCCTCTGTATCCCCCCACGGGGAAAGCTCTCATCTTCTGCAGCCATTGTCAACACCTGGAGAGGTAAAAACACATTTAGGCACATCCTCTTCACTGGTGACTGGCATTCTGGACTCTTACCAAGTTACTGAGACACCAGATGTAGTATTGGCACATAGTGTGGTCTGGCAGCCAGATCAAATGGATTGGAGCTATCGAGTCACACAGCACAAAACAGACTCACAGCCCAACTTGCCGATGCTGACCAAGATGCCCACCATCTCCACTAGTCCCACCTGCCCACGATTGACCAATACCCCTCTAAACCTTTCCTATGCATGTACCTTTCTAAATGACTTCCAAATGTTGTTGTAGTGTCTGCCTCAATTACTTCGTCTGGCAGCTCATTCCATATACTTTCCACCGTCTGTGTACAAATGTTGCCTCTCAGTTTCCTAACCTTTCCCTCTAACCTTAAAACTCCGGCTCCGAATTCTACGACCTTGGGGTAAAAGACCGTTAATTCGCCCTATCTATTCCCACCATGGAGGGAACGTAAACCGAAGATCGTGCATTGAACGGCCTGTTCCTGTGATGTACAACTAACGAGGGGGCGAATGGCCTCTTCCTCCTGCTCCGCCCCAATGCCGGGGGCTGCGATCCCCCTCGTCCGCCCACGCAGGTCTCCTGCTCCTTTCCCCCTCCCCGCGACCCTCTCGTCTCCCTGCTCCCTGCTCCCTGCTCCCTGGCCTCAGGCCCTTGGATCCTCCTCACCAAAGATCCTAGAGGAGCCCGGCCGCTCACATGGACATCGCCATGACTCCGACCCCCGGAAGGACTTCTGGTCGCAGCACAAACACTTCCGGGGCCCTGCAGACTCCGCGGCCTCGCCCAATCAGCGACGGGCCGATCCTGTGTGACGTCGCTCTCCTCCTATCGCGCGGTCTTACAGTCGATGGGCGGGACCTTCAGTCATTAGCCAATGGCTGTCGAGGGGCGGGAGCGCTCGGTCCGAGCGGCCCAATGGGAGGTGGCGCCAGTCCCGGTCATGGTGATTGACTCCTCGCCCGCCCAATAGGCGCTGCCGTGGGCTGGGATTTCCGGCGCCGCTTCTGAAACCCGGGCGGGCCTGTGAAGGACGTTGGCGGCGGCGGAGTGAAGGTGAGAGCCGGCGGCCTGGGCCTGGGCAAGGTCCGGGTCTGATGGTGCCCTGGGCCTGGCCGGGGGAAGGTCCGCTGGAACCGAAACGAACCTGCGGGAGGGGCCGGGCTACCGGCGCGACAGCCGGCGACACCGCTGGGCCTCAGTCGCCGGGGGACCAGGCCGGCACCACACCCGCCCCGCAGGGTTCGGCCCCGGACTGACCACTGGGAGAAGGGAGAGGTTCAGCCGTTCCCACCCTGAGGACGGAGATCAGAAACTCCCCACTCCTGGGGGAATTCTCCACTGCATCACCTCACTCCCTGGGGAGAGGCCTCTGTCCAGCACCCCACCCCAATGTTAGAGGTTAGAGTGGTGGGGTTGAGGTGAGGTCTTCTCTCTGGCACCCCACCCCTGGGGGATCTCTACCGCCCAGCACTCCATGGTGCGGGGGGGCTTCTGTCCAGCATTCCACCCTTGGAGGAACTCCTGTAGCATTGTACCCTTGGGGAAATTATCCCCAGTACCACCCCACCCCTGGGGGTGCCTCACCCCTGTACCGCCTCACCCCCTGCGGCAAGTCTCCCCTGCAGAATCCTATCCCTGGTCTGACCCTCTGCCAAGGGATGCATCCTCACTGATGGTTGGAGGTATGTGTGTTTATTTATCATTTGGACCCCTTGAGGTCCAAACGTCATTTCGTTTGGACCTCAAGGGGTCCAAATGATAAATAAATTGTATCTTGAAAAAAAAAAAAAAATGAAATGATTCAATTAATTGTCATTGTCAGTGTACAGTACAGAGACAACGAAATGCATTTTTAGCAGGAAAGGCCCCGCGCCTGCCGCCGTAATACATTCCATTACACACAGCAAAGGTGGCGTGAAGTGTCTGCCCCTACTAAGACAACCAGTATGTAACAGGATTTGACCGGCTACCTTCGGTCGCCAGCCGAACTCTTAGCCCATTGTGCTATCTGTCGTCTTTGTATCTTGTTGTTGAGGAAAGGCCCCAGTTAAGCTGTCCTCCCTCTAAGCAACCTGTAACCGTGTGTGCATCAGTCAGTTCTCCTCGGTGCTAACTCCGTCCCGTTGAGCTGCAGTATTCTGGTCCTGGTAACATTCCCTCGACCTCCCACAGTCTCTCCACAACAATCTCATCTTTCATGTGCAGAGCGGAGCAGTATGTGTCCGGCTGCAGAGCAAACTAATGGGCTACACACTCAGACCACGATGCTGAGATGATCATTGCAATGCTTGATGTAACCCATCTTTTTATTCCTCTGCAGCCTGTGTCAGTCAGAATGGCGGGTCATGATGTGCCCGGTCAGCACCAGTTCACTGGATTCTACAAGTACTTCAATGCCTACTCTATCACAGGCAGGAGGAACGTGAGTACTGGGACAGTGACACAGGAGGCAGGGGTCTGCATGGTTGGCTGCGAGATCCCCCCGACGTCTTCTCCCTCGCCCCGTCCCCTTCCACCCACACTCATCCCTCCCCTTCCACCCATATCCCTCTCCCTCCTTCACATTTTACTCCTCCTTATCAGACACCCTTTGGTCTCCTTTGCACCTCATGTTTTTGTCTTTTTTTTGCACTAATGTGATTGTTAATTTATTGAATTTTTATTTATTACATATTATGTTAACAGGCCTGTTAAGCTGCTGCAAGTAAAAATGTCTTTGTTCTGTTGTTGGTACAAATGACAATTTAACACTTTAGACTTGTCACAATCTCCACACATTTGCCAATCACCCCCCCCCCCCACTCGCCTGTATCCATCTATCACTTGCATGGCTTTGCCGCACAACTATTTTTCTTGTCCAGCTTTCTCCCCCAACTATCAGGCTGACCCAAAATGTCACCTGTTTATTTCTCCAGCACTGTGTTTTGCTCAGGATTCCAGCATCTGTAATTCCTTGTATTGAGATTGATTGATGTTGTTAGCTAGATGTCGGAGATCCTGAACAAGGCAGTGATGAAGATCGATCACCCGTTCACACTAGTTCTGTTATCCCACCTTTGATCCTCTCCCTACCCACTGGGGGCAGTTTACAGAAGTCTAACAATTAACAGGCCTACATGTCTTTGGGATATGGGAGGAAACCAGAGAACCCGGAGGCAACCCACGCTGTCTTAGGGAGAACTGCAAACTCCACACAGACAGCAACTGAGATCAGGATCAAACCCGGATCTCTGGTACTGTGAGGCAGCGGCTCTCCCCACGGCATCACGGTGCCATTAAGGAGCATTTTTCTGACCTCGCTCTGTTTTTCATCCTCACAGTACGTGCTGGTTACGTACGCAGGGATCGCGTCACTCAT
Organism: Leucoraja erinaceus; assembly: GCF_028641065.1. Classification (NCBI taxonomy): domain Eukaryota; kingdom Metazoa; phylum Chordata; class Chondrichthyes; order Rajiformes; family Rajidae; genus Leucoraja; species Leucoraja erinaceus. The sequence continues at coordinate 34,830,833 of NC_073391.1, read as the reverse complement.
ATTATTCTTCAAACTGCGATCAAAGAAGAAGGCACCACCGGCAATCGCAGACCAGAAATGATGTGCGGTGAGGATTTTCATTTACAGCTGTTTTTTTAGACAATAAAATGCCAGTTCGCACATTGTTCCTTGCTGTCAGTGTCTAATGTGGATAGTTCTAGATCGTGCTTAAGAGCTCAACTGCCTAATTTAATGTTTTTAGTAATCTTTTGATAATAAAAATGTAAATGAATTAAATCTAGTTTTTAAATTACAAAATAAGTATTGACAATAATTAATTAATGGGATGACAGAGGGCGATTTAAGCTCCTACACTGTCCGATCACAGCCATTTTTGTTATTAGTTTGTGAGGGAGTTATAATCTGTCTAATCCATGGCAGGGCAGTGTAGGAGCTTTATTATGTATCTAATGGGTGCCTGCTCTGTCCTATGAAGGCCAACATGCAATTTGCTTTCTTCACTGCCTGCTGTACCTGCATGTTTACTTTCAGTGACTGGTGTACAAGGACACCCAAGTCCCGTTGCACCTCCCCTTTTCATAATCTAACATTCAGATAATATTCTGCTGCCTTGTTCTTCCTTTGATTCAGCTTGGCTCCAGAAGCCTGTCTTAAGACAAGTTCATCCCCTGCATTACTAATGTCTTATTCACCTCTTTCTGATTTATTTCAGGGTCATTTCAGCGAGGGTGTAATTATGAAATTAAGGAAGAGCATATGTCTTTTTTGTTGGACTTGTGGAAATATTTTAAACCTCTCCAATCGTGTCACTATGGTGTTGTAATGCAAGTTACCTAATGCAAGTAAATCTACTGGGAATCAACTTTGGCAGTGTTTCATTTTCAAATCAAAATTGTCCTGTCGAGTGGCGAGTTTCAGGTGTCAATGACCCATCCTCCCAGTTGTGCTCCCACATTCACTTACACACTCCCCACATGCTCACCAACTCTGATCCTTGTGCAGATGTGCAACTACTGGGCTTTAAAAGCAACAGTAAAGGGAGTGTAAGTTCCAACTAGGTGAAGTAGATTGTGTGCAAAACATTGATGGATCTTCCCTTTGCAAAGGGAAGATTTACTTCTCACTTAGCAGAAACATTTTCGGGATACCATGATGTATTTCAGTGTTTTATTGTAAATTTCATCAAAACTTTTAGAAAAAAACACAATGAGGGACAAATTTCTCATTCACATTCTTTCAAAATATCTGTGCGGCAACGTGTCGCGAATGTGGCGGAGGCTGATCACCTCAGCGTGGGAGGGAAAGGCAAGAAAAGGCTGATCTCTGTGGGCAGGAGAGGCTGATCACCTCGGTGTGGGAGGGGCTGAGGCTAGATGAGGCTGGTCACCTTGGTGCGGGCTGGGTACGTAAGGGAATGCCACGGATACCGTGGAAATAGCTGCATCCTTTGTTCGTTCTGAGAACCACGTGGGGGTTGGGGGAACAAGGATGGGTAAAGGCAGGTTTTTATCCTTGATCTGTAATCTGTGGCAGTCAGAAGGTCACGCTAGCACGGGGCAGGGCTGGTCACACACTCTTGCAGGGGGGAGGGGGGGTTGAAGGGGCATCAGTGGGTTGTACACCCCTGGACCAGCCAGTGACAGCGAGGGAGAGTCACTACAAGTAGTACGGCCCTGGGCCAGCGATGAGGGGAGTGGTCACAGGAGGGATCGGTCACTGTGGGTTGCGGGCCCCGGGGATGAGGAGTAGAGTCACTGCGGGTTGTATGGCCCTGGGCAAGGGTGTCAGTGCTGTGAGCGGCCCATCACTGGGGATTGTAGGCCCCGGCAGCCAACAACAGGTTGCGGCGGGTGAAGTGCAGGCCGATGACTGGCGTGGACTTGGTCATGTAGGAGCCCAGCAGCAGCTCCTGTGAGTTGTCGGCCAGGTTGATGTGGCCGGTGGCAGTGCTAAAATCGTCCGTCTCCAGATCCTCAAAGGCCTTGATCGTATCCCACATCTTCACCGTGTGATCCATGGAGCCTGCAACAACAAAGCACGAGTCAGGCATTCCCTGCACATCCATGGAGCCCCCAGTTTCACCAGTGGGTACTGCGACCAGGACCCATATTCATCACTCCAGCCTGCCACCATCTGGGCTGTATCATTGAGTGTTCACACACTGTACACTCTGGCAATTGCCCATGATCTGTAGTGCATATTCCATCCTACCGTCTCAGCAATACTGTCCCATGCAATAAACTCCAAAGGGTGTTGTAACCGCAGAAGTACAGCAGTGAATTTACACAGTGCAATCCCACAAATACCAACATGACAACTGCATGCAGGAAAACTGGCAGTCCGCTACCCAACTATTCAAAAATGTCAATAGTTCGGCACCTACTTCACCAGGTGTTTATTTCCCCGGGTCCTTGCACTGGGGCACCAGTTCCCGTGCTTCTTTTAACACACTGGGGTCGAGGTCGAGACCCAGTCTGAAGAAGGGTCTCGACCCAAAACGTCACCCATTCCTTCTCTCCAGAGATGCTGCTGAGTTACTCCAGCATTTTGTGTCTAGCATCCGTAAGGATCCGTTCATGTGCTATATTGTAATATATTCTACGTAGTCCAGATCCCTTTGTTCTACAACATTTCCCAGGACCCTACCATTCAGAGTCCCATAACTGAACATGCCAATGGGAAAATGCCTATCACCACCTTAGAACAGACGGGAATGTTGATCTTCACGGAAGATCCCACCCTGCCCCCGAATTGCAAGAGATGAAGGGTCTCACCTGAGGCTAGTATCTCGCCGTCCCGACTGAACTTGAGAGAGTAGACGGTGTCCGTGTGGCCGTTTAGCTCCCCCACCAGCAGCCCGTGCCCGATGTCCCACAGCAGCACCCGTCCGTCCGTGGCGCCTGACGCCAGGTACCTGCCGCTGGGAGAAAACGCCAGCGAGTGGATCGGCCCCTAGCGTGAGAAATGAGAGGCCGTTACTAACGCCCGTCTCGGCCAGGTCCCTGCCAGCCACCCGTGCCGGGCTGCCCACCTTGTGTCCAGTCAGGATTCGCACGCAGTTGCCGTTCAGAACGTCCCAGAGCCGGATGGTCCTGTCTGCAGATCCAGTTGCCACGTAGTTGGAGTTGGGGTGAAATCTGGTGCAGGTGACATCAGAGAGATGACCAGAGAAGATTCGCAGAGGCTGGTAGTGGTCTGTCACCCAGAGCCTGGCGGGTGGAACATCACAATGTGATGATCATGTTCACGGCACATTCACATAAATACACAGGTCACGGCAACTCAGTCAAAAACAGCAATTTGCGTTTACTGAGCCCTTAGTATGCAGATTTATAAAATCACAAGAGGTGTAGATAAAGTGGACAGTCATCTAAGGTGCCCAGAAAGATTTAATAGGAACATGACAGGCAAACCTTTCCACTCAAAAGGGTGGTAGCTATATGGAATGAGCTGTAGTTAAGGCAGGCACAACATTTAAAAGACAGCTGGGACAGGTACATAGATAGGAACATTTGAGAACGATATGGGTCAAACGTGAGCCGGCAGAACAAACATTAATGGACACCTTGGTCGGAATGGATGAGTTGGGCCAAATGCCTGTTCTGTATGACTAACTTGAAGGGCAATGTTTTCAGTTAGATGGTGAGTATATGGAACGAGCTGCCAGAGGAGGCAAGTACAATAACATTTAAAAGACATTTGGGCAGCTATATGGATAGAGAGAAGAAACAAAGGAATTGCAAATGTTAGAAAGTTGAGCAAAACAAAGTGTTGGAGTAACACAAAATTGCTGGAGAAACTCAGCGGGTGCAGCAGCATCTATGGAGCGAAGAAAATAGGCCGAAACCCTTCTTCAGACTGATGGGGGGTGGGGTGGGAGGGGAGAAGGAAGGAAAGGGGGAGGAGGAGGAGCCCGAGAGCGGGGGGGGGGGGGGGGGGTGGGAGGAGACAGCTCGAGGGTTAAGGAAGGGGAGGAGACAGCTCGGGCTAGCAAAATTAAGGATCCCATGTTGGAGTAACTCAGAGGGTCAGGCAACATCTCTGGTCGACATGGATAGACAAGATTTTGGGTCGGGAACCTTCAGAGATACGTGGATATGAAAGGCTCGGGGAAATCTGGGTTAAACACGGGCAGGAACCTTATCTGGTTGGGCCAAATGGCCTGTTTACGTTCTGCATGTCATACTACTTCAAGATGCTTTCCAAGTAAATGGTAAGTTAAATGTTGACACAAAATGTTGGAGTGACTCAGTGGGTCAGACAGCATTTCTGGAGAAAAAGGATGGGTGATGTTTTGGGTCAAGACCATTCTTCAGACTGTCCGACCCAAAACGTCACCCGTCCTTTTTCTCCAGAGATGTTGCTCGATCTGCTGGGCTACTACAGCACGTTGTGTCTATCATTGTTATAACCCAGCATGTGCTGTTCATTGTTTTTCTTTAGATGTTGGTGCTAATGCAAGTGCAGGGAGATGGGATTTACACAGGAGGCTGCCACTTGTCAGCATGAACATAGTGGGGTGGGCGATGTGACTCAGACACAACGCACCGCCAGTCATGGTTCAGACACACACACACTCACCGTGCCACTCGATCGTGGCCCCCTGAAATGAAGTAGTAGCCGTATGGAGAGAACTGGGTGTCCCACACCGGGTAGTTATGTCCCTTGTAACCCACCAGGCAGGTGAAGGTTTGTAGACTCCACAGCCTCACCGTCCCGTCTTCCGAGCTGGACAGAAGGTAGTTCCTGAAGAACAAAAGTGAACAGTGTCACTCACAATAGCCCACGGCCACAGAATGTTTCTGTCATTATCCTACCTGCTAACTGCATGTCAATTGTTGCACTTCGTTTATGAGTCAAAAACCCGCCAATGAGACTGACGGGGCTGCTGTTAGGTAGTGCCATAGACTTGATGGGCCAAGTATTCTGTACTCTGGTTTGTGTCCCCCTCCCCCCCCCACCCCCCGTGGGTCGGTTGGTTAATTGGCTGCTGCGAATTTCCCCTGGAGTGTGGGTGAGGTAGAATCTGAGAGGGGGTAGTTGACGGGAATGTGGGGAGAATTTAAAAGTAGGGTCAATATAAATGAATTGTTGATGGTTGGAGTGGACTCAGTGGGTCGAAGGGCCTATTTCCCTGCTGTATCACTCTGACAATATCATCATCACAAACGTTGGACTAAATTTATGCATCAATCAACATCCACAAAACAATTAGCTGACCAAGAGCACAACGTTGTATCTAAGAGTTTCCAGGCGCCTCACCTGTCGGGACTAAAGCTGGTGCCGTACACGGGGCCACCATGTCCCAGTAACATTTTAAACTCGCAGGCAGACTTCTCATCCATTATTCTCTCCAGCACGTCCTCAGATTCCTTGTCGATTAAACTGAGATCTGCAGGTGTTGGATAAAACACTCAGTGAGACTGCTGTTTGCACCCATACTGAGAACAAGGGCCAACACACCCTCCCCCTGCCACCACCCTCACTCTGCCACCACCCTCATTCACTCCCCAACTGGACCAGACACATTTCACAAAAACTCAGCCCTCTCCAAGGGAGAGGCGAGTCCTTCACCGCTACTTATACCTCTCACTTCAAACCGTGTGCCAGAGAAATGCAGAGCTCCACACTACTACTGTGCACAGCTGGAGGTATGGAGAATCTACAGGCAAAATCTCCCTGGGAAACAAAGTCTTGGGAAAACCCATGGAGGGAGGAGACATTTGCAGAATAGCAAGTCACTAGCCATCCTGCAGCCAGCTCCTTGTGTGGGGGTGGCAGGGGTGGGGACAGGAGGAATATGGGGAGCACAACACAGAGTCTATTGACAAAGCCAGTGTAAGTGAGGTGTGATGATAAACAGCGGTTTGTGTCTAAGGAGCAGAACATGATTCTAGCTCAGTGAGCTGTCAAACCTGGCCTGAAAGAACAACGGAAAGGAGGCTAGGAAGCGTGAAAATACCCATGAAGAGACCCTGCACAGTTTTGTACAACACATAGGTACCATGGCTTAAGAAATTCTATCAAAATTAGATAGGCATGTGGATATGCAGGCTGAGGAGATTAATTTAACTTGGATTCATTTTTGGCATGGACATTGTGGGCTAAAGGGCCTGTTGCTGCGCTGTTCTATACTGGTGTCTGTGGAATGAACAAGCCTACGGAGGGGAATGGGACAATAAGCAATATGGGGAAGATCATTTAACAGTGCATCATAGCCACCACTCTTGCAGTCCCAGCTGCCAGTTGGACCAGTTCCGTTTCCCACTACAATCTCACAGCCACAGGCAGACTGCCAAAGCCGGATCCCGGGTTCCGCATGCTTTACCCGTAGCCCCTTTGACGCTCCGCAGCTTCTTCGGCGTGGCGCTCCACACCCTCACGGTGGAATCGGCGAACCCGCCCGCGATCAGACTGGAATCGTCGGTGAAATCGACCGCAGTGAGACCCTGGACCAGTAACAGAACGGCAGTGATCAGAGACCAGGCAGACCACACGCAAAGTTGGAAGATGCAGTGTGCACAGAATCCCCAATGCAACCAAGGTAGTGTACAGATTGAGCAACTCCAATTTTACCTTTAATGCTTCGTCACGCAATCAGGCCTTTTGGCCCATCGAATCCCTGCCAACCCTCAGCGCCCATTTGCACTAACCTATTCCCATCAACTCCCATGCTTCTACAACTGGGGGACAACTAACTCACCAATCTGCATGTCTTTGGGAGGAAAATACTGCACCCATGTATACCCACATGGTCACTGGGAAAACGTGCAAACTCCACACAAACAGCACTCAGGGTCAGGATCGAACCCAAACACTGGAGCTGTAAGGCAGCGGCTCTACCTGCTCTGCCTCTATGCTGCCCATAATTAAGCATTATATGAAGATTCACTTTTAACCCATTTAGTAATCGTTCTCCCCAGGAACACATTCTATCATGCTGCTGCACGTTCAATAGGATCATGCCTCTTCCTCATGAAGTTTGCCCTGGTTCACAATATCCCTTGATTCCTAAACCTTCCTGGATCTCACTCGACAACAAGAAGCAGTCCACCTCAGTTCAAACTTCCAAACTCCTTTAAGTATGAAGATTTCATGTCCTAAACAGTAACTCCTGGTGCTGAGAATTTTAGACGGCATTCATCATTTTGCTTATTTCAGTGAGATTTTCCCGTGTTCTTCGTGGCTTTGCACCTTAGTTTACCAGAGCACACATACAGATGGCACAAATCAGCGATTTCACCTTCATTAGACCATAGAACAGCACAGTACCAGAACAGGCCCTTTGGCCCACAATATCTGTGGACAACGTAATGCCAAGCCCAACTCTTATCTACCAGCACATAACCCATATCACTCCATTCCTTGCATATCCATGTGTCAATCCAAAATGCTTTTAAACACCATTATCATATCTGCTTATATCACCACCCTTGGCAGATTGGTCCAGGCACTCAACTATGTAAAAATACTTTCCCTGCACATCTCCTTTAAACTTTGAAAATATACAATCTGTCCCCCAAAGCACACTAAATATCTTTTCCAGGGAACACCGTACACCTGGACCTCTAACCAGCAGAATATCCTTCCCAACACATTGTGCACTGCTTTTTGTGAGGGCATGCATTAGTACAGTGCATCGGCACCTCTAAAAAGTTAAAAACTAGATTTTCACTTTTTTTTTGTTTAAAAGAGTATTTACTATTACAAAAAGTTAAAAAAATAAAATGTGTTCATTAATTAATGCATTACATAGTTATTAATTAATTAAATTAGACAGTCAGACCCCTAAATAGTTTAACAGCTTATAGGATGGCGATTTGCCGTAGACCCTAGGAAGGATGTGTGTCCCGGCATCTTTTTATCGACAAAAAGCACTGACACTGCAACACATCTGCTGCCCGCCACGGCAAGGAAAGGGCCTGATCAGAGGTGGTGATTCATCAGACATCACCGTTCTACTCCCACTTAGAAGGAGTACATCATTCACCTGATAGGCGTTGAGAAAGGTGTAAAAGCAGATGGAAGGCAGGCAGTCAGGACCGAGCTTCACCCTCTTCGTGGCTTCCTTCATTATCATGATCTTGTCCAACTTGTCAGAGTCCTTCAGCTCGGGAAGTGGAATTCTTCAGTAATAATAATAATAATAAATGTTATTTATGGGCGCCTTTCAAGAGTCTCAAGGACACCTTACAAAAATTTAGCAGGTAGAGAAAAACATGTAAGGGGAATGAAATAAATAGTAGAGACATGACTAGTACACAAAGTAAAGACAGAATTCAATACAAAACACAATATGAGGCAATGAATGCACAAATGAAAAGGGAGGGGGACGTGGGGCTAAGGATAGGCAGAGGTGAAAAGATGGGTCTTGAGGCGGGACTGGAAGATGGTGAGGGACACGGAATTGCGGATCAGTTGGGGGAGGGAGTTCCAGAGCCTGGGAGCTGCCCTGGAGAAGGCTCTGTCCCCAAAACTGCGGAGGTTGGACGTGGATGGAGAGGAGACCGGCTGATGTGGATCTGAGGGACTGTGAGGGTTGGTAGGGGGAGAGGAGGTCAGTGAGATATGGGGGGGCCAGATGGTGGAGGGCTTTGTAGGTGAGGATCAGGATTTTCTAGTTGATCCGGTGGGAGATGGGAAGCCAGTGAAGTTGTTTGAGGACTGGAGTGATGTGATGCCAGGATTTGGTGTGGGTGATGAGTCGGGCAGCTGCGTTCTGGACCAGTTGGAGTCGGTTGATGTAGGTGGAGCTGATGCCAAGGAGAAGCGAGTTGCAGTAGTCCAGTCGGGAGGAGATGAAGGCATGGATGAGTCTTTCAGCAGCGGGAGGTGTGAGAGAGGGTCTGAGTTTGGCGACGTTGCGGAGATGAAAGAAGGTTTTAATGACATGGCGGATGTGAGGCTCAAGGGAGAGGGTGGAATCAAAGATCACGCCAAGGTTGCGGGCCTGGGGAGATGGGGAGACAGTGGTGCCGTCGATGGTGAGAGTGGGGTTATTGATTTTGATCAGTAGGAAAGAAAGCAGTTAGACTTTCATTTATACCGTGGGACTGATTGTGATGTTTAACAGCTAAAGCAGTAATTTGAAAAGGAATTGCATCTAGTAATGCAGGAAAAGCAAGAGCCAGTTTTCAAAATTATCTTGTATAAACTATCTTCAGAACTAGGTAATCTTTGTTGATTAAATAAATGGCCTTGTAAACAACTCAATGGCACCAACAAGAACCACTATTTATATAGCACCTGTACCATAACAACATTTTCCCAAGACACTTGACAGAAATATTACGACACAGAGTAATGACCAGAGGGGACATTGGGAAAATATCCGAAAGCTAGACAACATTAACTAATGCAATTAAATGGAGAGAGGTTTAGGGAAAGAATTCCAGAAGTCAGGTCAACTGAATCACAGCTGGCTGGTTGCATCATGCCCTGGTTCGGTAAGGAGACTACAGAGAGTGGTGGATACTGCCTCACAGGTACTGACCTCCCCACCATCGAAGGGAACTACAGGAGGCGCTTCCACTAAGAGGCAGCCAATAGCATCAAACACCCACACCACCCTGGTCACGCTTTCATCTCGCTGCTACCATCAGGTAGAAAACTGTGACCTTCAGGTTCAAGAACAGAATCTTCCCAGCAACCACCAGAGTCTGAAGAAGGGTCTTGACCCGAAACATCACCCATTCCTTCTCTCCAGAGATACTGCCTGTCCTGCTGAGTGAGTTACTCCAGCATTTTGTCTACCTTCGATTTAAATCAGCATCTGCAGTTCTTTCCTACAGACTCTTGAACACTGCACACTAACCTCAGCATCGGTGAAATGCTTTGGTTGCACTACAGACAGTTTTTTGCACTGTATGGTTACCAGTCCAGTGGTTATTAATTAATTTCATTGATTTTTGTATATTGTACGTGTTATTGGGTTAGTGGGCGTGTGAAGTATGAATTTCATTGTCGGTACATATGTCAATTAAACATTTTGGACTTTATTAATGGTAGAGCAATTAAGTTTGAATAGCTGGCCAGAATGGAATTACAATATCAGAGGGTTGTGGGTTGAAGGAGGTTACAGATATGGCAGAGTTGCGAATGAGGAGAGATTTGAAAAACTAAGTATGGATGGAGCCAGTATAACTGACCAAAGATCTGGTAGTGATTGACTTGTTTGGGCACAGGATCTGACACTTAATTATTCCATGTGATACTGTGGAGCGAACAGCTCCTATGTTGTTCCTGCCATGGAGTGAGTGCAGCAAAAAGGTCTCAGAATGGAAGACGTCCCCCTGTCCCCATGAACACCATTGGTATTTTAAAACGCCTTCTCTTGATTCATTTAAAAAATGTCACTAACTGAGCGTTATAGCGGGGGACCAGGGCTGGTCTGGTCTACCCACTGTGATGGTGCCTGCCACGGACCTGTTCACTTGAGGAGCATTAGGGTCCTGCTTCTTGCTCTTGGCCCCCAGACTGTCCTTCTTCGGCTTCTTCTTCTTGGGTTTGCCCTCCTCATTCTCTCCTTCCTCATCTTCGTCATCCAGAGGCAGTTCAATCTCGGGCTCCTTCAGCAGCCCAAAGAACACCTGCCAAGATTTGTACAAGTTAGCTGAGCCCCGATTCCCCCCCCCCGTTCCCCACCTGTTCCCCACCCGAGTGGCCACATCTGCACTGTGGCTCCTCACACTGGCAGCTCAGAACAGCAATTAAAACAGACAACTCAGACAGCATCTCTGTGAGGAAGACAACAGTGACAAGCCCGAGCCTGACCTGCTCCATTCCCCCTCCCTAGTTTAGAGATGCAGCGTGGAAACAGGCCCTTTGGCCCACCAAGTCCGCGCTGACCAGCGATCACCAGTTCACTAGTTCTGTCCTGCACCTAAGGGACAATTTACAGAAGCCAATTAACCTATAAACGTGCACATCTTTGGAATATGGGAGAAAACCGGAGCACCCCGAGAAAACCCACGCGGTCACAGGGAGAACTTGCAAACTCCAGACACCATGTGTGGTCAGAATTGAACGCGGGTCTTTGGCGCTGTTAGGCACCAATTGTGCAGCTGCACAACTTCCCTCTCCTTAATATGGCAATCAAGGTCCTCAACCCATTAATCCATTAGATAACTGAAACGAGGCTCCAGGGTTCCCCACCCATACTGCAGAGATGGGGTGGTGTCCATGATTCCCCACCAACTTTACAGAGAAGGTCTACGGTCCTGGATTCCCCATAGATCCTGCAGAGAAGTAGTGGAGTCCAAGAGCCCACTCTGTGGAGATGGGGTGGGGGTCTATGAATCAACCCTGTGGAGATGGGATGGGGGTCTATGAGTCAACCCTGTGGAGATGGGGTGGGGTCTACGAGTTAACCCTGTGCAGAAGACATGGGGTCTATGAACCAACCGTGTGGAGAAAAGATGAGGTGTCAGAGTTCCACCCACCCTGCGGAGAGCGATCGTAACCCAGTCCACACCTTGGTTTTGTTTGCCTCCCTCTTGGCTTCGCCGGCCATCCCTCCGGAGGTCAGCTCGATCTGCTGCTTGCTCCTGGGCATGCCGTCGAAGACATCGATGAAGAGGTGCTCCTGCACAATGTTCCAGATCTGGTTGTTGTGTTGCTCCTGCAGGTGTCGCTTCAGGCACTGGTAAGAGTCCCGCGAGATGCGCAGCACAAACTTGCTGGTGCGGAAGTCCAGCACTGTCTCGTTGCCCTGCATGTGCTCCTTCTTGGACAGGCCGGCCAGCACCCGCAGGTCATCATGGTAGTAGCCTTCCTGATCTCCGTGGTACCTGTAATAAACCGTGCAGCAGGTTAACGGGGTGACAAAGGGCTGCAGTCATTTGTTTAATCTACCATACTGTGCTGTGCCATTGGGTGCACTACCTGGTGTCTTTGTATAGATTGATTGGACTAATGTATATAGTATTTGGCTGAATAGCATGCAAACAAAAGCTTGTACCCATTGATTAGTACGGGTGTCAGAAGATATGGGGAGATAGATCAGCCATGGCAGAGTAGACTTGATGGGCCGAATGGCCAAATTCTTATCACATGAACATTACAATAATAAGCCAATATCGAGTGCGAACCCTCCCATTCATGCTCCAAGGATTTACACACCACCATGTGTTACAAAGTAATGGAGCTGTACAGACCTAAACAGGTCCTTCGGCCCACCAAACTGTGTTGGCTGCTGACCTGAGGAAGAAGAGTCAGACATGTACTTTTGTGTACTAGTGCTTCAGTTACAGGTGCTTGCATACTATCAGCGTTATTCCACCTTAGTGTTCACAATGCACTGGGGCTGCTGACCTGTGGGAGTATCAGACTTGTGCACTAGAGCCCCAGCTCGAGGTTTACAGTGTTCACACTGTATTGGAGGCTGACCTGTGGAAGAGGTGTCAGATCTCCCACTCAGTTACAGGGGTTTACCCACTGACTGGAATACTGCAAACCAGACTGTGCACCTGATGACATGTGGAAGAAGTGTCAGACGCGTACTATTGTGCACGAGTGCTCCAGTTACAGGGGCTTACACATTTACACACTAAGTGCACACACCTCACTGTGCACACCACACCACACGCTCGAAGGGCCGAATGGCCTACTCCTGCACCTAATTTATATGTTTCTATGTGTATACACTGAAGGTACACACAAAATGCTGGAGTAACTCAGCGGGACAGGCAGCATCTCTGGAAAGAAGGAATGGGTGACGTTTCAGGTCGAAACCCTTCTTCAGATAATGTTTTGGGGCTAACCTTAGAAGAGATGCGAGACCTCTCATCTGGATACACGAGTTTATACACTATGGTGTACATTCCACACCACATTGTGTTGTCTGCTGACCTGAGGAAGAAGTGTCAGACTTGTGTACTATTATGTACCAGTACTCCAGCGCACCACTTAATAGGGATTACACGCTGACAGTTATATTCCACACACCACTGTACATTGGGGCTGACCTGTGGAAGAGGTGTCAGGCCCCCCCATCTGTGCTTGGGTTGCAGGGGTTTACACACTGAGTGTTATATCCCACACACCACACTGCATTGGGGCTGACCTATGGAAGAAGAGGCGGGCCTCCCGTTCGTGTTCGTTGTACACCAGCTCCAGGTAGAGGTGCACGAAGACCGGATAGAGGAGGCTGGCCAGCTCGGCCTTGAGCGCGTCCAGCGCCGCCTCGATGAAGGCCTTGAGGCCGCAGTAGTACTCCTCGTACAGGCTGGGGTCCCCCTGGTTGCTGTAGGCCGACAGCACCGAGCTGACGTCGGGCTGGTGCACGGAGTCGGATCCGCGGGGCCCGGCCGCCCGCAGAGCCTCGTCCGGCCCCTCCTGCACGCTCGCCTCCCGCCGCAGCGTCTCCTCCGCCTCACGGAAGCGGTTCTTCTTCAGGAACTGCAGCACGGCGAGCAGCGTGTGGCGTTCGCTCAGCTCGGTCCCGGGGGCGGGGGCAGGGGCGGGGGCGGCTCCAGCTCCCGGTCCCAGTCCCAGTCCCGGTCCCAGCTCCAACTCCCGGGCCCCCGCCAGGCCCAGCCCCGGCCCCGGCCCCTGGGCTCTCCGCCGCCTCTGCCTTCACCGCCAGCGTCGGCGACGGGCTGGGCGACGGCGAGGGTGCGGGGGATGCAGCGGGGACGGGCGCCGGGGAGGGGACGGGCACGGGAGCCGGGGCTGGGACCGCGGTGGCTGCGGGAGTTGCCCCTTCGCTCGGCGGCTCCGGCACCGCCGCCATCTTCACCACCATCTGCCGCTCTTTACGACACCCGCCCGCCCTTATTAACTCGAGCCCGCTGCGCTTTACGGCAGTGCTGGCAGGGCGGCCGCTCGGCCTTTGCGACAGTTAGGGCAGACATCAATTAAAGGCGCATGGACAATATTAGTCATGGAAAGAACTCGGAGAAAGTACCAAATAATTCCCTGCACAGAACCAGAGCTTAGTAATTCAAACAGAGGATAGATACAAAATGCTGGAGTAACTCAGCGGGGCAGGCAAAATCTCTGGAGAGAAGAAATGGGTGACATTTCGGATCGAGACCCTTCTTCAGAATTAAAACAGTGTGAGGGGATCCCACATCTATATACATACACCATTGCCACTCATATAGCCCCCCCTGGGGTGATCTTGCTTCCCTTGTTTGAGGGGTGTACGCACCGGACTCTGCCCTCAATGTACAGAAGCCTAAGGCCCTAAGACTGTGGTCCACCCCCACAGAGCCTTAGTGTTGGCCGCACCGAACTTCAATGCGTCCCTCAGCACATACTCCTGCAGCCTGCTAAAGAAATCAAGGGATATGGGGGGAAAGCAGAAACGGGGTGCTGAATTTAGTTGATCAGCCACGAGCATTTTGAATGGCGGTGCTGGCTCAAAGGCCCGAATGGCCTACTCCTGCACCTATTTTCTATGTCTGGGGCGGGCCAGTCGGCAACATTCCCCAACGGACATCTCGCTCTGCTGGGTGATCAACAGGTTTTTCACCGAGTTTATGGTCTTCAAGCAGCACTTGATATCCGTCTCTGAATGTGTCCCTGGGAACAGACCAAGGGTCAGAGAGGGTGCTCTGTTACGGAGTTGTTTGGGATGAACCATGAGAAGGATCCTGGGTAGGAAAATGAAGAACAAGAGGGCATAGGTTTATTGTGAGAGATGTAGGATTTAATAGTAACCTGAGTGCCAACTTTTTCCACACAGAGGGTGGTGGGTACTGCCAGAGGTGGAAGCTGAGGTAGATAATATAACTACATTTAAAATATATTTGGACAGATGCGTGGATAGAAAAGGTTCAGAGGGACAAACGCAGGAAGGTGGGACCTGCTTTAATTAGGTTTAGATTTATTATTGTCACATGTACAGAGGTATAATGGCAATCTTTATCTTGATCTTTATCTTGTATGTTATCCGATCAGATCAGATAATACTATACTTAAATACTATCAAGTCAAACTCAAGTACAATAGAGCAATGGGAAAGCATCTACCAGATGGGAGCCAATAAAAGAAGGAATGACTGGGGTGGGACAAGTCATTGATTAAGATGAAGTTAGACACAAAAAGCTGGATTAACTCAGCGGGACAGGCAGCATCTCTGGAGAGAAGGAATGGGTAACATTTCGGGTCGAGACCCTTCTTCAGACTGGTTCGTGATAAAGAAAATGAGAGATGTAGACGGTAATGTGGAGAGTTAAGGAACAATGAATGAAAGATATGCTAAAAAAGTAACAATGATAAAGGGAACAGGCCATTGTAAACAGTTTGTAGGGAGAAGATGAGAAGCTAGTGCGACTTGGGTGGGGGTGGGATAGGGAGAGAGGGAATGCTGGGGCTACCTGAAGTGAGACAAATCAATATTCATACCACTGGGGTGCAAGCTGCCCAAGCAAAATATAAGATGCTGTTCCTCTAATTTGCGTTTAGCCTCACTGTGACATTTAAGGAAACCGAGGACAGAAAGGTCGGTGTAGGAATGGGATGGAGAACTAATATGTTCAACACCAGATACAGTAGATGAGGTTGGAGGAGGTGCAAGCGAACCTCTGCCTAATGTGAAAGGACTGTTGAGGTCCTTGGACAGAGGCGAGAGAGGAGGTATAGCGACAGGTGTTGCATCTTCTGCGGTTGCAGGAGAAGGTGTCTGGGGAGGAGGTAGTTTGGATGGGAAGGAAGTTGCGGACAGAACGGTCTCTGCAGAAGGCGGAAAGGGGTGGAGATGGGAAAATGTGGCTGGTGGTGGGATCCCGTTGGAGGTGGCGGACATTTTAAAGGATTATGTGTTGTATGAAACGGCTGATGGGGTAGAAGGTAAGGACTAGGGCGACTCTGTCTCTGTTGTGACTAGGGGATGGGGGAGCAAGGGCAGAGCTGCGGGGTACTGAGGAGACACGAGTGAGGGCCTCATCTGTGATGGGAGAGGGGAACCCCATTCCCTAAAGAACGAGGACATCTCGGATGTTCAAGTAGGGAACACATCATCTTGGGTGCAGATGCAGCGCAGATGGAGGAATTGGGAGTAGGGGATTTAGTCTTTGCAGGAAGCACGGTGGGAAGAAGTGTAGTTTTTGAGATAGTTGTGGGAGTCAGTGGGTTTGTAATAGACATCAGTCAATAGTCTATTTCTTGTGATGGAGATTGTGAAATCAAGAAATGGGAGGGAGGTGTTGGAGATGGTCCAAGTAAATTTGAGTGCAGGGTGAAAATTGGTGGTGAAGTTGATGAAGTCCATGAGTTCTGCATGGGTGCAGGAGGTAACACCGATGCAGTCATCAATGTAACAGAGATGGAGTTTGGGGATAGGGCCAGTGTATGCCTGGAACAGGGATGTTCAACGTACCTGATGTAGAGACATAGCTGGGGCCTATTCGGGTGCCAATAGCTACTCCTTGGACTTGGAGGAAGTGGTAGGAGTCAAAGGAGAAGTTGTTGAGGGTGAGGACCAGCTCTGCTGGGTGGAGTAAAGTGTTAGTAGAGGGAAATTGGATGGTTCTGCAGTCGAGGAAGGAACTGAGGGCTTAGCCTTCCTGGTGAGAAATTGAGCTGTAGAGTGGCTGAATGTCCATAGTAAAGATGAGGGAATGGGGGTTCGGAATGTGGAAATCATTAAAGAGACGAAGGGCATGTGAGGTATCGGGGTCATAGGTCGGGAGAGATTAGACCAGGGGGGATAGGATGGAGTCGAGGTGCGTGGAAATCATTTCTGTGGGACAGAATCAGGCAGAAACACTGGGTCTGCCAGGTCCGTTGTGTTTGGATTTTGGGGAGAAGGAAAAAACAGGCTGTGCGGGGCTGGAAAATGACAAGGTTGGAGGCTGTGGAAGACACAGGCAGGTGATGAAACCAGTAATGATGTTTGAGATTAAGGCCCAGTGTTCATCTGTGGGATCATGGTGCTAGGACAAGTAGGAAGAGGTGTCTTAGAGTTGTCGCCCAGCCTCAGCCCGGTAGAGGTCAGCGCGCCAGACCACCACGGCACCTCCCTTGTCGGCGGGTTGGATTATAATGTCAGGGTTGCTGCAGAATGTTCGGAGGGTTGTACGTTTAGAGGGGGTGAGGTTGGAGTAGGTAAGGGGTGTAGAAAAGTTGAGACAGTTGATTATGTGTCTTTGATTATGTTGGCTGCTTTTGCAAGGATAGGTAGCCCAGTGCATCTCATTGACCTTGGGTAATCTGGTGCATCACACAGTGACTGGGAACCTCTGTAACTCCTGAAGCATATTACTCCAGGCCCGGGCAATGTCTCAGCTCATACTAACTGTACGTGCCTTCCCCCCCCCCCCCCCAATCAGTCCCAGCTCCCCGCCAACCGCCTTCCCTGCCAAGAATGGTGAGATCCTCGCTCCAGAGAAGGTCTGGTTTACTCAGGTGCTGCAGTGTTTTGTTCAAGATAAGACTCAAGTTAATTTACAAAGAGTCAAGGTTTCATTTATCGTTCAAGGTCCACAGATGGTAACAACAGTAGAGGTGTCTGCAAGGACAGAAAGACTCCACACTGGTGATCTGGTAAAATCTTACTGAAGGTAAGCAAGTGATTTTAATAATTAACTCACCACCATAACACTGACCCAAGCACAGGAACACAATGAGCAGCAGTAGGCCATTCGGCCCTCGATCCTAGCCCACCAGTCACTATGGTGTGGCTGATCTATTCTGACCTCAGCTTCTCCAAAGAACCATGCTGTCATATAGCACGGAAACAGGCCCTGTGGCCCAACTCGCCCATGGTGACCGAAATGCCATATCTAAGCTAGTCCAATTTATCAGCATTTGGCCCAAATCCCTCTAAACGTTTCCTATCCATGTACTCGTCCAAATATCATTTAAATGTTGTTATTGTTCAGAGTCAAGAAGGGTCCCGACCCAAAACATCAGCTGTCAATTTCCTACCACAGATGCTGCCTGACCTGTTGAATTCCTCCAGCACTTTGTATTTTGATCAAAATTCCAGCATCTGCAGTTCCTTGTGTCTCCATTGCCCTGACAGGGGACTTGGATGAGAGTCGTGTACTGTTCTGAATTTGATCCCTCACACACACCTAGACGCACACACACACACAGCCATGCGCACACAGAGACACATACGATCATGCACATACATACCCAAGCACACATACACACACATGAACTCAGTGCACGTGTGTGCCACAGTACACACATACACATACATGTACACAAACATACATACGCACACACGCACACACATTTGAAGAAGGGGTTAACATCAGGGTTTACTTTCTCCGCCAGTGTACGCTGACCTTGTTGCAGCATGTGTAGTGGGTGCTTGGCATTCTCACCGTACAGCTGTGGAACCTCTCACACTGCAGCACCGGCGCCTGTGGGTGGGGATATAAGGAGCAGTGGGGAGCAGCACACCCACGCCCGCCACTCTACACAGACAAAGGTGAGTCTCCATCACCCGTCTCTGTGAGCAGCAGCCCTGACTCACGCGTGAGTTTATCTTACCCAGTTGTGGAGCAGTTCTAGGAACAGGCCCTTCGGCCCACCTTGTCCATGCCGACCAAGTTGGCATACTGGGCTTGTCCTATTTGCTTGCTTTTGTGCCATAGCCCCTCCTATCCATATATCTGTCCGAATGTATTTTAAAAGTCGCAATTGTATCCATTTCTATAGCTTCCTCTGGCAGCTCATTCCAGTTACGGACTACCCTCCGAGTGAAAATGTTGCCCCTGAGGTCCCTCTTAAATCTCTCCCCTTCTCTCTTTAAAAAAGCCTGTGCCCTTTAGTTTTAGAATCCTCTATCATCGGGAAAAGATTGTGAACCATCGTGGGGGAAAGACTGTGAACTTTATCCATTCCCGTCATGATCTTGTGCATCTCAATAAGTTTAATTTAGTTTAGTTCATTATTATCATGTGCGTCAAAGTACAGTGAAAAGCTTCTTGTTGTGTGCTATCCAGTCAAAGAAAAGACTGTATATCATTACAATCAAGATGTCCAAAGTGTGCAGATGCAGGATAAAGGTTAACATTGGTCAAACAAGGGCAGGTGGGACTAGCTGAGATGGAGCAGCTAGGTCGGCATGGACGACAGGGCCTGTTTGCATGCTGTGTGGCTCTGTGACTAAACAGCTCCATTTCTCCTTCAGATGCTGAGGCTGTGGATTCCTGTGGCTCTCCTTCTCTCCAGGATTTGTGGTAAGAGAGCAGGAGACATTGAAGAAGGGTCTCGACCTGAAACATCTCCCATTCCTTCCCTCCAGAGATGCCTCCTGTCCCGCTGAGTTACTCCAGCATTTTGTGTCTATCAACCCTTTTATCCCGTTGTGTCTCTTGCTATCAGTGGAGGTGTGTGCCTTTGGGACGAATATCTCTCTTTGTTTAAACTAAAAATAATTGTGATCAATTATTTACAAAAATGATATGTACAATACAAAACAATACCAACAACCCACCACCATAATACAAAGTAAAACATATATTCTTAAATACTGAATATTAAATAACTATTTCCCACTCCTCGTTAAGGATACATTCCACCGCCCACGGTGCCCAGCGGTTTCCGGAAACCCCCCAGGGCGCTGGTGTGCAGCGCATGGTCCCTTTCGAAAACCAGCCGGGCATGGACGTAACCCCGGAAAAGGGGCAGGCAGTCGGCTCTCAGCAGCAATGTCCCGATGGTATGCGGTCTACAGGCAACGGAAATCTGATTATACTGTAGATTATACTGCAGAAGAAGACTTTATATTTTATTTAACTCTCAATGGATGGTACATTGTGGAGGAAATAACTGCTGATGCTGGTTTAAATCGAAGGTAGACACAAAATGCTGGAGTAACTCAGCGGGTCAGGCAGCATCTCTGGAGAGAAGGAATGGTTAACGTTTCGGGTCGAGACCCTTCTTCAGACTGATGTTACATTGTTCGATTAAATATCATTGTACAAGTTTCCATAGAATAGTAAAACACAAAGTGCTTGAGGAACTCGGTGGGTCAAGCAGCATCTGTGGAGGAAATGGAAGGGCGATGTTTCGGGTCAGGACCTCTCCTCAGACTGAGCCGAGATGTAGTCTGTCCATTCTCACCACAGATGCTGCCTGACCCACTGAGACCTCCAGCATCGTGCTTAGCTCAAGATTTCAGCATCCACAGTTCCTTATCATGGAGTCATGGCACATAAACAGGCCCTTCGGCCCAACTCGTCCATGCCTATCCGAGAAGGCAGGAGAATGAGTGAAAAGGAAAGATAGATCTGCCATAATTGAATGGCAGAGTAATTCGATGGGCCGAATGGCCTAATTCTGCTCAAATGACCTATGAACGTATGCGCGGAGAGTGAGGAACTGCAGGTGCTGGAATCTGGAACAAAACAAAGTGCTGGAGTAACTTAGCGGGTCAGGCAGCGTCTCTGGAAGAGGTGAGGTTGGGGTTGGGACTAGCCGCTGAGTTGCTCCAGCACTGTGTGTCCGGAAGCGGTGGCCGGGTGCTGGCCGCGGGGCTGGCATGGGGAAGTTTGCTCACACGCTACACATTCAGTCGGGTCCTTCCTCCCCACCGGCAGCTGAAGATCAGCCCATCTGCTTCCAGAGGCTGGGTTGCTTCCCGGTGGGTTACCCGTGGACCGGAATACAGGAGAGACCCACGACCAGGGCTCCCTGGAGCCCCGAGCAGATCGCCGCTCGCTTCCTTCTCTACACCAGGCTCAACCCCGACAACTTCCAGGTAACACCCCCCTCCCCCCGGACAGCCGGGTGGGAGAGGGAGAAGAGCAGGGTCCGGGGGATGGGGTGGGCGTGTGGTACAGTCGGATCTCCATCCCCCAGGAGGACGGGCAGAGGGTCACGGGGAAGCTCGAATCACATCACATCCCATCCCTCCTCGCAACATCCGCCGCCGACCCTTTACCGCCGATGCATCTAAATCCGACTCCTGCCCCCAAATGCGCCTTCCTCTGAAGCTGTGTGCTGGTTCCACAAGACAGCTCATGGCTCAGCACGGAAACAGGCCCTTCGGCCCAACGTGCCCATGCCGACCAACGTGCCCCATCTACACAGACCCTTCGGCCCAACGTGCCCGTGCCGACCAACGTGCCCCATCTACACTACTCCCACCTGCCTTCCATAGCTATCCATATACCTATCCAAATGTCTTTTAAAATATTGTTATAGTGTTTGCCACAACTAATTCCTCTGGCAGCTCTTTCCATACACCCACCGCCCGCTGTGTGAAAATAATGGCCCTCAGGTTCCTATTAGGCTGTACAGTGGCGCAGCGGTAAAGTCGCGGCATGACAGCGCCAGAGACCCGGGTTCGATCCTGACTACGAGTGATGTGTGTACGAAGCTTGTATTCCCCCCCCTGTGACCACGTGATATTTTTCCCAAGTGCTCCGGTTTCCTGCCACTCTCCAAAGACATACAGACATAGGTTAATTGACTTCTGTGAAATTGTAAATTGTCCCCAGTGGGGGATAATGGTACTAGGGACAATTTTCAGGCTTGGACTGAGGTCTCTGGCGCTGTAAGGCAGCAACTCTGCCACTGTATCAACCTTATCTACCTGAACATAATCCATATCCCCCCATTCCCTACATATACCCATACCTATCCAAAAGTGTCTTAAACGCCACTCGGTATCTGCCTCAGCCATCTCTCATGCAGCGCTTTCCAGGCACCCACCACCCTCTGCAGCATGCAAGAAAGCTGTTCACTGTAACTTGGTACTGGTGAAAATAATAATACTAAATCTAAAGCTACGCACAGCTCGCTAGTTTCCACCCCGGCCAGGCCACTGCGTTCCCGGACTCCGGCACCCTCCTTACAGCCGGCCGACCCAGGTAGCAACAGCGGTAGTGGTCGGGCATTTGATTTGTGTTCTCTACGCAGGAAATCAGTGGGATCAGTCCACAGACAGTCGATGTGTCAAACTTCAATACCCAGCACCGGACAATCCTGGTGATCCACGGGTACTTGGAAAATGGTGACTCGCAATGGACTGTGGATCTGTGCAAGGTGTGAGTTCGGTGCAGGATGTGAGCTGTGGATATGTGCAAGGTGTGAGCTCAGTGCACGATGTGAGCTGTGGATCTGTGCAAAGCGTGTGCTCAGTGCAAGGTGTGAGCTGTGAATCTGTGCAAGGTGTGAGCACAGTTCACAATGTGAGCTGTGGATCTGTGCAAAGCGTGCTCAGTACAAGGTGTGAGCTGTGAATCTGTGCAAGGTGTGATGTGTTGATTAGTGCAGGGTGAGCTGATCTGTGCAAGGTGTGGACTAGTGTAAGGTGTGAGCTGTGGGTCTGTGCACATTGTGAGGTGTGGATTAGTGCAAGATGTGAGGAGTGCCCTTAGTGCAAGGTGTGGATTAGTGCAAGGTGTGATCTGTGAGTCAGTATGTGGCGTGCAGTGCAAAGTGTGAGCGATGGGCTTGTGCAAGGTGTGAGCTGTGAGTCAGTACACATGGGAGGTGAAGAGTTGGAGCTGGATTGCTAGAATGGAAAAGCTGGGCCGAATGGCTGACTCATGTACAATCAGTTCAAAGCCATTGTGTGACACTAGCAATGGTGTCCCAGTGATGGTGACGCTCTGACTGAACCTGTGCTCTCACTCCTCTCCCTGCAGTCGATTCTACAAGCGGACGACGTTAACTGTGTGGGGGTCGACTGGCGAGGGGGCTCCCAGTGTGTGTTCAGCCAGGCTGCCCAGAACGTCCGCGTGGTGGGAGCGGAAATCGTCTACTTCCTTGAGGCACTGCAGGCGAGTGACTCACTGCCCATCGCTGCTCACAGCAAAACGCCCCAGAGAGCAGGGTGTGGGGTGTAATGGGACAGGGACAGACTGCCTGGAGAATAATGTGGGTGTAACGGAACAGGGGCAGTGTGGAGTGTAATTGGACCGTGTCTGTACAACGATGGAGAGTGCAACGGGACTAGGACAGTGCGTGTACAGGTATGCGGAGTTTAACGGAACAGGAATGGTGTGGGGTGTAACAGGACTGAGACAACAGTGCGGGGATTGTAAAGGGACAGGGACTGTAGCTGTACAACAGTTGGGGTGTAACGGGACAGGGAGTGTCTGCCTGTACACAGTTGGACTGTAAATGAACAGGCCCAGTCTGTCTGTACTACAGCGTGGGGTGTAATGGAACAGGGACAGGGACAACAGTGTGTGGAGCGGTCACATTAGAGTGCCAGAAGCAGTTTGTTTCTCATCGGGTCCTGTTCTGTTTCAGATAACCAGCCTCTGCAGTGTGTGTGTGTGTGTGTGGCAGAACTGTCCATTCCCCCTCTAAAGTGATCAATCCCAAATCCTAGCCCCGCTTCATCTTTCTCAGTTACACACTCTGGTCTCCCCTGACAGTGTGCGTCACGCTGCTGACCTGGGTCTGTGCTAGCTCATCGTATGTGTTGCCCTTGTGTGTACCAGAGTAACTACAACTACACCGTGTCAGACGTGTACCTGGTGGGGCACGGACTGGGTGCCCATGCGGCCGGGGAGGCAGGCCGGAGGAAGACGGGCATCGCCCGCATTACAGGTACGGTCTCTTCCTCCCCCCTCCCCCCACCCCCAACCCGGGGAATCGGGAGGGTCACAGTCTGGGTGGGTGGAGAGTGGACTTCCTAGACATCTGTAAGTCTGCGCGGAGGGTGGGAGAGGTCACACCGGATTGGTCGCGGAGATGATCATACACACTTTAGTTCATAAATTCATAGTTAGGAGCAGAATCAGGCCATTCGGTCCATTGAGTCTGCTAAACCATTCAGTCATGGCTGGTCTATTTTCCCCTCTCAACAACATTCTCATGCCTTCCCGCCGTAACGTTTGACACTCTTACTAATCAAGAATTTGTCAATCTCCGCCTTAAAAATACTCAATGCCTTGGCCTCTGCAGCCATCTGCGACAATTAATTCTGATGTTCCAGAGTAGACAATCCAAGTCTCTCCCTGTAGCTAATACCATCTAATCCAGGCATCGTTCTAGTAAATTTCCTCTGCACCCTCTCCAAAGCCTCCACACCCTTCCAGTAATGGGCCGACCAGAACTGCACGCTATACTCCAAACGCAGCCTTAACCAAAGTCCTATAAAGCAGCATCACGACTTCTTAATGCCCCGACCGATGGTGAAGCCAAGCATGACATATGGCTTATTTGACTATTCTACCAATTGGTAAGCTTGATAGAGTGGTAAAGGGATATTATAAGCTAAGGGGTTGACCTCTGGGATTGTGTTTGTGGCACTGGGTGGCGATGCTGCTAGTTCAGCCGTGGTTTGACTCACGGCTGGAGTTGGGGACACCGGACTGATGCCGAGATTACACTCCCCAGGGCTGGATCCCGTTGCCCCGTACTTCCAGAACACCCCCCTTGAGGTTCGCCTGGATCCCACCGACGCCCTGCTCGTTGATGTGATTCACACGGACGGTTCCATCAAGTCCCCCAGCAAAGGTTGGTGCCGTTAGTGAGCTGCACACCGTCACATATCGCGGCGGAGAGTCGGGGAGCACAGGACCGGCCACAGAGCAGCAAGATCACCGTGCCCAGAACAGGCAGCGTGTGGGTTGGTGACACTCAGGCAGTCCACAATGTGGGAACTGTGTCAGCAGAGATGTAGGCAGAGAGAGGATGTGTGTGAGTGAGTGAGAGAGACTGCGAGGGAGAAGGAGATGGAGAGGGAGACGGAGCAGAAGACTTAGATGTGGCCCTTGTGGCTAAAGGGATCAGGGAGTACTAAGTTGGATGATCAGCCATGATCATATTGAATGGCGGTGCATGCTAGAAGGGCCGAATGGCCTACTCCTGCACCTATTTTCTATGTTTCTATGTTTCTATGTCGGAGAGGGAGATGGAGATGGAGATGGAGACAGTGTGTGTGAAAGAGAGAGACAGAGAGTTAGTGTGTAAGAGAGAGTGAGGAAGTATGTGAGCGTGAGAGAAAGTGTGAGAGTAAGTGTGATACCGAGAGAAAGAGAGAGAGAGAAAGAGAGAGAGTGTGAGACTGAAAGTGTAGGAGAGAGCGAAATAATGAGAGACAGAGAGAACGTGTGGGAGAGAATGGGTGTGAGCGAGAAACAGTGAGAGAGAGAAAGTGTGCGTGAGAAAGAGAGAGATAGCGTGTGTGAGTGTAAGAGACAGAGAGGGAAAGAACGTGTGAGAGGGAGAGAGAGCATGGAGGAGAGGAAAGGAAATAAGTGAAACGGTGAAAAATGGGAAGATTGGGAGAAATATGTGCGGGGTGAGATGAAAAGTGAGACGGTGAGAAACAGTGGGCGAGTGGGGACAGGTTGAGGGACAACCAGAGAGAGAGAGAGTGAGAGAGAATGGCGAGGAGAGCAGGAAAGGTAGAATGAACAAGGAAGAGAATCAGTAACAGCACGGGAGATGGGAGGAATAGCAGAGTAAGAGACAACAGTAAAATGAACGAATGCACCGCGAAATGGCACTAAGAGATACAATGTGGGGGGGGGGGGGGGGAGGTGTGGGGCGAATGTTGCCTTTGCTTGGGCTTGGATGACTGGCTGCCTCTGTCACAGGGTATGGGATGACCTTCCCTTGTGGGCACGTGGACTTCTACCCGAATGGCGGTGAGAACATGCCGGGCTGCTCCAAGAACCTGCTCTCCACCATACTGGACATGGATGGGATCTGGGAAGGTGAATGACGGGCGATGGTGGGGAGTTTAGGCGTGGGGGTGGGGGGGGGGGGGGTAGGGGGATTTGGAGATGGGTGGGGTGGGGGGTGGAGTCCAGGTATCACTCCATGGGATGAGACCCCATCATGGCTTGTGTCTGGAGAGGTTCCACCAGAAGCACCGTGTTCTCCACCAGAATGTCCACCATGTACAGAGAACATTAAAAGCTGGAGTAACTCAGCGGGGCAGGCAGCATCCCTGGAGAATAGATACGCTTCGGTTTAAACCAGCATCTGCAGTTCCTTCTTACACAATGTATCTACAGAGAAGTCAATTAACGTATCTTGTGGGGGTTACAGTAGCCCAGAGCACGTGGCACTGTATTCTGTGATTTCCACAGGAACACGGGCCCTTTAAGTAAAGCACATGGCTCACCGCTCGTTAGAAACGGCTCCCTCTGCAGTACCTCATGTGAGTGGGTTACATGTGTGTAAATTATTCACAGAGCTGTACAGAGCTAGACCTTTCGGCCCACCTTGTCCATGCTGACCGAGTACTCTAACTTG
The DNA here is from genome assembly GCF_028641065.1 of Leucoraja erinaceus. Lineage (NCBI taxonomy): Eukaryota > Metazoa > Chordata > Chondrichthyes > Rajiformes > Rajidae > Leucoraja > Leucoraja erinaceus. The sequence continues at coordinate 34,804,739 of NC_073391.1, read as the reverse complement.
GCCATATCCCCCATATAATTTCCAATCCATATATTCGTCCAAATGTTTAAAAAGTGTTGTATCCACTTCGAAAGCTTCCTCTGGCAGCTCATTCCAGACAGAGGTTCCACTCTGTGTGGAAAAAGTGGCTCCATGAGGTCTCACTTAAATCTCTCCCCCCTCACCTTTAGGCTGTACCCTCTAGTTTCATCTAGAATCATCCACCCTGGGGAAAAGACGTGAAACGTGAGCGTTCACTTTACCCACGCCCCTCATGATCTTTTTTTTAATTTTATTTTTATTAGAAGTACGGTAAATTACAATACTGCACAGCACATATACCTTAATACATTTTTTGTACCGCTTCATTTTTTTTTTGATCTTTAAGAAAAAGATAGAAGTAAAGAAAGTAAAGAAAGTGCGCAAGAGTCGTGAAGTGCAAGAGTGTTGGGAAAAGAAAGCCCCTTAGAAAAGAAGTTAGAGAAGGAAGTAAAGTGAGAAAGTAGACCCTAGAAAAGAAAGAAAAAGAAAATAGGAACAATCGCTCTATTATACCATTAAACTCTGCAGAAAGGGGACTACCAACCAAGTCTGTTTTTGTTGTTTTACCTATAACCTATAGGTGGGCAACCTATACCCAGCCACTGACACCCTCGCAACAAGGGCCGAGTCCCCCTAGTCCTCACCTTTCACCCCACCAGCGGTCACATACAAAAAGTAATCCTCCGTCAGTTTCGCCACCTCCAACGTGACCCCACCACTCGCCACATCTTCCCATCTCCCCCCATATCTGCCTTCCGCAAAGACCGCTCCCTCCATAACTCCCTTGTCACTTCTTCCCTTCCCTCTCGTACCACCCCCTCCCCGGGCACTTTCCCTTGCAACCGCAAGAGATGCAACACTTGTCCCTTTACCTCCCCCCTCGACTCCGTTCAAGGACCCAAGCAATCGTTCCAGGTGCGACAGAGGTTTACCTGCATCTCTTCCAACCTCATCTATTGCGTCCCGCTGCTCTAGATGTCAGCAGATCTATATCGGTGAGACCAAGCGGAGGTTGGGCGATCGTTTCGCCGAACACCTCCGCCCGGTCCGCAATAACCAAGCTGACCTCCCGGTAGCTCAGCACTTCAACTCTCCCTCCCACTCCGTCTCCGACCTCTCTGTCCTGGGTCTCCTCCATGGCCACAGCGAGCAGCACCGGAAATTGGAGGAACAGCACCTCATATTCCGTTTGGGGAGTCTGCATCCCGGGGGGCATGAACATCGAATTCTCCCAATTTTGTTAGTCCTTGCTGTCTCCTCCCCTTCCTCAGCCCCCCTGCTGTCTCCTCCCATCCCCCAGCCTTCGGGCTCCTCCTCCTTTTCCCTTTCTTGTCCCCGCCCACCCCCGTCCCCGATCAGTCTGGAGAAGGGTTTCGGCCCGAAACGTTGCCTATTTCCTTCACTCCGTAGGTGCTGCGGCACCCGGTGAGTTTCTCCAGCTTTTTTGTGTAACCTTTGTTGTTTTACCTCCCGTTACCAGGTCCTGATACCATTTATGGCCCCTCATGATCTTGTATACTTCAATAATGGGCGAAAAGAACTACACAGAGTACTCCAAGTGTGGTCTTACCAAAGACTCGTGCAGCTGCATCATTATGTCCCAACTTTTATGAGTTGAGTGAGTTTAGTTTATCGTCACCTATTCCGGGGTGCAGTGAAAAACTTTTGTTGCGCGCTGACCAGCCAGCAAATGATTCCAATCGAGCTATTCACTGTGAACAGATAAGGTATAAAGGGAATAATGTAAGTAACGTTTAGTGCAAGATAATGTCAGCGAAACCCGATCAAAGAAGGTCCAATGGTCTCCATTGAGGTAGATAGTAGTTTCGTACTTACAGCCTTCCCAATGAATGCAAGCGTCACCACCCTGTCCACCCGACTCACCACTGTCAGGGAATCGTGTACCTACAACACTCTCCGGGGCTTGGCCGATCACTGTGTAAGCCCTGCCCTAGTTTGACGCACCGAGGTGCAACGCCTCACTTTGCCAGAATTACTTTAATATTTGCTGCAATATTCTGAGAGTCACGCAGGGCGCCGTTCCCTCACAAGTCTCTCCCACGTCTGCGACGTCTCCTCGTTGATCTGGGCCTCAGTTGAGCATCTATGAAGCGACGTTGGTTTTGTCCCCCACAGGCTCAATGAATTTTCTCCACTGCAACCATCTGCGAGCCGTTAAGTATTTCACCGAGAGTGTTGGGTCACCGGACGGGTTTGTGGCCTTTCCGTGCGCCACCGACAAGAAGTTTCGGGCAGTAAGTACAGAAGGAAAACACTTTCACTCACAGTCACCCCACCACAGTAACCCAGGCAACAGCCAGAGTTAGACAGTCCACCGTAGTAACCAGATCAATAGCCCAGTACCAGTCATCTCGCTCTAATCCCACATTGGCAATGCACCTTTTGCACTACCGGGACTTGTTTTCTAATTGTGTTTGCACTAACATCTTTTTTTTGCAGTCTTTTTCTTTTCATTGTCTTGTAGAATGTATCTATAATTTATGTTTATGTGTGTCTGAGTCCATGTGCCTGTGATGCTGCTGCAAGCAAGAGTTTCATTATACCTGTACGTCACGGTACCTGTGCGTATGACAATGAACTTGACCTGACACATACCCCACACACGTACAGGCATACACGTTTACTTACACACACATGCTCACACACACCACATGCACGTTCACACATGCACACAGCAAGGGTAGACACATTTAAGAATTTGCAACTTTCTCTTCCTGATACATGGAACATCTAATGAACAGTTTCCCAATCATTCAGCAGTGGGCACGTTTTAGCCAGCTGTCCCTCTCATCACCACAAGGCGGTGCATGTGAGCTATCTGGCTCTGCAGAACAAGAGCAGGTGCTCACTCCCTGAGCACCCCCATCTCTCCCCCTGCTCAGCTCCCCATCTTCCTTCCCGCACCTCTACCCGCTCCGCTCCGCTCCCCACCCGGCAGGTAAGGTTGTAGGGGAAGATTTCGGGAAGATTTCAGTGACAGGCAGCAGATAAAGTGACACACTGGAATAAAAAACCTGGGCCATTGAAACACCAGTGCATAGGCTGGAGGATGCCTAATGTCGTTCCTTTATATAAGAAGAGCAGTTTGGATCCACCAGATAACTGCAGGCCAGCGAGGCTTTATCAGTGATGGGGAAACTACTGGGAGAATCCTCAAGGATAGTATTTATAGGCGATATATAATATATAGTATTATCCCCACTATATGGAGACGGTACAGTAATAGTGCTTGTGCAGGGAAATCCTGCCTCTCTAATCTGACTGAGTTTGATGAGGAGGTTCGTGCGTTCATAAGAAGACACGAAGTGCTGGAGTAACTCAGTGGGTCAGGCAGCATCTCCGGAAAAGAAGAATAGGTGACATTTTGAGTCGGAGCCCTTCTTCCTGGTGTTTTGGGTCGGAAAGGTTCCATTCTCAACCCCTGTAAACTTTGACACCCTGGCTAGCCAAGAACCTGTCAACCTCCGCTTTAAAAATGCCCAAAGACTTGGCCTCCACTGCCGTCTGTGGCAATGAATTCCACAGACTCGCCCCCCTCTGATTAAAGAAATTCTTCCTCATCTTCTTTCTAAAGGCACATCCTTTTATTTTGAGGCAACAAAATAGATTGATGAATGTGGGGTGGTCGCTGTTGCCTGTGTGGACTTTAGTAAGGCATTTGACAAGGTCCCACGTGGCAGGCTGCTCAAGAGGGTGACATGGTGCCCAAGGAGAGCCAGCTAATTGGATCCAAAACTGGCTTGGTGATTGGGGGCAGAGTGTGGTGTTAGAAGGATGCTTTTCTGATTGGAAGTCTTTAACCAGTCGAGTACCGTAGGGTTCGGCGCTGGGACCCTTGTGAGATGCATTTAATAAATTGAATGCAGGGAGGTCCGGCTGGTAGGTTAGTGGATGACGTGGAAGTGGTGGTTGTGGATAGTGTGATGGATGGCCAAGACTTCAGCAGCGTACAGATCAGATGGAAAGTTGGGCAGAGAGTTGGCAGAAAGAGTTTAATCCTGACAAGTGTGACTTTGTGCAATTCGAGAAGTCAGATATGGGGCAGGACATGCATGGTAGATGGTGCAACATACCTGGTAAATGCTGGAACACAGTGGAAAGTTGGGGTGGAAGATTGCAACCTTCACGTGGCCCGCCCTGTTTCGGCTAATGCAATCAACTCGACGTGCGCAAACGGAAGATCAAATAGAACAAGTTGACCTACAACTTTAGGCTGTGCACGCCACACGAAAGAAGAAGAAGTGGAAAGTTGATGAACAGAGGGAGCTTGGGGCCAAGTCCACTCTTCCCGGAAAGTGACAACAAATATTGATAGGGTGGTGACTATTCTAAGCTTGCATTCACAGGTTGGGGCAGAGAATGCAAACGTTGGGATGTGATGTTGCAACTTTGCAAAACGCAGTGAGGAAGGCCATCAAAGGATAGAGCAGGATATAATAATAATAATAATAATAATAATAATAAATTTTATTTATGGGCGCCTTTCAAGAGTCTCAAGGCCACCTTACAAAAATTAAGAAGGTAGAGGAAAAACATGTAAGGGGAATGAAATAAATAGTAGAGACATGACTAGTACACAAAGCAAAGACAGAATTCAATACAAAACACAATATGAGGCAATTAATGCACAGATGAAAAGGGAGGGGGACGTGGGGCTAAGGATAGGCAGAGGTGAAGAGATGGGTCTTGAGGCGGGACTGGAAGATGGTGAGGGACACGGAATTGCGGATCAGTTGGGGGAGGGAGTTCCAGAGCCTGGGAGCTGCCCTGGAGGTGGCTCTGTCCCCAAAACTGCGGAGGTTGGACTTGTGGATGGAGAGGAGACCGGCTGAAGTGGATCTGAGGGACCGTGAGGGTTGGTAGGGGGAGAGGAGGTCAGTGAGATATGGGGGGGGCAGATGGTGGAGGGCTTTGTAGGTGAGGATCAGGATTTTGTAGTTGATCCGGTGGGAGATGGGAAGCCAGTGAAGTTGTTTGAGGACTGGAGTGATGTGATGCCAGGATTTGGAGTGGGTGATGAGTCGGGCAGCTGCGTTCTGGACCAGTTGGAGTCGGTTGATGTAGGTGGAGCTGATGCCAAGGAGAAGTGAGTTGCAGTAGTCCAGTCGGGAGGAGATGAAGGCATGGATGAGTCTTTCAGCAGCGGGAGGTGTGAGAGAGGGTCTGAGTTTAGCGATGTTGCGGAGATGAAAGAAGGAGGTTTTAATGACATGGCGGATGTGAGGCTCAAGGGAGAGGGTGGAATCGAAGATCACGCCAAGGTTGCGGGCCTGGGGAGATGGGGAGACAGTGGTGCCGTCGATGGTGAGAGTGGGGTTATTGATTTTGCTGAGTGTGGCTTTGGAGCCTATGAGGAGGAATTCTCTATGGGGGGGGGGGGGGGGGGGGAGGGGTGGGGGGGGGGGGGGGGGGGGGGGGGGGGGGGGGGGGGGGGGGGGGGGGGGGGGGGGGGGGGGGGGGGGGGGGGTGGGGGGGGGGGGGGGGGGGGGGGGGGGGGGGGGGGGGGGGGGGGGGGGGGGGGGGGGGGGGGGGAGATGGGGGGGGGGGGGGTGGGGGGGTGTGGGGGGATTTGGTGCCGAGGTAGATCTGGGTGTCGTCAGCGTAACAGTGGAAGTCCAGGTTGAAGTGGCGGAGTATCTGACCAAGGGGGAGGATGTAGATGATGAAGAGGAGGGGGCCGAGTACGGAGCCTTGGAGAACGCCTTGAGTGACTGTGGCTGTAGCAGAGGTGTGGTTGTGGAGAGAGATGAAGTGGGATCTGTTGGAAATGTAGGAACAGAGCCAGCTGAGTGCAGAGCCTTCAATGCCGAGGTCTTTGAGTCTGGTGAGCAGGATGTTATGGTTCACTGTATCGAAGGCTGCGCTCAGGTCGAGGAGGATGAGGATGTTGAGGGAACCAGTGTCAGCAGAGGTGAGCAGTTTCTGTGCAATGGAGGGGGCGAAAGCCAGATTGGAGGGGTTCAAGTAGGTTATACTCAAGGAGGTGGGAATGAAGTTGCGACGCAACGATACGCTCCAGGGTTTTTGAAAGAAAGGGAAGGTTTGAGATTGGGCAGTAGTTAATGAGAGAGGAGGGATCAAGACCAGGTTTCTTTAAGATTGGTGTGACAGCAGCAGTTTTGATAGCGGAGGGGACAATTCCTTGGGACAATGAGGAGTTGAAGAGATTAGTGAGGTAGGGGCAGAGAACGGGGAGGCAGGACTTCAGCAGGGGAGTGGGGAGAGGGTCGAGGGAGCAGGTAGTGGGTTTGGACGAGCTGATGAGTTATAGACCGGTTAGAGATGGTGGCAGGTAAATAGCAGATGGAGTTTACTCCGAGCAAGTGTGAGGTGTTGCACTTTGGCAGGTCGAATGTAATGGGAAAGTTTATAGTTAATGACATGTCCCTTAACAGCATGGGGTCCTCAGGCCCCCTATTGGTATTTGGGATTGTTCTCTGCACCAGGGACATGTTACGGGGAGGGTCTTGTGGTGCGCCGGTTGTAACCACACGTGGGTGTGTTTCAGGGGGAGTGCTTTGCATGCCCAGCGGGAGGCTGCCCATCCATGGGGTACGACATGGGCACGTATCGCCCGGACCCATGGCTCCTGCATCAGACCTTCTACCTGAACAGTGGCGAGTCCAGTCCATACGCACGTGAGTCACTCACACCCCCCCAACCTGTAACCACCACCATCCATTCACCGCAATGTACAATATACCCCCATGTAATCGTCCCCAACCAATCACCCTGTCTAATATACTGCATCCAATACCCCATCCAATCCCACTCCTGCAGTCTCTTCCCCAGCATTCCTCCCCTTCCCCCACACTTCCCCTCTCCCCCCCTCCCCCCACACTCCCCTCCCACTCCCCCCTCCCCCCACACTTCCCCCTTCCCCACACTTCCCCCCCCTCCCCCTCCCCCCACTTCCCCCCTCTTCCCCCCACACTCCCCTCTCTCCCCCACACTCCCCTCCCCACAATCCAGCTCCCCCACCCCTTCCCCCCCTCTCTCCACCCGTCTCCCCCCTCCCCCTCTCCCCACCGTCCCCCTTCCCCCCCACCCCTCCCCCTCTCCCCCCCACTTTCCCCCTCTCCCCCACTCCTCCCCCACTCCCCACACCCCTGCTCCCCCACTCTCCGTGCACTCCACTCTCCCCTCTCCCGCACTCCTGCTCTCCCCACACCCCCCTTCACCCCACACCCCTGCTCCCCCCCACCCCCCCCTTTCTCCCCACATTCCAATCTCCCCTCTCCCCCCATCCCTCTCTCCCCACACACTCCCATTCACCCCACACCCCTGCTCCCCACCCTCCCTCTCTCTCCCTGCACTCCACTCCCCCTCTCCCCACCCCTCATTCCCCCACCCCTCCATGCCCCACACTCCTCCCCTTCTACCCAGCTCCGCTCCCTTCCCAGCCCACCCGCTCTCCCCACACAGCCCGTGCTCTGTCCCTCCCGCGCGGTGCCTGACAGTGGTCTCTCTCTCCACAGTCTGGCGATATAAAGTATCGGTGAAACTCTCCGGCTCTCACTCGGTGTCAGGTCGCATCAACGTTGCACTGTACGGCACCAAGGGCATCTCTCGACAGCACCTCGTCACAAAGTAAGCAACAGCCTCGCAACAGCTTGATTAAAACCTCACTTTATTAGCCTGGCTGGCCTTCAGTACAGCATTCTGACCTTAATTAATGTGTTCTGACACTTTATTAGATAACCTCTCTTTATTATAACACTGGCATTTGTTAAATTGCTGTTAAAACACAATGTACGTGCTATGACACCAGGATAAGCGCTCAACCAAGAAAACCAAGCCTATGCCAAAGTAGTATCTAATCTACCTATACACACTTATGCTATAGGACAATAACTAAGTTCATATTCAGTAATAATCTATCTGCACGTCAGCAAAGAAACAAAACAGAGGCGTGTAGATGCCAGTATATCATTGGGATTATCAAGTGGGCACCTGCCTTCACAGGTGTTTCATTGAGTTAGGCCCATGACACTTCGGGAAGACTCAACAATTAGTTCTGGCATCTTAGATCCACCCCCCTCAATCCCTGCTCTCACCACCTATGTTACCCGCTAGCTACATGTGGATAGGAAAGATTTAGAGGGATATGGGCTGGTGCAGGCAAATGAGACTAACTTAGATGATGCTTTTTGGTCGGCCAGGTTTCATTGGACCAACGGGCCAGTTTAGTTTAGTTTAGTTTAGTTTACTTTAATGAAAGAGCGTGTGAACAGGCCCGTCGGCCTGCCGAGTCCATGCCGACCAGCGATCACCCAGACACTAGTTCTATCTTACGCACTCGGGACAATTTACAATTTTACCAAAGCCAATTAACCCACAAACATGTATGTCTGTGATGTGGGAGGAAACTCTGGAGAAACACACGTGGTCACAGGGAGCACAGGCAAACTTCACACAGACAGCACCTGAGGTCAGGATCGAACCCGGGTCTCAATCAATCAATCAATCAATCAATCAGTCAATCGGTTTTATTCGTCACTTGCACAAAAAGAGCAAGTGAAATGAATTTGCCAGCAGCGGTACAATGAAAAAGAACACACAGAAACACAATAAAAATTTAACATAAACATCCACCACAGCATTCATCACTGTGGTGGAAGGCACAACATTTGGCCAGTCTTCCTCCTGTCTCTGGTGCTGTAATGTAGTAATGCCCCTGTCCCACTTAGGAAACCTGAACGTAAACCTCTGGAGACTTTGCGCCCCACCCAAGGTTTCCGTGCGGTTCCCGGAGGTTGCAGGTAGTGGAAGCAGGTAGAGAGACTGACAAAAACCTCCGGGAACCTCCGGGAATCGCACGGAAACCTCGGATGGGGCGCAAAGTCTCCAGAGGTTTCCGTTCAGGTTTCCTAAGCGGGACAGTAAACTCTACCGCTGCACGACTGTGCTGCCCACTTAGTTTACTTTATTATTGTTATGTGTACCGAGGTACAGTGAAAAGCCTTTGTTGTGTGCTATCCAGTCAAAGAAAAGACTATTGCTGATAACAATCAAGCCACCCACAGTATACAGATACAGGATATAGGATACAACATCTAGTGGAAAGGTGCACATTTAGTGCAAGGTGTTTCTGTGTTGTGTGATTCTACGTCTCTGTCTGGGCGGGGATGTAGGATGGGTGAACTAACACTGTCTGGCGTCTGTGTGGCTTCAGGACCAAGCTCCACCCCGGGACCACCTACACCTCCCTTCTGGACGTGGAGTTAGACGTTGGAGACGTCACCAAAGTGAAGTTCCTCTGGGACAACAGTGTGGTCAACATCTTCAGCCCTCAGCTCGGCGCTGATAACATCATCGTGGAGCGAGGACGGGACCAGGCCAGGTCAGTCAGCATGGATCCGATGGGCAGAATGGCCTCGCGCGGCAGGGATGCTGTGATTCACTGACTCGGGTTGATGGTATTAGTGGTGCTGGGGTATTGGGGGGGGGGGGGGTGATTGTCTGAATCGGAGAAGGTGGGGCTTTGATCGGCAACCTCTGATTCAGTTTGTGTGGGGCCGCACTATCAGACAGGAGAACAAAGGCTTCTACACCGGCTCTGTAACAACACACAGTACTATACACCGTCATCGAACGGGTCAGATTCAGATTCAATTTTAATTGTCATTGTCAGTGTACAGTACAGAGACAACGAAATGCAATAGCAAACGGGTGTCAGGGGTTATGGGGAGAAGGCAGGAGAATGGGGTTGAGAGGGAAAGACAGATTAGCCTTGATTGAATGGCAGAGGAGACTAGATGGGCCGAATGGCGTAATTCTGTTCCTTTCACTTATAACCATATGAACTTATGACTTACAACAAAATTAAGCTGGAAAGGGTACAGAAAAGATTGCCAGGACTCGTGGGCCAGAGCTACAGAGAGAGGTTGGGCAGGTTCATAATAATAATAATGCATTTTATTTGCTGGCGCCTTTCTGGACACCCAAGGACACCTTACAAAAGATAACAGAAGAGAAACAAGCATATAGTCGGAGAAAAATAAATAATAAGGACATCATCAATACACAAATTAAAGATAGAAATCATTCCAAAGACACAAAATCAAAAACACAATGTGGAGAGCAGCGGCAGCTAAAGCGCGCCAGCGTCCACTCTCCCTTCCGACAGCCATCTTGCACACAGACTAACATGTTAACTTACACACAGAAAAATCATCCCCCCACAGTGGATACCACTGTGGGGGAAGGCACAAAGTCCAGTCCCCATCCCAAGTTCACCCAAAGCCAGGCCTATTGAGGCCACCGCTATTGCCTCTACAGAGGCCCGATGTTCCTGGCTGTTCTGGTTCAGACTTTATTCCTTGGCGTGCAGTGGGATGCACGGTGATCTTATAGAGGTGTGTAAAAGGGAATAAATATGGTGTGAATACACAGTCTTTTACCCAGAGTTGGGGAACCAAGAACCAGAGGACATAGGTTTAAGTTGAGAGGAGAAAGATTTAATAGGAACCCAAGGGGCAACATTTTCACTCAGTGGGTGGTGGGTGTATGGAACGAGCTGCCAGAGAAGGTAGTTGTGGCAGGTGCTATAGCAGCAGTTTTAAGACATTTGGACAGGTACATCGTTAGGAAAGTTAGTATACAAACTTAAAGCACACGGCATTGGGGGTTCAGAATTGATGTGGATAGAGAACTGGCTGGCAAACAGGAAGCAAAGAGTAGGAGTAAACGGGTCCTTTTCACAATGGCAGGCAGTGACTACTGGGGTACCGCAAGGCTCAGTGCTGGGACCCCAGCTATTTACAATATATATTAATGATCGGGATGAGGGAATTGAAGGCAATATCTCCAAGTTTGCAGATGACACTAAGCTGGGGGGCAGTGTTAGCTGTGAGGGGGATGCTAGGAGACTGCAAGGTGACTTGGATAGGCTGGGTGAGTGGGCAAATGTTTGGCAGATGCAGTATAATGTGGATAAATGTGAGGTTATCCATTTTGGTGGCAAAAACGGGAAAGCAGACTATTATCTAAATGGTGGCCGATTGGGAAAGGGAGATGCAGCGAGACCTGGGTGTCATGGTACACCAGTCATTGAAGGTAGGCATGCAGGTGCAGCAGGCTGTAAAGAAAGCGAATGGTATGCTAGCTTTCATTGCAAAAGGATTTGAGTATAGGAGCAGGGAGGTTCTACTGCAGTTGTACAGGGTCTTGGTGAGACCACACCTGGAGTATTGCGTACAGTTTTGGTCTCCAAATCTGAGGAAGGATATTATTGCCAATAGAGGGAGTGCAGAGAAGGTTCACCAGACTGATTCCTGGGATGTCAGGACTGTCTTATGAAGAAAGACTGGATAGACTTAGTTTATGCTCTCTAGAATTTAGAAGATTGAGAGGGGATCTTATAGAAACTTACAAAATTCTTAAGGGGTTGGACAGGCTAGATGCAAGAAGATTGTTCCCGATGTTAGGGAAGTCCAGGACAAGGGGTCACAGCTTAAGGATAAGGGGGAAATCCTTTAAAACCGAGATGAGAAGAACTTTTTTCACACAGAGAGTGGTGAATCTCTGGAACTCTCTGCCACAGAGGGTATTGAGGCCAGTTCATTGGCTATATTTAAGAGGGAGTTAGATGTGGCCCTTGTGGCTAAGGGGATCAGGGGGTATGGAGAGAAGGCAGGTACGGGATACTGAGTTAGATGATCAGCCATGATCATATTGAATGGCGGTGCAGGCTCGAAGGGCCGAATGGCCTACTCCTGCACCTAATTTCTATGTTTCTATGTTCCTATGAAAGGTTTTACACAGGAAATCCTCTTCTGGATTCACAGTTTGCAATTCTTCAATCCTTTTGCAATAACCCCGCACACCTGTTGTTGTTCTATTACCTGTCAGGCTTTGCTCCGCCCCACCTTTCTTTCCCCCCAATCCGCGCAACCAGTCTGAAGAAGGGTTCTGACCTGAAATGTCACCTGCCTACCATATTCTCCATAGATGCTGCCTGACCCACTGAGTTACTCCAGCTCTTTGTGTCTTCCATGGAAGATCACAGTTGCTGATGTTAGTGTTGTACAGTGTTCAAGAGCCTGGTGTATAAAATCCGGAGGGGAATAGAGACGGTGAACGCACAGGCTTTTTCCCAGAGTAGAGAGATTAAGGACTGGAGGAGATAAGTTTAAGGTGAGAGGGGAAAGATTCAATAGCAACTTGAGGGGGTAACCTTTTTACACAAACCGTGGTGAGTGTATGGAACAAGCTGCCGGGGGAGGCAGTCGAGGAAGGTACTATCGCAACGTTTAAGAATAATTTAGACAGGTACACGGATAGGATAAGTTTAGAAGAATGTGGGCCAAACACAGGCAGGTGGAAATAGTGTGGATGGGGCATGTTGGTCGGCATGGGCAAGTTGGGCCGAATGGCCTGTTTCCGGGCCGAATGGCCTGTTTCCATGCCGTATGATTCAATGAAAAGAAAGGACAAATTGGAAAACAGACAATATCTTAACTCTGAAACAAACAGATTTCTCTCTCCCTCTGACGGTATAAAGGATGGAGTGTAGGCAGGTAGCTGGGTATAACAAAAGGGTCAGTTATAATCTCTGTGATCATGGGAGAGATTTGATGGAATGAATGGCTTCACATGGTCTTCAGGGGTAGGGGTGGGTTTGCATATTCTCAAATCTTTGCTTTGCCCCCTTGCAGGTTCCACTTCTGTGGGAAACAGATGGTTGCTGAGGGTACCCTGCAAACTCTGATGCCCTGTGCCCAGTAGACGCAGTTCAGCCCATCAGGAGCTGCTGGTGACTGAGACCAAAAACCAGCTGGAATTGACAGAGCTTCGATCCTAACCCTTCAACCAAACAGACATGGGCACATGACCTGAAAGCAGACAGTCTCCTGTGGAAGAGAGGGTCTGACAGGGAGGGCCATTTAATAGCTGCCAAGTGGATAGATCAGAGCAACTGAGTCAAGAGACCCACTCCATGACACAGAAGACCACAAACAATGACAATGACAATTAAAATTGAATCTGAATCTGAATCTGAAACAACTCTGAGTTTGTATCTGATCTACAGACCAGTGTAATAAAGCCTGTTTGCCCGTGTCTCATCTCATCTTCTAGATTTGTGGCGATGAAGGCTTTTAGCAAACTGTCTTCCCTTTTCCAATGTTCTTCTCCATCTCCCCACCACTGCCACAAAGAGTCTGAAGAAGGATCTTGATCAGAAACGTCATCCATCTGAGTTCTCCAGAGATGCTGCCTGGCCCATTGAGTTAGTCCCGCACTTTGTGTTCTTTTGAATATTAATCAGCACCTGCAGTTTCTTGTTTCTACCTGGGGAATCATGTATCGAAGCTGGGATGTGTAGGAAGGAACTGAAGGTGCTGGTTTACACTGAAGATAGACACAAAATGCTGGAGTAACTCAGCAGGTCAGGCAGCATCTCTGGGGGAAAAGGAGTAGATCGCGTCGAGATCCTTCTTCAGACTCGAGAGACCAAGGGGGAGGGAAATTAAAGATATGTAAAGGTACAGAAGCCAGATACAGAGGAGCAATCACAGAGGGGGAGCAGCAAGTGAGGGGACATTAGGTTACATCTCCATATCTCTCTCACACTCACAGAGCAGGGTCGGTCGGCATAGACAAGTCACCGGAAAGGTTACCCTGTAACGATCTGACACATGCTTCCTCTACAGGCATGTGGGTTTATATAGTGATGTAAACTTAAATAGTGATGCTCCCTTTACACTGTCCCAACACAAACTTGACTTGAAGCTCTTGATCATCTCCACTACCATCCCATTGACCCTGTAGCAAGGGTGCAGCGGGTAGAGCTGCTGCCTTACAGCACCAGAGACCCGGGTTCAATCCTGACCTTGGTTTCTGCCTGTGTGGAATTTGCACATTCTCCCTGTGACCATGTGGGTTTCCTCCAGGGTGCTCTGGTTTCCTCCCAAATCCTACAGACGTGCAGGCTTGTAGTTAGTTGACTTGCGTAACTTGCCCAAGTGGATGAGAAAGTGGAATCACATAGAACTAGTGAACGGGTGATCAATAGTCAGCGTGGACTCGGTGTCTTGAAGGGTCTGTTTCAATGCTGTATCTCTAAACTAAACTAAACTGATGCTGTTTGGGGTGTCTACCCTCACGGTGGTGCAGCGGTAGAGTTGCTGCCTTGCAACGAATGCAGCGCCGGAGACCCGGGTTCGATCCCGATTACGGGTGCTGTCTGTACGGAGTTTGCACATTCTCCCGGTGACCTGCTGTGGGTTTTCTCCAAGATCTTCGGTTTCCTCCCTCACTCCAAATACGTACAGATTTGTAGGTTAATTGGCTTGGTAAATGTAAAAATCGTCCCTAGTGTGCGTAGGACATCATTGGTCGGCGTGGAAACGGCGGCCCCGAAGAGCCTGTTTCCATGCTGTATCTCTAAAACTAAAACTCCTCATTGCCTGGTCAAGAAAGCCCCTGTCCCACTTAGGAAACCTGAACGGAAACCTCTGGAGACTTTGTGCCCCACCGTGCGGTTCCTGGAGGTTGCAGGTGGTTGCCGGAGGTTGCAGGTAGTGGAAGAAGGTAAGGAGACTGACAAAAACCTCCAGGAACCTCCGGGAACCGCACAAAAACCTTGGGTGGGGCGCAAAGTCTCCAGAAGTTTCCGTTCAGGTTTCCTAAGTGGGACAGGGGCAATTACTCACTCCTTTGCCTTGCTGACCAGAGGAGGTGGTTGAGACCAGCACAATAACAACATTTAATAGACATTTGGACAGGTACATGGATGGGCAAGGTTTAAAGAGATACGGGCCAAACACTGCAAATGGGTCTAGTGTAGATGGACTGGATGGGCCGAGGGGTGTGTTGCTATGCGGTGTGACTCTATGATGCTTTAATACTAAATTCCCAGCTGAGGTGTGTATGTCAGAGAGATTGACAGTGATCAAGGAAGCAAAAGAAATTCAGCGGATGGGAGTGTTTTACTTGTCAGGAGTGAGACAAATTGAGCCCCAGATAAGCAGTTTTGTTTTATTGATCATCTCAGTTTTCAACGTGACTGATGTAAAAAAAATTGTCAAGTCTCTAATTGACATTGAACCCTTATTCCCCATGCAGTGAGTGGCAGTCGGTAAGTCTGAGAGACTGTGACAAGAGAGACAGGAGAATGTTAAAGAGAAAGATCGTTTACAGAGAGAGTGAGACAGAGAGAGCAAGGGATCAAGAGAGAGATGGAGAGAGAGAGAGAAGGAGAGGAGGGGAAAATAGGTTTGAGAGAGAGTGAAAGTGACAGAGACAGAAACAAGAGTCAAGAGTGTGCAATTGTCACATGTACTGCCAACTCGACTGTGTAGCTTTACAGGCCCATTATCACACAACACACAGACAAATTGCAATAATCAATAACACAATGAAAGGACGCAGAGTGCTGGAGTAGCTCAGTGGGTCAGGCAGGCATCATCTCTGGAGAACATGTGTGGAACAAAGTGCGGCATGGTGGAGTAGCGGTACAGTTGCTACATCACCGGTCCAGAGACCTGGCTTCAATCATGACTCCGGGTGCTGTCCGTAAGAAGTGAGTACATTCCTCCTGTGGCCATGTAGGTTTTCTCCACATGATCTGGTTTCCTCCCACACTTTGAAGATGTACAGGTTTGTAGGTTAATTGGTTTCTGTAAATTGTTGATTAATCCCTAGTGTATAGGATCGAAGTAGTGTACAGGATGATCGCTGGTCGGCACGGACTCTGTGGGCAAAAGGGCCTGTTTCCACACTGTGACTCTAAAATCTCAAGTCTACAATTTTGGTGACATTTCGGGTCGGTATCCAACTCCGGCGGCCTGAAGAAGGGCCCCAACCCAAAACATTACCGACCCATGTTCTCCAGAGAGGCTACCTAAACCAGCTTTTACAGTTCCTTGTTTCTAAAATAATACAATAAATGAATAACTGTAATACTAGGTACGCCAGACCATAATAGTGCAAAACCAGTCTGTGGTGCAAACAGAACAAAGTCCATATAAGGTCGCAGTTGCTGAGGTCAGTGTTGTGCAGTGTTCAAGAGCCTGATGGTCGCCGGGAAGAAGCTGTTGTTGAACCTGGAGGTCACGGTTTTCAGGTACCAGTGAGATGAGAGTGTGGCCAGGGTGGTGTGGGTCTTTGACGATGCTGGCTGCCTTTTTGATGATGCACCTCCTGTAGATCCGTTCAATGGCGGGGAGGTCAGTACTCTGTGTCCATTACTCTCTGTATTCTCCTTCGCTCTTGGGGGTTCGAGTTGTCAAACCTGCCTGTGATGCGACCAGTCAGCGTGAGAGGCAGAAAGTGAGATGATGAAAGGAAGTTGGAGCAGATCGGGCATGAGAGAGAGAGAGAGAAATAAAGAATGAGGCTGCGTGAGGGAGGGGGAAGACTAGAGGCACCTCTAACCGGGTACAAGCTGATGCCCAGTCCTCCCCCCGGACAGTTGAGTTAGACACAGGATTATGTGGTGTCCTGTGGACCAACACCATCTCTCACACAGAGACCACAGCCCCAGGGCCTCGACCAAGGTTATCATCCTGGGCTGTGTGTCTGTTCTCTGTGAATGAAGTTACCTGATATTCTCTCTATAAATACCTCCCCCTCAGTCTAATCGTCTCCCTGGTGAAGTCGTTAGAGAGGTTTCTAAGTTGCCAGCTGACACTAAGTAGTACTTGTGGACTATTCACCCTAAGGTTGGTTTGGGACAGGGCTGGTGAAGGGTAGGGGTGTTGGGAACACACTTACAATAATGAGCTGTACAGTAAGGAAACAGGCCCTTCAGCCCATCTTGTCCATGCTGACTAAGTTGGCCTTCTGGGCTAGTCCCATTTGCCTGCATTTGGCCCTTAGCTATCTAAACCCAGCCTATCCATATATCTGTCCAAATGCCTTTTAAACTGTAATTGTATTTAATTCTATAACTTCCTCTGGCAGCTCATTCCTCATTCCAGATACAGACTGCCCTCTGTGTGAAAATGTTGCCCCTAAGGTTCCTCTTAAATCTCTCCCCTCTCACCTTGTCTGTGCCCTCTAGATTTGCAATGCCCCTTTTTCCATGCCCCGCATAATCTGGTACACCGCAATAAGGTTACCGCTCAGACTCCTCTGCTCCAAATTTTAAAAATCCCAGCCTATCCAACCTTCCCTAGTAATTCAAGCAAGCAAGCTCAGATAACATCCTGGTGAAATTCTTCTTCTTTCTTCCCAATGTAATGACTTTTACCCAGGGTAGGGGGAATCAAAACCAAGAGAACATATATATAAGGTGAGGGGAAGAAGATTATATACAAACTTGAGGGGAAACTCTTTCACAGAGGGTGGTGGGTAGTATAGAACAAGCTTCCAGATGAGGTAAACATAGAAACATAGAAAATAGGTGCAGGAGTAGGCCATTCGGCCCTTCGAGCTTGCACTGCCTTTCAATATGATCATGGCTGATCATCCAACTCAGTATCCTGTACCTGCCTTCTCCCCATACCCCCTGATTCCTTTAGCCACAAGGGCCACATCTAACTCCCTCGTAAATATAGCCAATGAACTGGCCTCAACTACCTTCTGTAGCAGAGAATTCCACAGATTTACCACTGTGTGAAAAATGTTTTTCTCATCGCGGTCCTAAAAGACATCCCCCTTATCCTTAAACTGTGACCCCTTGTTCTAGACTTCCTCAACATCGGGAACAATCTTCCTGCATCTAGCCTGTCAAACCCCTTAAGAATTTTGTGCGTTTCTATAAGATCCCCCCTCAATCTTCCAAATTCTAGCGAGTACAAGCCGAGTCTATCCAGTTTTTCTTCATATGAAAGTCCTGACATCCCAGGGATCACTGGTGAACCTTCTCTGCACTCCCTCTGGCACATATTAAAACAGCATTGAAATTAGTATGGAGTTAGGGATACAGCAAGGAAATAGGGCCTTTGGCCCACTGAGTCTATGACGACCATCGATCACCCATTCACACTAGTTCTATGTTACTTCTATGCCACTTTCCCATCCACTCCCTACATATTAGGGGCAATTTACAGAGACCAACTAACCTATAAATCCACTCGTCATTGGGATGAGGGAGGAAACTGGAGCATCCAGAGGAAACCCATGTGGTCACATGGAGAATGTACAAACCACACAGTCGGGATGGAACCCGGGTCTCTGGCGCTGTGAGGCAGCACCTCTACCTAGAATAAACACAATTAATCCAGCAATGTTTATCAGTGAGTGCTGTATGTTTCTTCACAGAATAAAACCTGCAAGACTGTGCTAATTTAAAGTTTAATATTCAGAGCAATTTCTGGAATAATGAAGTCAATGAAAAAATGAGACATTTTTAAACTGGACATTTTTACACTGGGCTCCAAGCTAGGTCTGTGCCATTAGACTGATCCAGTAGTGAGGTGGAGTCAGCAGGTCCTGATGCAGTCTACTCGTTGTCCTGAACTGGTGCCAGGGAATTGACTCGATGAAACTGAATCCCAACTCCCAGAGCAGTGCGCTGTGACCAGGGACATTTATACTGGAGCCACATCATTAACATTTCATCAGACACAGGCTGTAACCAAATGTGGAATATTGGTCTTGTTCTGAGCTGTCACCAGTAACACAGTGTGTACGAGAGCAATTGTATCCATTGTGTAAGCATGGAATAAGGGTGTGAATGTAGGGGTGTAAATATTTGCATCGCCTCTCTCTTTGTCAGAGAAGGTTCACCAGACTGATTCCTAGGATGTCAGGACTTTCATATGAAGAAAGACTGGATAGACTCGGCTTGCACTCTCTAGAATTTAGAAGATTGAGGGGGGATCTTATAGAAACTTACAAAATTCTTAAGGGGTTGGACAGGCTAGATGCAGGAAGATTGTTCCCGATGTTGGGGAAGTCCAGAACAAGGGGTCACAGTTTAAGGATAAGGGGGAAATCTTTTAGGACCGAGATGAGAAAAACATTTTTCACACAGAGAGTGGGGAATCTCTGGAATTCTCTGCCACAAAAGGTAGTTGAGGCCAGTTCATTGGCTGTATTAAAGAGGGAGTTAGATGTGGCCCTTGTGGCTAAAGGTATCAGGGGGTATGGAGAGAAGGCAGGTACAGGATACTGAGTTAGATGATCAGCCATGATCATATTGGATGGCGGTGCAGGCTCACAGGCACCTATTTTCTATGTTTCTATGTCCCTCCTCCACCCTAGTCATCGTACTAGTTTCATTGTCATCCTATCTGTATCTCTCGTCTCCCTTTCCCCTGATTCTCAGACTGAAGAAGGGTCTCGACCCGAAATGTCACCTATTCCTTTTCTCCAGAGATGCTCGCTAACCCACTGAGGTACTCTGGCTTTTTGTGTCTATCTGCTGTAAGTGTTAGCATTGCGAGTAGGTGCCGGGCTTTGACGGTGCAGAGGTAGTGAGCAAAGAAACAGACTCAACTCAAATATAATGAGGAAAACTAATATAAAGATCTGTGTTTCTCCTTCACACTGGAGAAGGGTCCCAACCTAAAGCGTTGCCTATTGATGTTCTCCACAGATGCTGCCTGACCCACTGAGTTACTCCAGCATTTTGTGTTTACTTTTGTAAACCAGCACCTGCAGTTCCTTGTGATTTTTTTCTGTTTGAAGATAAATCCTTTTATTTCCACATGTCCTCAAGGGATGAGGGGGCCTTTTGAGAATCAGACCCATATTGTGAATGATGTAACTGTGCACTTTGCTAAGTATCACAGGGATACTCCCTGGAATGATAGCGTTGAAAGTCTGGCGTGATTGGTATTGGATTTCAAAGTGAGGAGATAGACAGCAACACCATTTGCTTTTAAGTTTCGTGGCCCAGGTCAACCCATTCGAATCGTTTAGTTTAGGTTCGATACACAGCGCAGAAAGAGGCCCATCGGCCCATCAAATCCATGCCGACCAGCGATTCCCGCACACTAACACTATCCTGCACACACTTGGGGCAATTTACAATTATGAAAACCTCTATGTCTGTACGTCTTTGGAAACTGGAGCACCAAGAGAAGACCCGCGCGGTCACAGCGAGTCCTACCACCATAATGCCTGACTCCACACTCCGCTACACTATATTCCATCTGCCACTTCTCTGCCCACTCTCCCAACCTGTCCAAGTTCTACAGAGTTCATGCTTTCCCTGCACTACATGGCCCTCCACCTATTTTCATATCATTCGCCACAAAGTCTTGAATCCCCTCGTCCAAATCATTAATATACAACGTGAAGAGTAGCGACCCCAGCACCGACTGCTGTGGAACTCCACTAGTCACTGGCAGCCAACCAGATAAAGCCCCCTATGTTGCCACACTTTGTCTTCTGCCATCCAGCCAACCTGTTATCCATGCTCATACCTGCCCTTTGATACCGTGGGCTCTCATCTTCCTTAGCAGCCTCGCGTGTAGCACCTTATCTAAAGCTTTTTGAAAATCTAAGTAAACACCATCTACTGACTCACCTTTGTCTGTCCTGCAATTTACTTCTTCAAAGTATTTCAGCAGATGTTGTCAAGCAAGACCTTCCCTTCACCAAGCCATGCTGACTTTGGCCCATTTTATCCTGAACTTCTTAGTACTCTGTAACCTCATCCTTTATAATGGACTCTAAAATCTTACCAACCACCGAAGACAGACTACCCGGCTTATAGTTCCCACTATTCCGCTTTCCTCCCTTCTTGTGCAGCGGGGTACGATTGGCAATTTTCCAATCATCTGGGACCTCTCCTGTCTCTAGTGATTCTTGAAATATCACTATCAATGCCTCCACAATCTCTATAGCCACCTCTTTCAGAACCCTAGGGTGTAGTCCATCCCATCCGGGTGACGTAAACACCTTCAGCCCTTTCAGCTCCCCAAGCACCTTCTGCCTAGTAGTAGCCACTCCACTAACATCCACCCCCTGACTCTCTTGAATTTCAGGTATGTTGCTGGTGTCTTCAATTGTGAAGACTGATGCAAAAAAGTTATTTAACTCCTCTGCTATTTGTTCTGTTTTTCCCAATCCCAAGCTTCCCAATCCTCTGGCTTCCCACTAATCTTTGCTATGTTATACGTCTTCCCTTTTAGTTTGAAACTGTATTTGACTTCCCTTGTCAGTCACGGTCACCTCTTTCTCCCGCTAGAATCTTTCTTCCTCTTTGGAATGAAAAGATCCTGCATCTTCTGGATTATTCCGAGAAATTCCTGCCGTTGCTGTTCCGCCGTCATCCCTGCTAGGGTCCCTTTCCAGTCAACTTTGGCCAGCTCCTCCCTCATGCCTTGTAGTCCCGAAACAGGCCCTTTGGCCCAACTTGCCCACGCAGGCCAAGATGCCCCATCTAGACTCAGCTTCAATACCAACCCACCCGATTCCACCTTCTCGCTCTCAAATTGCAGATTAAAGTATCATATTGTGGTCGCTACCTCCTAATGGTTCCTTTACCTCGAGTTCCCTTATCAAATCTGGTTTATTACATAACACAAAATCCAAAATTGCCTTCTCCCTGGTTTGCTTCATTACAAGCTGCTCTAAGAATCCATCTCGGAGGCACTCTACAAATTCCCTTGCTTGGGGTCCAGTACAAACCTGATTTCCCCAGTCTATCTGCACATTGAAATCTCCTATGACCACCGTGGCATTGCCTTTTTTACACAGAATGTAGTTGAGGCCAGTTCATTGGCTATATTTAAAAGTGAGTTAGATGTGGCCCTTGTGGCTAAAGGGATCAGAGGGTATGGAGAGAAGGCAGGTACAGGATACTGAGTTGGATGATCAGCCATGATCATAACGAATGGCGGTGCAGGCTCGAAGGGCCGAATGGCCTACTCCTGCACCTATTTTCTATGTTTCTATGTTTCTACATGGCAATTTTATCTCCTGATGTAACTTGTATCTTATATCATGGCTACTGTTTGGGGCCCTGTACATAACTCCCAATGCGGTATTTTTACCATTATAATTTGCTAGTTCTACACTGGCAGGTTTTAAAACTAAAACACCGGTGGGGGGGGGGGGGGGGGGGGGGGGGGGGGGGGGGGTGGGGGGGGGGGGGGGGGGGGCGTTTGGCAAATTGGGAGTGTAAGGATGCATTTAAATGGGAAGAGAGTAAAGGAAAAATTACGATTGACACCCGAATTAATGGGAATGGAAAGTTTAAGAAGGGATAAGAGAGTAAGGTCAGGTGAAATAGGAACCGGTGTGAGAGGGGAGGTGAATACTGAATCAAGTGTTATATATGAATGTACAAAGTATAAGAAATAAAGTGGATGAACTTGAGGCACAGTTAGAAATTGGTGAGTACGATGTTGTGGGAATTACAGAGACATGGCTGCAAGAGGATCAGAGCTGGGAACTGAATATTCAGGGGTGTACATTCTATTGAAAAGACAGACAGGTGGGCAGAGGCAGTGGGGTAGCTCTATAGGTAAGGAATGAAATTCAGTTCCTTGCTAGGGGTGACAGAATCAGAAGATGTAGACTCATTGTGGATAGAACTGAGAAATTGTAAGGGTGAAAATACCCTAATAGGAGTAATCTACAGGCCCCCAAACAGTAGCCTGGATATAGGGTGCAAGTTGCATCAGGAGTTAAAATTGCTATGTAACAAAGGTGATCATGGGAGATTTCAACATGCACATAGACTGGGAAAATCAGTTTGGTACTGGACTCCAAGAAAGGGAGTTTGTAGAGTTTTTAAGAAAGGAGGGAGAGAGAAAGCAGGGAATTATAGACAAGTTAGCCTGACATCGGTGGTGGAGAAGATGCTGGAGTCGATTATTAAAGATGTAATAGCGACGCATTTGGATAGCAGTAACAGGATCGGTCCAGGTCAGCATGGATTTACGAATGTGATAACATGCTAAACTAATCTTCTGGAATTTTTTGAGGATGTGACAAGTAAAATGGATGAAGGGGTGCCAGTGGATGTAGTGTATCTAGACTTTCAGAAAGCCTTTGATAAGGTCCCGCACGGGAGACTAGTGACTAACATTAGAGCACACGGTATTGGGGGTAGGGTATTGACATGGATATTACACCGGTGCCGATTTTATCTGAACTTACTCTATTATCCCTTCTTGAACTTTGCGCCACGCTAATTCAGGAGACTTCTGTAACATTTCCTGAACTCTCTTTCCCTTTAACTCCACCCTAACAGTTCAAATTTGTTGACCCCCACCCCTTGCCCCACTATTTAGTTTAAAACTCTATCCACAGCCCTTGTTATACGGTTTGCCAGTGATGGAGTCATACAGCATGGAAACAGGCCCTTTGGCCCAACTTGCCAATGTTGGTCAAGATGCCCCATCTAGGCTCGATCCATCTGCCAACGTATGGCCCATATCCCTCTCAAACTTTCATATCCATATACCTGCTCAAATGTGATTTCAATGTTGTTATGGTACCTGCCCCAACTACCTCCTCTGACAGCTCGTTCCATGTACCCGCCACGCTCTGTGTGAAAGGCTGTCCCACAGGCTCTTATTAAACGTTTCCCCTCTCATCTTAATTCTATACCCTTTAGTTCATAAATCCCCTATCCAGGATAAAAGATTATGAACTCAGGAATGAAGGAGGGTACAGAGAATGGTGGACACTGCCTGGTCCATCACACCATGGCCTCCCCACCATTGAAGGGCCATCACAGTGCTGACCTCCCCACCATCGAAGGGATCTACAGGAGTCGTTGCCTCAAAAAGACAGCCAATGTCATCAAAGACCCACAGCACCCTGGCCACACTCTCATCTCGCTGCTGCCATCGGGAAGAAGGCACATGAGCCTTAAAAACGTGACCTTCAGGTTCAAGAACAGCATCTTCCCAGCAACCATCAGGCTCTCGAACACTACAGACACCAACTAAACTACCAATGTTGAACTGCCTTGGTTGCACTAGTGAATTAAGGGTTTTTATTCAGTTTTGCACTAATATTGAGCTTATTTATTGATCGATTATTTTTGTTTGTTTGCTTATTCTGTTATCTATCGAGTTTCTATTGGTTTATACTCTCTAGAACTTAGAAGATTGAGAGGGGATCTTATAGAAACTTACAAAATTCTTACGGGGTTGGACAGGCTAGATGCAGGAAGATTGTTCCCGATGTTGGGGAAGTCCAGGACAAGGGGTCACAGCTTAAGGATAAGGGGGAAATCCTTTAAAACCGAGATGAGAAGAACTTTTTTCACATAGAGAGTGGTGAATCTCTGGAACTCTCTGCCACAGAGGGTAGTTGAGGCCAGTTCATTGGCTATATTTAAGAGGGAGTTAGATGTGGTCCTTGTGGCTAAGGGGATCAGGGGGTATGGAGAGAAGGCAGGTACGGGATACTGAGTTGGATGATCAGCCATGATCATATTGAATGGCGGTGCAGGCTCGAAGGGCGAATGGCCTACTCCTGCACCTAATTTCTATGTTTCTATCTATCGAGTCCTGTATTTGCAGACCCCATAAGCTGCAGCAAGTAGGAATTTCATTGTTCCATTGCCAATACATTTGACAAGTACTTTTGAATCTCGTGATACTAGATTCTTCGACTCTTCGGTCGAGGCTTTCCAGTTTCCAGGCAAGTGACCAAAACCTATGGCGACTCACGGAAACCTTGGGTGGGGCGCAAGGTCTCCAGAGGTTTCCGTTCAGGTTTCCTAAGTGGGACAGGGGCATAAGCCACGAAATGCTGGAGTAACTCAGCGGGCCAGGCAGCATCTCCGGAGAAAAATGGGGTACCTTTCGGGTGAAACGTCACCTAAACCTTTCCCCCCAGAAATGCTGCCCGACCCGCTGAGTTACTCCAGCATTTTGTTTCTAACCAGGCTTTATCAAGAGTCAATAATTAAGTATCACGAGATTCAAGAGTATGTACTTGTCAAATGTATCGGCATAAACCAGCACCTGCAGTTCCTCCCTATACAAGTGATAGGTGGATATAGGTGAGGCGGTGGGGGGTGGGGTGGGTGTACGGAGTCGTGGTTGAACGCGGTTGGTCGTGGTTGAACGCACCCGTAAACAACAGCAACGCGGACAAAACAAAACAACTTCTGTTTTATTTACACTGTTTACATATTAATTGATTGAAAATTGGACAGCGCGACGCCCGGGTCTGGATTGCAAAACACGATTGTACAACCCCAGCGGCTCCAGGGCCAGCGAGGCTGTGCATCCGGACGCGGCGGCGGCGGCAGCGGATCAACAAAGTGGCGGCACAAGGAACTGTGGGTGCTGGAATCCTGAGAAAAATCACAAAGTGCTGGAGGAATCGAACGGCTCAGGGAGCATCAATAGAGGGAATAGACAGGCGACGTTTCGGGTCGGGACATTTCTTCACGCTGGTGGAGTCGGGGATTGAACGAGGAGTGGTTGGGGCGGGGCAACGCCTGGCAAGCGATGGGTGGATACAGGTGAAGGGGCTGATTCGCAGATGGGTGGAGTGAGTGACAAAGGCTGGAGGTGAAAAGGAGAGACAAGGGTTGTCAGATAAGGAGAGAAGACGGAGGAGGGGAAGTGAAATGTAAATAGACATAAAATACTGGAGTAACTCAGCGGGATGGGCAACATCTCTGGATAGATCTCCAGTCTGAACAAGGGTCTCGACCCGAAATGTCACCCATTCCTTCTGTCCAGAGATGCTGCCTATCCCGCTGAGTTACTCCAACATGTTGTGTCAATCTTCAGTGTAAACCAGCATCTGCAGTTCCTTCCTACAGAGGTGAAATGTAAAGCCGGAGGAGGAGGAGAGATATGGGGTGGAAGGGGAGGGTGTGGGGGGGGGGGGTGGGGGGGGGGGAGGGGTGGATAAAAGGGGAAAGGGGGACTCTGGAGTGGGGGAGACAAGTGTACGGAGGAGGGGGAAGGAACAAGGTAACGGGGGGGGGGGGGGGGGGGGGGGGGTGGGAAATGTGTGTGCGCGGGGTGGGAGTGAGGGTAGAGGGTAGGACTGAAGAAGGGTCCGCTGCACATTCCGTCCACAAATGCTGTCCGCTGAGTTCATCCAGCACTTTGGGGTTTTTTTAAGATTCCTTGTGCAACAGATTACAACCCCTGAACTTGCGTCCCCATTCCCCTCGGGCTGAACCAGAGGAACGACGCTCACTCCCCGCGGCGCGGTCAAACCCCGGTAACGTGGTTGTTTTCAGACGGGGCCGATCTGTTCACGCGGAAAGTCAGAGGCAGCCCCTCGGTGACATTTTGGAGCTTTTCCCCGCGGAGAAGGCAAGAGTAACGGGGGCGCCAGGTGGACGGGATCATCCTTCAGGGTCCCAGCGAACTGGCAGTGGTTGGACGGGCGGTCCCGACCCCCTCTGTCGGCGGCTCCTGATCCGCCCGGCGCCCTTGTATCGCTCCCCGCCGCCCACCTCCTCCCGCGACCGCCTTGTTGAGCATTTCAGGCCAATCCCCCCTTCTCTCTAGACGTGGCCAGTCGGTGTGCATTTGCTCGTTGGTCTCATCTGGAGCAGTTGAAACGGGAACAGTTTCTCCGTGAAGTCTCTGATATTGGAAGCAACTTTCATACAAAAATAAATAGAGACTCTTCCGATACAGAAACCAATTAAGTGGAAGCGCCTCTTTCCCCCCCATTTTTAGACATAATTTACACAAGAAAGGTAGAAAGGTAATTACTGAAAATATTCATCATAAGTGCATAACATTTGGAAGTTCTATCCCTTTCTAAGGGTGGCTCCGTGTGTTGACATCGTGGTTTCTCCAACAAACATTCCCATCACACGATTGAAGTGAAAACTGACCTTATGAAAACAAAATACTTTCACTATTTTAGACCATTTTATACATTTATATATTTTAGATAATGTGATTGTATGTCTGTGTGGAAGGTTGCATTGGTGTGCTTGAGTGTGTGTGAACGAGTGTGTGTGAACGAGTGTGTGTGTGAGTGTGCGCGCGCGTGAGTGAGGGTGTTCTGTGAGTGTGTTTGCGTGTGTGCGAGTGCATGCGTGTGAGTGTGTGTGCACGTGCGTTCGCGCTTGTGCAAGTGTATGTGTGCGAGTGTGTGTGAGTCTGTGTACATGTGTCTGTGTGTGCGAGTGTCTGTGTGTGTGTGTGTTTTATGTATGCGAGTGTATGTGTGCGAGTGTGTACGAGTGTGTGCGAGTGCTTGTGTGTTTTATGTATGCGAGTGTATAACTGTGTGTGTAAGTGTGAGTGTAAGCCTATGTGCCTGTATGTAAGTGGATACGCGCTTTCAAATATATTGCAGAGTGCATTCACTATATCTTACAGGGGAATCCGTCTCATCTTCCTACTAGCTAACCATGGGCAGACCATGGACATATCCTCCATCAAAACACAAAGTGCTGGAAGAACTCAGTGGGTCAGGCAGTATCTGTGGAGGGAAGGGACAGACGGCTGGAGTAGGGGGGGGGGGGGGGGGGGGGGGGGGAGAAAGCCGGAAAAAGGAGCTCTGCAAAGATGGGTCTCGACCTCAAATACGGCCACGGCCAATGCAACAATTCGTGTTTGGCACAGATATTGCAGGCCGAAGGGCATGTTTCTGTGCTGTACTTGCTTATGAAACGTCGCATGTTCCTTCTCTCCGCAGATGCTGCCTGAGCCGCCGAGTTCCTCCAGCACTTTATGTTTATGCTCAAGATTCCAGCATCTGCAGTCTCTTGGAGACACAAGTATCTTTCTCGTGGTTCACGTAGTTCGCCACGACTCAAATCCCCAAATTAAAACATTAAAAAAAAAACTGCAGATGTTGCAAACCTGAAATAAAGCCGGAAAACGCTGGGAACACTCCGCTGGTCAGGCAGCATCTGTGGAGAGAGACAGACAGAGATAGAATTAAACCTTTGGCGTGGTTCTGGGTTCTTCTGGAAAGTTTACGAGCAGGAACGTGAATACTGGTTCTCTCTCCACTGATGCTGCCCGGCCCGCTGAGTGTTTCCGCAATGTTCTCTTTTTAGATTTCAGATCTGCTCAAAAGGATGAAATGTTTGACACAATGTAATCTGGACATTAACAGCTGGCGATAGCAAGGTGACCCTGAGAGGGAGACGCTTCCACAGTAACCATGGCGTCACTGAGTTGGAGGATGTGCCGGGTCCCTGCCCTGCTCTTTTGGCCCGGTTTGTCCACGTCCTGGTCTCCCTCAGGCACAGTCTGTGCAGGGAGAGGAGATTAATCGTGTTCAGCACGGCAATTGGGGGCCGAGTGGCCCGAGTGGCGTGTTTGGCCCATGTCCCCGTGACAGGACCTCCCTCCCTGGGTTCTCCCATCTGCTCCAGGAGTCCGGCAACTTAAAACAACCCATCTAGACAGGTTCGTGGATATAGTCATAGTCACAGAGTGGTACACTATCTACACCGTCCCATCACACACCCCCATGGCCAGACACAGAATGAATCTCCCTCTTCTGCAGCGTTCTATCACACGCTCCCACGATCATAGCCATAGTCATATCGCTTGAAAACAGGCCTTTCGGCCCAATTTACCCACCCCGACCGAGATGTCCCAAGCTACACAAGTCCCACGTGCCTACGTTTGGCACATATCCCTCCAAACCTATCCTATCCATGTACCTATCTAAATGTTTCTTAAACCTTGCGACAGAACTTGCCTCAATTCGCCATAGTGGAGAGGACAGGTATAGAGGGATATGGGCCGATCGTGGGACTAGATTGGAAAGAGTCGCGGGGAGCTGCAAATGCTGGAATCTTGTGCAAAACACTTTCTACTCGCTGACCTCGTGCATCAGGAACTTCACGGTCTCCCTTCCCTCCCAGGTTGGCATAGTCCACCCTCTCAGCGTTAGAGCGCTCGGCCACATCCCACTAATCAATGGAGGCACCCATGGTCACTGCCACCAAATCAGAGGAGGACTCTTTTATCTCCAACCTGTTAACACCAACCTGCTATCGCCAACACGGTATCTCCATCCTGTAATCTCCAACGTGCTATCTCCACTTTCTAGCTAAAACGTGTTATCTCCAACTGCTATCTCCACTTGCTATCTCAGTTGACACAAGCCCACTCGCTCATTTTGCTAAATGGAACATTGTCAGCATGGACGAGTTGGGCCGAAAAGTCTGTTGCCGTACTGTATGACTCTGTGAATGGGTTCTCATTTCAGATCTTTGAATTCCTACTGCTCCCACCTCCCTTCTCCCAGAGCCCTGCATTTGTGTTCCTTTTATTCAGTTCCGGTGAGACGCAACAAGTAATTTCCCAGCATCTGCAGTTCCTCCTTAAACAAGTAAGTACGGGGGGATTTTACGCCGCGGTTGGTGTCAGTGGCGTGGTTGGTAAAATAAACCCTCCTGTCGTTTTCCAATCACCTTTAACCCACGCCCTCGGTTCCGAACCTTCTCCCCATGGGAAATAATTGCTCTGTTTGGCCAGAAACAGGTCCTTCGGCCCAGCCGCCCCTTCTAAGCTATTCCCATTCGCCCGTAACCGGGCGTTAGGCCCATATCCCTCCAAGCCTTTCCCAATGCATGTACCTATTCAATTGTCGTGTAAATGCAGTTATTGCACCTCATCCCTTTACACCCGTCTCTCAGATCCAGAATCATTTGCGTAGGAAGGAACTCGAGTTGCTGGTTTACACCGGACACAGACAGGATGCTGGAGTAACTCAGCGGGTCAGGCAGCATCTCTGGAGAGAAGGAATGGGTGACGTTTTGGGGTCGAAGAATGGTCTCGACCTGAAGATTGGTCACCCATCCCTTCTCTCCAGAGATGCTGCCTGTCCCGCGGGGTTACTGCAGCCCCTTGAGTCTACCTTCCCGAACCATTCCCACCGTTCGAACGAGTAAACTTCCAGTCTCGCAGAATTGAAAACCACCTCCCCATCCCCATCTCTGGGATCATCCCAGTAACCGCGGGCTTGAGTTACGGGAAGATTCCGTGTCTGGCCCTGGGGGGTGTGTGAACTATTGAGGTGTACAAACTCACGAGGGGCACGGGTACATTGAACGCTCGCAAGCTTTTTTACCCAGGGTAGAGGATTCTAATAACAGAGGATACAGACTAAAGGCGAGAGGGGGGGGGGGGGGGGGGGGGGGGGG
This sequence comes from Leucoraja erinaceus, assembly GCF_028641065.1. Lineage (NCBI taxonomy): Eukaryota > Metazoa > Chordata > Chondrichthyes > Rajiformes > Rajidae > Leucoraja > Leucoraja erinaceus. Next base: position 34,774,735 of record NC_073391.1, on the reverse strand, counting down.
GGATTTGAAGAGGGACCTCAGGGACAACGTTTTCACTCAGAAATTACTAGTCCCTATCTGGAATGAGCTGCTAGAGGAAGCTATAAACTACTTTTAAACGACATTTGGAGAGATATACGGGGATAGGAAGGGCTGAAAGGGATATGGGCCAAATGCAGGCAACCGCGCTCTGTACAGCTCGATGACTCTGATCTATGAATGAGGATTGTGACCAGGAGCGGTTCCTGCGTCCACACTCCGCCCGCTATCAATAGCTTCGGTTTCCATCGACATTATCGCAGCCATCAATCAGTATGAGAACTTACACACCGATTTACGGCCTGTTTTTAGTGATGCCATCGAAACAATTGACCTTTTGCAGCGGCCCGGGCGGATCACACGCAGCTGCCGAACTAATGAAAAACCTGGTTCTCGTCAACAAGACGGCAGTGAGGGCAGAGAGAGAGATAGATAGAGAGAGAGAGAGAGAGAGAGAGAGAGAGAGAGAGAGAGAGAGAGAGAGAGAGAGAGAGAGAGAGAGAGAGAGAGAGAGAGAGAGAGAGAGAGAGAGGAGAGAGAGAGAGAGAGAGAGAGAGAGGAGAGAGAGAGAGAGAGAGAGAGAGAGAGAGAGAGAGAGGAGAGAGAGAGGTGGAGGGAAGAGAGGGGAGAGAGAGGATGGTGAGAAAGAGGGGGCGGGGGAGGGGAGGGGGGAGAGGATGGAGAGAGCCTCTTGGAAATTCATCCAAACTCATGGAACTTGGAGTCAGCATTCTGAGTGCTCGATTTCCTGACCAACAGACCTCAATCAGTGAGGATAGGGGACAAATCATTCTCTACTATAATCCTCAACACTGGTGCTCCGCAAAGATGCGTTCTCAACCCCTTCTTTACTCTTTATACACACACGACTGTGGAGCCAAGTACAAATCTAACTCGATTTACAAATTCTCAGACAACACCGTCATAGTGGGGAGACGGAGTGGAGAACGGAGATTAACCTGGTAACACGGTGCCAAGACAGCAACCTTTCCCTCAATGTCAGCACGACAAATGAGAGTGTGATCAACTTCAGGAAGCCAAGTGGTACACACACATACCTTGGTATACAATAATATACAACTCCGAAGCAGAGATGGTTGAAAGCTTCAAGTTCCTATGAGTCAATATTACCAGCAACCTGACCTCAAAGCACTGGCCACGCAAGCACTGGCCAACCAACGCCTACACTCCCTTAGAATGCTTAGAAAGTTCGGCATTTTTCCTTACAACTCACACCAACTTCTACAGATGCGCCGAAGAAAGCATTTCATCAGGATGTATCACCGCTTGTTTTGGGAACAACTCCATCCAAAAGGACTAGAAACTTCAGAAAACTTTGTCCGCAGTCTAGACCATCACACAACCCAGCCTCCCCTCTGTTGATTCCATCTACACCACGCTGTCTCGGTAAGGCCACAATCAAGGGCGAGTCTCATCCCGGTCACTCTCCCTTCTCACTCCTCCATCAGGCAAGAGGTACAGAAGCGTGAAAACGCATGTCACCGATTTAGGACCAGTTTCTTCCCAGCTGTTATTCTCCGGCCGACGGTGGGGTGGAGTTATTGTCCAAGCCAGAACGGGGGCGACCCGCAAATTCCCGGGTATCCGGCTGCTGGGGATGGAGAGGGAGCGGGTGTCGGAACTGTGTGTGTGTGTGTGTCCGAGACGGGAGCGGTGGGATGACCAATGCCGAGGGCGGCCGCGACGTAGCATGACCGGGTGGGCGTTGGCTAATGAGCATCGGTCCCAACCTCTGCGGGAAGGTGTACAATAAATGGGAACCGAAGACGTTGGAATGTGGGCTCGTAGTGAATGAGCGGGGAGTTTTGAGATGTTGATATTCCAACCACTAGTTGAGTTGAGTTGAGTTTAGTTTAGTTTATGGGCACATGTGCCGAGGTACAGTGAAAAGTTTTTGTTCCGTGCTATCCTGTCAGCGGATAGACTATAGGGATTACAATGGAGCCACTCACTGTGTACAGATAAAGTATAAAGGGAATAACGTTTAGTGAAGGATAAAGTCTTAGCAACAACCAATAGGCAACATGCAAAACGAAGACACAGAGTGCCTGACCCGCTGAGGAACTCTTGCACTTTGTGGGGTTTTTTTAAAAAAAACCAGCATCTGCAGTTCCTTGTTGTTTTTACAGATAAAACGGGAAATGTTAGAACAGCGTTGACGCACAGATACTAAATGTTCCAACAGATCTCACCAGTGGTATGTTTCCAGCATTCGCTGGTTTTATTTCAGGTCTCTCGCATCTGCAGAATTTTCGCATTTGGACTAATGTTAGCTCGGCGGGTAAACGCCAGATATGGTTTCCAGGCGGGGACTGTTTCCCGAGTGCCATGCCGTGCCGTACCATGCCGCGCGTCTTCTTAAACTTGAGAACTGAACAGTCTTGGCATCTTAACTACAAACGAACACGGAGAGATCTCCCGGGAAACGCGAAGGCTCGGGGATTGTGTTTCCCGGCGAGTTTTTAAAGAATCATACAACGCTGGAGAGGTTTGGTTGTGAAGTCGGAGATTTTTTGTTTTGAGGGAATCGGTGTAGGGCGGAATCAGGAACGCAGGAGGAACGTGTTTTGCAGATAGCGAGAGGAATGCGGATCTCTCTCCCCTGGGCGTCTGGGTTTCAGGGGAGATTGGACCAGAACAGGGACGGATGGGGCTGGCGGGCATGTGTGGAATTTATAAACCCGTTCACCTGAAATTTAAAAGAAAACTTGCTGCCAGTTTAACTGTCTCACCATCGTCCCCAAGTCTCCAAAGAGGTTAATTGACCGTCTGTAAATCGCTGAAAGTGTGTGTACGGAGTAGATGAGAAAGTGGCATAACATAGAACTGGTGTGAACGGGAGGTCGATGGTCGGTGTGGGCTAGGTGGGTCGAGGGGCTGTTCCCTGTTGTATCTCTAAACAAAACGTCTTCATGAACCAGTATCCACAGTTTCTTGTGCCTACAGTTAAACGCCTGTGACTTTCCGTTCAACAATTTCTAAACTCAATCTGTAAAACCTCTTCCTTCCCTCTCTCCAACTCCCTTCTCTTCTCAGTTCTCTGTCTCTGTCTCTGTCTCTGTCCCTGTCTCTGTCTCTGTTTCTGTCTCTGTCCCTGTCTCTGTCTCTGTCCCTGTCCCTGTCCCTGTCTCTGTCTCTGTCTCTGTCTCTGTCTCTGTCCCTGTCCCTGTCCCTGTCTCTGTCTCTGTCTCTGTCTCTGTCTCTGTCTCTGTCCCTGTCTCTGTCTGTCTCTGTCCCTGTCCCTGTCTCTGTCTCTGTCCCTGTCTCTGTCCCTGTCCCTGTCCCTGTCCTGTCCCTGTCCCTGTCCCTGTCTGTCCCTGTCCCTGTCCCTGTCCCTGTCCCTGTCTCTGTCCCTGTCCCTGTCCCTGTCCCTGTCCCTGTCCCTGTCCCTGTCTCTGTCCCTGTCCCTGTCCCTGTCTCTCTGTCTCTCTCCCTGTCTCTGTCCCTGTCCCTGTCTCTGTCTCTGTCTCTGTCTCTGTCTCTGTCCCTGTCCCTGTCCCTGTCTCTGTCTCTGTCTCTGTCTCTGTCTCTGTCTCTGTCTCTGTCCCTGTCCCTGTCCCTGTCTGTCCCTGTCCCTGTCTCTGTCTCTGTCCCTGTCTCTGTCTCTGTCTCTGTCTCTGTCTCTGTCTCTGTCTCTCTCCCTGTCCCTGTCCCTGTCTGTCTCTGTCTCTGTCTCTGTCTCTGTCTCTGTCTCTGTCCCTGTCTGTCTCTGTCTCTGTCTCTGTCCCTGTCCCTGTCTCTGTCTCTGTCCTCTGTCTGTCTCTGTCTCTGTCTCTGTCTCTGTCTCTGTCTCTGTCCCTGTCCCTGTCCCTGTCCCTGTCCCTGTCCCTGTCCCCTGTCCCTGTCCCTGTCGTAGTCCCTGTCATGTCTCTGTCTCCGTCTCTGTCTCTGTCTCTGTCTCTGTCTCTGTATTTGTCTCCGTATTTGTCTCTGTCTCTGTCTGTCCCTGTCCCTGTCTGTCTCTCCGTCTCTCTCCTGTCTCTGTCTCTGTGTCTGTCCCTGTCTCTGTCCCTGTCTCTTTCCCTGTCTCTGTCCCTGTCCCTGTCTCTGTCTGTCCCTGTCCCTGTCCCTGTCCCTGTCCCTGTCCCTGTCCCTGTCCTGTCCTCGTTCCCTCTCTGTCTCTGTCTCTGTCTCTGTCTCTGTCTCTGTCTCTGTCTCTGTCTCTCTCTCTGTCTCTTTCCCTCTCCCTCTCTCGTTCTCTGTCCCTGTCTCTGTCTCTGTCTCTGTCTCTGTCTCTGTCTCTGTCTCTGTCTCTGTCTATGTCTCTGTCTCTGTCTCTGTCTCTGTCTCTGTCCCTGTCCCTGTCCCTGTCCCTGTCATGTCTCTGTCTCTGTCTCTGTCTCTGTCTCTGTCTCTGTCTCTGTCTCTGTCTGTCTGTCTCTGTCTCTGTCTCTGTCCCTGTCCCTGTCTCTGTCCCTGTCTCTGTCCCTGTCTCTGTCTCTGTCTCTGTCTCTGTCTCTGTCTATGTCTCTGTCCCTGTCTCTGTCTCTCTCTCCCTCCCCCCTTCCATTCAGACTCTTCCCTCGCTCTCCGCCGTCTGTATGTCTACCCCGAGGGCTCCGGGTCGCCCGTATCCTGGCCTGCTCCAGGGGAGCATTGCCCCTCAATCCCCATGATGGCAGCTTCCGCAGGGCTCTCTGTCTCCGTAGGCCTGGGGCTGCGGGACTGACTGTGTCTTTGAACGAAAGCAGCTTACTTTCCTCTCAGTTGGAGGAAGTGTCGCGACCCGAAACATCGTCTATCCATTCCTTCCCCGAATGATGCCTGTCCCGCTGAGTTCCTCTTATCGTTAGTGTTTTGTTCGAGTTCCACAATATCTGTGCACAAGCGAAGGCAACAAACGCGAGCGGCCCCGTTCCAGCCAGGGTTCCACAACCGGGTCAGTAGCATCTTGAAGAAGGGTCGCGACAACCAACCATCACCTCTCCATGTTCTCTAAGGACTCTAGCCTGACCCGCTGAGTTTTGTGTCTGTTTTTTTCTGCGGTTCCACGACTCCCTCGGTATATACAGCGACAGCTCGTTTTTAATTTCGCAAGAGCCTGTCGCGCCTGACACCGAATATGGCAAAGCCGTTCTCGAAATCTGTTTTAGTTTGCAGTCTAGTTAAGAGACACAGCGTGGAAACAACCCTTCGCCCCGCCGAGTCCACGTCGATCATCCGTTCACACCAATCCTATTTTAACCCATTTTCATATTCGCCCCCGACACACTCGGGGGCAACTTACGAGGGTCAATTAACCGACAACCCCGCTGGCCTTTGGGGATGTGGGAGGAATCCGGAGCACCCGGAGGAAACCCACGCGGTCACAGGGAGAACGTGCAAACTCCGCACAAACAGCACCCGAGGTCAGGATCGAAGCCGGGTCTCTGGCGCTGTGATGCAGTGGCTCTAAGAACCGAGAGAAGGTAAAAGATTGCTGGAGGCGGGACAGAAATACGGGGTTGAGTTACACTGAGGATGAAGTCTGAATTACAGCATCTTTTCATTTTATTAACGGGATATTTGTAGCTGGTTTCACTGGGGAAACGACCGGAACGGCTGTAAACGGATGATATGTTGCGCATCCCCCTGCGTAATACCCAGTTAAATAATTTATAAGTAGGCGAAAAATTAGACGAATTCTCCTTGGAATGGTCTACAGTATCGGGTGAATGTGAGTGGAATCCGGCTGCGCGCTGCATATATACCCGCCTCACCACCGCCACTACATTCAGTAGGTCACAACCGGACAACATACACCTCACGGGCACCATAGAAAGCGGCCATTCGGCCCAAAGGTGCTACCCCCACACCGGCCTTCGCTCCACAACCATCTTTTCAGTTTGTAAAAGGGTCCTGATCCGAACTGTCGCCTATCCGTGTTCTCCGGGGATGCTTCCTGACCCGCCGAGTTACTCCAGCGCTTTGTGTCCCATCGAATCTTTTTCCCTCCTGTGTGTATCCCGCCTTCCTCCAAATACCCTCGCTGATCTTTCCTAGAAAACCGAGAAAGGTCCTTATCCCGGGAGAGATCCCACTTTGCTCCCGCGTGCGGGATAAAGGGATAAATTCTCCCGATTTGTCCATTAGATTTATCAGTCTCGGTCATATATAATGTGTAAAAAGGAGCTGCGGATGCTGTTTTTGAACCGAAGATAGACATTAAAAGCTCGAGTAACTCAGCGGGACAGGGTCCCTTCTTCAGACGAAGGGTCTCGACCCGAAACATCACCCATTCCTTCTCTCCAGAGATGCTGCCTGTCCCGCTGAGTTACCCCAGCATTTTGTGTCTATCTCCGCCTCATATAATGTCTTACCATGTTCACCTTTTATTAATCTTTTAGCATTTGCAAAACCCGCTCAATCGTTTCTCCCTTCACTCTGGGACTATCCTCGTCAGTCGCTGCCCCCTCTTTCCCAGCTGCCATTTAAAAAGTAAGGGGTTTTCTATTTAAGACACGGATAGGGCTAATTCCCCCATTCCCCTTTCTCTGAAACTGAAAATATCTTCCTCAAGGGGGTGGTGTGTGGGGGGGGGGGGGGGGGGGTGGAAGAAAAGTCTTCGATTATCTTGGCGGCGGGAGTGGGCAAGCAAGGATTGCTGATGTAGATGGAAATGAAACTATAATCAGACATTGTAGACACAAGGAACTGCAGATGTTGGTTTACACAAAAATAAACAGAAAGTTGGCGGAACTCAGAGGGGAAAATCAGCATCATTGGAGGGAATGGACGGACGACGTTTCGGGTCGGGACCCTTCTTCAGACTGATTGCAGTGGGGAGGGGGAGAAACTAGAGGAGAGGTGGGGGTAAGAGAAAGACAGTCATTTGTAGGATGGTCTTGAGGGGGCGAGTGGCCTTCTCCTGCTCAGAATACCCAGGTTTCTGGAGCTGTGTGCGAAGCTCTGTGTCGGTCAGCCAAGTTCCAAAAAGTTTAAACCAACTTTCTCCATTGTTCTTTTGAACAACAGAGGTCCGCGATTCTTTAAACCTGCGACCATCATTTTATTACTGCCTGCCTGCCTGCCTGCCCCCATCCCTCTCTCTCTCTCCCGCCAGTATTTCCCGGCCCCCAGACGCTGATTTTCCAGTAACTTTTGTGACTCGTTTGAACACGGAATGTACTAACGCCAAAACGCAACCAGCCTGTTATTCTACATGTTGTTAATGTACATGGTTCGCGAGGGATACGGGACCAGGGAATGGAGAGATATGTGGGGTGTGTGTGTGTAGGTGGGGGTGGGGGGGATGGGGGGGGGGGGGGGGGGGGAGGAAAGGTCGGAGTCGGGGCCCAATTCCGTCCCCGGACCACCCATTACCTCCACTTTGTCCTCCGGTTCTGAAACCATGTTTTGACCTGAGCATCGGTCATTTTCAGTGCCTTGGCCAGCGCGGCTCTCTCGGCCGACGCCAGGTATTTCTGGCGGTGAAAACGCTTCTCCAATTCACAGATCTGCAGGCGGGTGAACGAGGTCCGCGGTTTCTTCTTCTTCGGCGGAGTGCGGTTCTGGTAAGGGTGCCCTATTCTCCGGGTGACGGTGAACGGCGAGAGAGCCACTGCAAACAATGAGGGAGAGGTGAGACCGAGTGTCCGGGGCCCGAGCACAGCGTCAACTCGAGAGCTGGGGCCGACTCCTGGCCGCGCGCGGGCGGGCACTGACTGATTATACAATACACGACAATAATTAATGTTTTTAATTAATGATTACACAAACCAGCCTGGAGGTTGCAGATATCACCCTCACTGTCGTTCGCTCAGTTTAATGTGTGATCATTCCGTTTCTAGCTTTGATACGAATTACTTTCTGGGGTCAAAACTGTCAATTAATATTCTGCAATTTACTAATAAACTAGCATCAAACCTTCAGTAAACGATCAAAATATATTCTTCAAATTACCAATAATCTACTAATTCGGAAAAAAGTCAACTATTAATGAACTATTTGAAGAAGGGTCTCGACCTGAAACGTTGCCTATTTCCTTCGCTCCATAGATGCTGCCTCATCCGCTGGATTTCTCCAACATTTTTGTCTACCTATTAATAAACTATCAATAACTATTCTAATAACTACCGATAAACTACCAAAATACATTTAGAAAACTACCAATAAATTACCAATAAATATCCATCAAACGATCAGTAAACTAGCAATAAATATTTATCAAACTACCAATAACTATTTTATAAACTGCCAATAAACAACGAACAAATGCTCAGCAAACTACCAATAAATATTCGAGGGGCTGAGTTGCAGAGGGGCTGAACTCGAGATAGTTGGCGAATGTGTGAAATTGGAGAGGGGACAGAGAGAGAACAGCGTGAGGGGGCAGAGAGAGTGGGGAGTAGAGAGAGAGGAAGGAGGATATAAAGAGTGAGGGAGAGAGGGTTACAGAGAGGGCGAGGGGAATGTGGGGAGAGGGGAAGGGGAATAGGGACCCAGGGTCGGGAAGCGAGAGGGAAGGGAGCCGCGAGAGGGGCGAGAATGCGGGGTCGGCGAGGTGCGGGATGGAATAGATAGAAAGAGGTCGAAAGGGAGAGGTGAGCATCAAAGGAGGTGGGAAAGAGAATGAGTTGAACAGGCGGGCTCAGATGTAAGCAGAGAACACGGTGTGGAGGAGATAAGGAGAAAAGGGAGAGGGAAAACGGGATGGGAACGGTTGTGGTAGACATTTACTGGGCGGAAGAGTTTGGCCTGGCGCTGGCGGCGACGGCACATTCGGGGCCTTCGGCTCGGGGAACTCGGCGAGTCCCGGGGACGGTCCGCGCTGACGGGGGTGAGGGGGGAGGCAGGTAAAGGAACGCGAGCGTTACATTGGATTAAACCCCGTTTGGAAATGTCGGAATCATAGTGTAAATATTGTATACCCGTCTCCCCACCTCGGCCTCTCCCGGCCCGGCCCGGCCCGGCTCGGGACGGCGAACGGGAGTTGAGGGCTTCTAATAGAGTCAGCGTAGCTGCCCCGGGATCTGAAGCCGGCAGATAGTGTCCCGGTTCCTCCCGAGACGGACCAAGTCCGTGCGTTAGAGAGTTGGGCCTGTGGAACAAGATTCCATCGGCTGTAGCAGACCAATCTCCACACGCTCCATATCCTGCCCATTTAATCACACACAACTTAGAAAAACGGAACTGTAAGAAATACTGCCTTCAAAATAATATTCATTTTAGAAACATTAGGAATCAGAATTATTACACGTCGTTCTTAACGAACAAAAACATAATTTGTCCCGACAGAATATTATAGAGAAACCCAGCGATACATACACACATTGTTGGCATGAATATGTGACTAAATACTCGGGAATTTGTCGAAGTTATTAAGTACCTAACTGTGTTTTATAAAATGAAACAATGTAAGTTTGAAATTTACACGCTCCAATTTACACTTGTTTGATTTGTACATAAACGCTTCATGTTAAAAAAAATCAAAATAACATTATTATTTTCGCCACTGAAACTTCCAGATACCATTTGTATTTTTCAGCTGAAGGCTTTTCACGAGGCATTAATTTCGGCACCAGTTTTCAGACCGAGTTTAGTCAGTAAAAGGTAAATTCAATTCAATTAAATTCAGAGGATCCGACCTGGCCGGAATGTACTCGTTATGTCTGCAATAAAATTCTTCTTCAATTTCAGTCGCGTGTTTATTCGATATTCGGGGCAGGATTTGTAATATTGGATTGCAATTATTTCAATAATTGTGTTAAAGGTTTCTTTTCAAAATCCAAAAACAGATTTTGTGAAATGTGTCGCTGCAGTTAACACCATCTTTCTCCAGACATTTTGCTGGTTCATTCCAATTTTAAATTAGTTGGTTTAATCGTAATTCAACTTTGAAAAATATAAATAAAATGTATCATGTCGGCGAAACGTTTTTTCTAAAATATCAGAAGGACAATCCCTGAGGATTGAGCACCACTGGAATAATCGCATTGAACATTTCTGGGAATAAATAGAGGAAATTGGATCGTGAGGCGAGTTCGCGGAGTCCGCTCTCCCCCAAAGGTTGCTGTTGGCGGCTTTAGGGCTGGTGAATAATTAACAAGAAGGAAGTGGTGTGGGTGTTGGGTTGTTGTGGTGTGGGCGTTGACGCACCGTGCCCCCCTTACCTGTGAACCTCTCCTTGGTGTATCTCCGGTTACTCTCCATCCAGGGAAATGTCATGTTGCTGGCGGGACCGGGCGCCGCTCCCGTGGGCATGGGCTGGGGCACGCCGGTGGTCATGGGCCGGTGGGCAGGGACCCTGATGACACCCGCCGGGTTCAGCGCGTTGCCGTTGATGCCGAGGTTCATGCCGTACGGGCCGGCGAGCGACGCGAGGCTACAAGCGCTGTTGTATCCGCCGCCGCCTCCGCCTCCCCCGTTGTTGTTGTTGTAATTCGCCGGCACGGTGTTGTAACTCCCGCTAACCATACATCCCAAACCGTAGTCCATATCCTGGAGCCGCGAATTCGGGATCATGCAGCTGCCTTGATCCGCATTGTTCAAGATCTGGTCTATTCCGAAACTAATGGGTTCGTGTTGAGAGTGTATACCCATCGGATCCATCCCGGGCCGGTGGGCTGGCGGCGTGTCCAAAGCTCCGGCTCCTGCTGCTCCACTCTTCAAAAAAAAACGCAACTCAAATTCGCTTAGATCCCGCGGCTCATTCGAGCGGTCGGGAAGGTGGTGTTATTTCGCAGAGACGGGTTTAGATTCGGCTTCTCAATCCAAACATCAATCATTGTTTGCCAGAATGCATCCTGGACTAGTGAGACCGAGGAGAGGAGGGCAGGGAGGGAGGGAGAGAGGGGGCTGCTCTTTATTGGTTAGGATCGCAGTGGCAGCCGGGGGAGCGAGAGGGGGAGGAGGGGAGGTTGTGACAGGCCGGGCTGGAGCAGAGCGGCGGGACTTAACCTTATAAAGTCAAGCAGATACGCAAGCCAAAATGGGGTTTCGGTTTCCCGAATTAATGTACACACTGTCCCTTAATGATCTCATGGACAGGCGCTGAGGAGGGAGCGGGCGGCCGTGGTTCTCGGCGGTAAATACCCGCCACAGCCAGACCCTCGCCCGGACTAGAAGTTGCGAGACGCGCCGGTGCCCCCGAGCTCGGAGCCGGGGCCGTACACAGTGTCCGGGCCGGGGCCACTTCTCCTGGCCAAAGATATCTCCAGATTCCTGTCGAAAAACGCAATAAACCCGATGAAAACGGCACTAAAACCCACCTAATAATTCAGCATTGTCTATGTAGAACAGGAATACATGTAAGTTTGTTTTTTTTAAACTACTTGTGGGGTTTAATACATAGAAGACGGCCAGAACTTCCGGAGCGGGAGCGGGTAGAGTCCGAGCGTGAAACTATAATAGATTAAATATCGCCACAGCACACACACAAAACATGAACTGCAAACTCAGAGCGAAACACTGCCAAAAAAACCTAAATAATCTATAATAACATCGGAATATTTGAATAACTCGTTGCAGGAAAACGTTGAGAATGTTTTATTCATTGCAGATCACTTCGACACGGTTAAAACAATCTGAAAGTTGACTTGTTTTTAAGTGGGGAACGAAGTTCCTCCTCGCGCCGATGTGAAATCCTACCAGGCTCTGCTCCCGGCCTCACCGTTCGGGACAGACCCGGTCCGGGGGAGTTATTCCCTGTCCTAGGGCCAGGAATCTATGGAATTCTGGCCCAGAGACCGGGGGAGTTTGCGGCGTCGAGCAGCGAGGGGGGGGGGGGGGGTGGGGGGGGGGGGGGGGCATAGGTTATGGAGCAAAGTTGGGGGGGGGGGTGGGGGGGGGGGAGAGGGGGAGAAAACGTACAACACAGAACTGTAAGGGACAGAGACAGAGACAGGCCCATCGGCCACAATGTCTGTGTCGAACAATATGTCATGTCTTATCTGCCCGTACATAATCCATATCCCTCCATTCCGTGCATATCCATGTGCCTTCCAAAAGTCGCTCCAACACCAGTATGGTATCTGCCTCCCCCCCCCCCCCCCTCCCCCCACCCCTCACCAACCTCTGTGTAACAAAACTTGCCCGTTTAGAATTTACCTCTCTCAATTTAAAGCTGTGCCCTCCAGTATTTAATTTTCTCGCCATTGGGACAAAGGTTCTGACTGTCTACCCTATCAATGCCTCTCATATTTGTTATACTTCTTCAGGGTCTGCACTCAGCCTCCGTCGTACAAGAGAAAACAATCCAGGTTTGTCTGAAGATGGGTCTCGACCCGAAATGTTAGCTATTTCCTTTACCTAGATATGCTGCTTAGCCCGTTGACTTTCTCCAACTTTCTATGTCTATCGTTTGTTCAACCTCTCCCTGTAGCTGAAACCCTTTAATCCAGGCATCTCTGTACCTTTTGCTAAAGCCTCCACATCCGTTCAATAATGGTGCGACCAGAACGGCGCACAATATTCAAAGTGGCCTAACCAAAGACCTATAAGAAGAAGAATTTAAGAAGGAACTGCAGATGCTGGAAAATCAAAGGTACACAAACATGCTGGAGAAACTCAGCGGGTGCAGCCTGAAGAAGGGTGAAGAAGGGATTCGGCCAGAAACGTTGCCCATTTCCTTCGCTCCATAGATGCTGCTGCACCCGCTGAGTTTCTTCAGCATTTATGTGTACCTATAACGAAAAGGCGGGGCAGCCGCGGTGCATATCTTATGGGCCGAATGGTCGACAAATTCCAGCCTTTACCCTGTCCGGCGTTACAGTGAGTGTGATTGTCGTGGATAATATGAGTCAAAGTTAGCGCACTGAAATCAATTCTTGTTCCAAATAAACGGCAGTGTTGCGGCGAGTCTGAGCCAGCCCCACTGGCCGCTGTCAGACGCCGGGTTATAGGAAGCAGATCTCGGCCCGACGCCCAGTTTCACACGCCGACACCAGCGCTCATGTCAACCCGGCTCCGGCACTTGCCTCTGCTTCCCGGACTGTTAGCCTGGTTCCACGTCGACCCTGGCCGCTCCACAAACCGGGCACACCCCCTCCCGTATCCCAGTCTCACCGCTTCCCCCCCCCCCCCCCCCCCCCCCCCCCCCCCCCCCCCCTCCCCCCTCCACCTCTCGCCGCCCCTGGTATAAGTCAAGCTGCGGGGTTGAACGGATTATTTATTACTTCCAGAGCTAGGATGTTCTTACACACCCCATATACCACCCCCTCCCTCCCCCATACCCCCACCCCTCAAACGCAGATGCTGCGGATTAGCAAACTAGGCCATTCACCCCGTCGAAACAAGTCCTGTCCCTCGCCAGTCCCAGCCCCCCGCTCGGTGCCCGGAACTCCGCGCTTTTCTTTCCCCTCCGCTACGGTTCCAATTTCACCCGATACCGTCTCACGTCGCCACTTACACACCGGGGGCACCAGCGGCGTGATTCATGTTACAGCCCCCCTCCCCTCTGAATCTCCTTAAACCCCCCCCCCCCCCCCCCCCCCCACTGCCCCCCCACTAATCGCACATCAGATAACGTCAACGGCTCCCGCCAAAATGTAACACATCTGAAGAAAGGTCCCGACCAGAAACTTCGCCTGTCCATTCCCTCCACAGATGCTGTTCGACCCGCTGAGTTACTCCAGAACTTTGTATTTTGCTCAGGATTTCAGCATCTGCAGTGTTTTAGTCAACAGTTAAGAGTGTTTTATTGCCATATGTCCTGAAACGGAACAATGAAACTCTTACTTGCAACAGCCCAACATACACGTAAACACAGTAGACAGATTCAACATGCTGGAGCAACTCGGCGGGACAGGCAACACCTTTGGGGAGAAAGAACTGGTAACGTTTCGGGTCGAGACCCTTCTCCAGACTGGGAATCAGGGGAGAGGGAGACTAGAGGTGTGGAAGAGTAAGGTGTGAGCACAACAGATCAAAGCGGACAGTGATCAATGGTTCATTGTTGGCAGGGGAAAGGTGAGCGCGATGCATACAATCAGAAACATTGAACAGAAGGGCAGTGAAACTAGTCTGAGAACAAGAGTAGAGGAGGGATGGAGACAGAGGGAAAGTAAGCGTTACTTGAAGTTAGAGAAATCAATATTCATACCGCATGGTTGTCAGCTGCCCAAGTGAAATAAGCATTGTAATTACTAGACACCACGATAAATAACAAAAGACTTAATATCTTAAAACTAAAGCAATGGAACAATATACTCCAAAGACAAATGCGGCACCGCAAGTCCCTGGTGCAATCAAGGCAGTTGGTAGTTCGGGGGTTTATTTGGAGGTTGTAATGTTTAATAGCCTGATGGTTGTCAAGTCAAGTCAAGTTTATTCGTCACATACACATACGAGATGTGCAGTGATATGAAAAGTGGCAATGCTCGCGGACTTTGTGCAAAAAGACAAACAAACAAACAATAAACACAATCATAAACACACATATTCTTTTACATAATAAATATTGGAAGGAAAAACGTTCAGTATAGTTAGTCCCTGGTGAGAAAGGCATTTACAGTCCGAATGGCCTCTGGGAAGAAACTCCTTCTCAACCTCTCCGTTCTCACAGCATGGCAACGGAGGCGTTTGCCTGACCGTAGCAGCTGGAACAGTCCGTTGCATGGGTGGAAGGGGTCTCTCATGATTTTGTTGGGATGAAGCTGCTCCTGAACCCGGACGTCCCACTTTTCAGGCTCCCGTACCTTCCTCCCGATGGCAGGAAGGTACACATAATGATGCTCACAACTCTCCGAGCATCCTTCCATTGCCATTCTGCCGAAGTCTCCCAATGCTGCTACAACCAATTGGCGTCACACTCCCAATCCCCCAATGCCCAACATTGTTCTTAGCGGCGAACTTTGAAACATTGCTCTGCATGGTAATATCCAAGCCAATATACACATAGCAATATAGAAATATAGAAAATAGGCGCAGGAGTAGGCCATTCGGCCATTCGGCATTCAATATGATCATGCTGATCATCCAACTCAGTATCCTGTACCTGCCTTCTCTCCATACCCCCTGATCCCTTTAGCCACAAGGGCCACATCTAACTCCCTCTTAAATACAGCCAATGAACTGGCCTCAACTACATTCTGTGGCAGAGAATTCCAGAGATTCACCACTCTCTGTGTGAAAAAATGTTTTTCTCATCTCAGTCCTAAAAGATTTCCCCTTTATCCTTAAACTGTGACCCCTTGTTCTGGACTTCCCCAACATCGGGAACAATCTTCCTGCATCTAGCCTGTCCAACCCCTTAAGAATTTTGTACGTTTCTATAAGATCCCCCCCTCAATCTCCTAAATTCTAGCGAGTACAAGCCGAGTCTATCCATTCTTTCTTCATATGAAAGTCCTGACATCCCAGGAATCAGTCTGGTGAACCTTCTCTGTACTCCCTCAATGGCAAGAATGTCCTTCCTCAGATTAGGAGACCAAAACTGTACGCAATTGTGGTCACATTGTGGTCCCTGAACTGACCCCAAGTGAGTTGTCTGCCGACAATATTTTACACCCCCGGTCTATCTCTCATCTTCCCTCTCCCGTCGGGTACAAGACACATAAGCATGAAAGCGCGTACCACCATAGTCAGCCACATCTTCTTCCCCTGCTGTTATCAGAATACTGAACAGTCCTTCCATAAGTAAGTGTGTAGTCCCAATCTACCAATTTACTTCATTGAGAACTTTGCACGTTTTAAAAAAACTGCACTTTCTCTGTAACTGTAACACTACAACACTGTAACTACTACATTTCTTCCCTCTGGCATTAAAATTTTTCTCTTTGCACTACCTGTTGTACTCGTGTGCACGGTTTGATCGTACTCATCCAAGGTATGATTTGACTGCAGTGCACGCGAACTAAGATGTTCATTGTAACTGGGGCAGTCGTGACGATAGTAGACCAATTCCAATATCTGTCTCAAATGCGCCCTTCTAAGAAAGGGTCTCTGATGTGAGAGGTTAACTCTCCACAGATGCGGCCTGGCCTGCTGAGTTTCCTGCATTTCCTGTGGGTTTTTTGGAACCAATATTTGATTGCAGTTGTCCCTGCCATCTCATTCCACGGGCTAAAGTTTGGTCAAGCAATCTTTCATGCTGGACTTTTTTTCCAAATGCTTCCATTGAAAGATCAATTGAAACAACATTCCCTGCGTTTTGCATCAATTTTCACCCAATTGGGTTTGTAAACAAATCAGTATCGGGTCTCCTTAAGAAAAATCAAACCTCTTGCATGACATAGGACATAGAACAGCACAGCAGAGGAATAGACCATTCGGCCCACAATGCCCGTGCCGAACATGATGCTAAATTAAACTAATCGCTTCTGACTGAACGTGATCCATTTCCCTTCATTCCTTGGATATCCATGTGCCGACCTAAAAATATTTTAAACGCCCCTGTCGTCTTTTCCCCGGATTATCGTTTTTTAAACCTGCCCTCCAGCTCACCGCGGCCTCCAACCTTCCCTGCCTCCCAACCCCACCCCTCTCACACCCTGTCTTACTCTCACACAACCCCTCTCACCATCGCCATCGCCCCCTCTCGCGCTCAGCCTCCCGGTTACAAGGTGTGGAACCGGCGTGGCGAAACTCTGGAATTCTCCACCCCCGAGGTTGTGGGGTCGTTAGAGGAATGTAAGGAGGAATTGGAGGTATTTTGTGAAAGTTCAGGGAATTTAGGATGTGAAGAGGCTATGGCTTGGGACAGTCGTGAAGGGCCGAACGGCCTGCCACTGCTCTTGTCATGTGTTTCACCGCATTCACCTCCCATTCCCTTCCATTCTATGTCCCTGTGTCTCACACTCCCACACATTCACACTGACCCGCACGTCTGCTCTGGCCTCACGTATCCCTCTCATTCGCATCCTCTCACACACGTTCACTTACACTCACACTGCATTTTCTCACTCGCCCTTCACCTCTCCCCGCCACTCATCCTTTACCCGCTCCATCATTTCCTCTCACAATCACTCCCTCTCTCACCTCTGCACCCCTTCTCTCACCTACCCGCACACCCCCCCACTCTCTCCGCCCCTCTCCGTTCCCCTCTTCTCTTTCCTCTCTCTTCCTCCTCTCTCCCCTCCCTCTCTCTATCACCCCCCTCTGTTTTTCTCATCCCCCTCCTCTCAGTCTCTCCCCTCTCCCCCCCCCTCCCCTCTCTCCTCCTCTCTGTCTCCCTCTCCTCTCTCTCCTCTCTCGCTCTTTCTCTCCCCATTTCTCCCCCTCTCCTCTCGCTATTCTTTCTTTCTTCTCCTCTCCCTTTCTCTCCACCCCCCTCCCTCCCTCCTTTCTCTCTCCCCCTCTCTTCTCTCTCGCGTTCTGCCAGACACAGCCGTCAACACTTGAGTTGACACTCCGCAGACTGCCCATTAGGGCCGAGATTGGGGCCACGGGTAGACAGAGTGTTTTCCTGCCGCCGCCACGCCGCTTGCTCTGTTAGTGCCGCCACCGTCATGTGTGCGGGAACCGCGGCCCCAAGGTGTGGGGGTGACGATTATTGTTCAGTAATCCAGGCAGCATTTAACGAGTTCAGCTAACAGCGTGTTCCCCCCGCGGGGTCGGTCAGCGGACGGGCCGGTATCGCCGAGACGACGATGAGTTACTTACCTGTTAGACACAAAACGCTGGAGTAACTCAGGGGGACAGGCAGCATCTCTGGGGAGAAGGGATGGGTGACGTTTCGGGTCGAGACCCTTCTGTCTGTCTTGCTGAGTTACTCCAGCATTTCTCGTCTATCTTCAGTTTAAACCAGCATATGCAGTTCCTTCCTACACACGAGTTACCTGTCACCTGTTACATGTACCCCGCCCAACCCCCATCCGGCACTCGGGGGGTCGCCGTGAACCGTCACTGTTGTCCCCCACACTCCCCCCCCCCCCCCCCCCCCAAAGAGTCAAGTCTCGCAGATCATTCCCAAACACCTTCTCAGGTCCCTTGCCACAGTTTTAGTCATAGAGCACGGGAAAAAGTCCCTTCGGCCCAACTTGTCCATGCTGACCACGATGCCCCATCTATGATAGAGTCCCATTTGCCCACGCCGTGCCCAGATCCCTCTGCAAATTGTAACTCGATATTCTGCACTCTGGATTTCTTTTTCTCTTTGCACTACCTGTTGCACCCGTGTGCAGCTACGGTATGGTTTGACGGGATAGTAAAGATTTTCACTGCATCGCGGTTCATGAGACAATAAAATACCAATAGCCAATGTCACGGCATTCCAATCAATGTCAGTTACTGACTCCGCGCAGACAACCCTCATGCTTCTGGGAAAGAGGGAAGGTGAGGGAGAGGAGGTAGAGGATAATATTCGAAATTAG
The DNA here is from genome assembly GCF_028641065.1 of Leucoraja erinaceus. NCBI lineage: Eukaryota > Metazoa > Chordata > Chondrichthyes > Rajiformes > Rajidae > Leucoraja > Leucoraja erinaceus. The sequence goes on along the minus strand of NC_073391.1, from coordinate 34,756,466 downwards.
AGAATTCAAGTTCAGGATTTGACCCGCTGAGTATTCCCGGTACTTTTGTTGCATATATTTGTTATTCCCGCCAGCCACAGCTTGTTTTTTTTTTTTAACTTCGCGTGTTTAAAGGTTGGCGAGAGACGGGGGGTTTCCGAGGAGGATTTCCCCGGACAGCGTGGGGTCAGCTCAGTCCCACCTCAGCCCTCATCCCGAGTGCAGCGCGGGCGGGGCGAGGCGGGAGCGGAGCTGTGGGTGGGGGGAGCATACTTTTTAATCTCCATGTTAAAATACCGACATGATGGCCCGAGTGGTCTCTGTGTTGTAAATCTTTTTGCATCCGCAGACACGCACGCATACATATACATGCATACACATATACTCACGCACAGCCACACTCACACACAAACGCACACATCCACACACACACATACATACACACACACCCATGTACGCATCCACACACACACGCGCGCACACACAAAGACGGGAGTTGGACAGATAGTTTCCCAGAGTGTCTCCGCCGGCTTGTTTGGGACAGTCTAGTGGCGAGAAAGCGAGGAGAGAGAACTATCCTGTGCGTATGTAGCGGGACAGAAGGAATAGAAGGAATGACGAAGGCTCTCGATCCGAAACGTCACCCATTTCCTCTATCCATAGATGCTGCCTGTCCCGCTGAGTTACTCCAGCATTTTGTGTCTATCTTCGGTGTAAACCAGCATCTGCAGTTCCTTCCGACACATATCCTGTGTGTACGAATAAGTATGTATTTGTGTGCTCGAGTGTGTGAAGTGTGCGTGTTTGTGTCTGTGCGCATGTTTGTTTGTGTGTGTATGTATCTGCTGGTGTTTCGGCGCGTTGTATATGAGTGTCTTTGGATTGTGCGCGTTTCAAACCCAGCCCCCGCTATAGTGATACAGCACAGAAACACGTTTGACCCATATCCATCTAACCCTTTGCTATACATGTAGTAACAAGAAACTGCAGACAGACACAAATAGCTGGAGTAACTCAGCTGGACAGGCAGCATCTCAGGAGAGAAGGAATGGGTGACTATTCGGGTTGAGACGGTGACACTTCCAGTGTCTATCTTCGGTTTAAACCAGCATCTGCAGTTCCTTCACACACAAGAAATTACAGATGCCGGTTTCCACAAAATGACACAAAGTGCTGGAGTAACTCGGCGGGCCAAGCAGCATCTCCGGAGAAAATGCATCGGTGACATTTCGGGTCGGGACCCTTCTTCAGACTGATCCACGTACCTGCCCAAGTGTCTGTTACGTGTTGTTATTGTACCTGCATCAACTACCACAAATACCAACCCATTCCCCAATCCCTGCCTAATTCCCAGATTGTGCAAATCTATTCCAAGTCCAAATGTAGTCCCACCGTCCGTTCCACACAGACTGGGCGCTTTCGCACCATAGAAACATAGAAACATAGAAAATAGGTGCAGGAGTAGGCCATTCGGCCCTTCGAGCCTGCACCGCCATTCAATATGATCATGGCTGATCATCCAACTCAGTATCCTGTACCTGCCTTCTCTCCATACCCCCTGATCCATTTAGCCACAAGGGCCATATCTAACTCCCTCTTAAATATAGCCAATGAACTGGTCTCAACTACCCTCTGTGGCAGAGAATTCCACAGGTTCACCAACGAGTTAACGAGTTTAGAAGCGGCGCTGACACCTGTCCAGGTGGGGGTGGTGAATGTCAATTACCCCCTCCCCCCACCTTAGGGCAATCCTCACCCCCCTACTCCCCCCCCCCCCCCCCCCCACCCCCCCCCCACCCAACCCAACCCCCTCCTCCCATAGTTCCCTTTAATCTCCCTCTCTCATCTGTCCCCGGATCATTATAAAGAGCCACGGAACATCTTCCCCCTAATGCGTTCCTCCTGCTTTAATCTTCTCGCTGTCCCCCCGCCGATTGCCCAGGGAGTGTCTCTTTAAGTGACTGCCTCCTGAATTATAAATGGCAGGCGCGTTAATAATACATGGCGCTGCCCTGCAACAGCGGTGGTTTTAAACGCAGCCAATCTGCGGACGTCGCTCTCCCACGACTGCCCGCCCCCGACTCGCTGCTACTCTTCCGGGAAGCACTCTCCGGATTAATTTACCTGCCGAGTCCTTGACTTCTGCACCTTCGGGGGACGTCTTGGCGCCAGTTCCATCAAACAGAAGCCCTGGCGTTACGGGAGAAGGAGCGCTGGCTGCGAGCAGCTAATGGGAGGTGTCGCCTTCCCTCGGCTCCCGCCTCAGTCCCCACTGTCTCCCCCCCCCCCCCCCCCCCCCCCTCCACCTCCCCCCACCCCCCACCCCTCCCGTTGCACACCCCGGCACCCTGGGCATGAAGAGACCCAGAACAAGGGGCGGCACAGCGGCGCAGTGGAGTTGCTGTTCCACATCGCAGAGAAGAAGCAGACTCCAACCGGACCACGGGTGCTGCCTGTGCGGAGTTTGTACATTCTCCCTGTGACCGACGTGGGTTTTCTCCGGGTGCTCCGGTTTTCTCCCACTCTCCAAAGGTACAGGTTTGTAGGTTAATTGGCTTTTGTAAACTATAAATTGTCTCTATTGTGCAGGATAGTGCTAGTGTCCAGGGTGATCGCTGATCGGCACGGACTCGATGGGCCGAAGGGCCTGTTTCCACACTGTACGGAGTCTAAAGTCTAAACCTGTCCAAGTACCGCGGGACACAGAGTTTACAGTGGAAACAGACAGGTGGGGAGGGTGTTGGGTGGGAGGGAAGAAGAGGTTTACTTTATGTTTAGGAAGGAACTGCAGATGCTGGTCCAAACCCGAAAATAGACACTAAATGCTGGTGTAAGTCAGCGGGACAGGCAGCTTCCCTGGACCCGAAACGCCACCCATTTCTTCTCTCCAGAGATGCTGCCTATCTCGCCGTGTTACTCCAGCATTTTGTGTCTTTCTTCGGTTTAGACCCGCGTCTGCAGTACCTCACTAGACAAGGAACTGCAGATGCTGGTTTAAACCGGAGATAGACACAAACGGCTGGAGTAACTCGACGGTCAGACAGATAGGTGACGTTTCGTTTCGGGTTCAGTCTGAAGAAGGGTCTGGACCCGAAACGTCACCTATTCCTTTTCTCCAGATATGCTGCCTGACCCACTGAGTTACTCCAGATTTTTGTGGAGGTTTACCTCAATTTAGCATTCAGAGAGACTGCATGGAATTGGGCCCAAGATAGACACAACGTGCCGGAGTAACTCAACTGGCCAGGAATCATCTCTGGAGAACATGAACAGGTGATGTTTCAGCTCGGGGCCTTTCTTCAGGCTGAAAGTAAGGGTTGGAATGATGGAGTGAAGAGCTGGAGGCATGAAAGGACCAAGACTAATCAGGACAAGCCACAAATGACCTCAAGCAGGCATGGACTCGGTGGGCCGAAGGGCCTGTTTCTATGCTGTATCTCTAATCTAGACATAGAACTGGTGCAGAAGGGTGATCGATGGCCAGCGTGGATTCAAAACAGGCCCTTCAGCCCACCGAGTGAGTCCGCGCCGACCAACAATCACTCATTCACACGAGTTATTCCACTTTCTCATCCACTTCCTACACCTATCACGAGGGGCAATTTAAAGAGGGCAAATTAAACTACAAACCTACACGTCTTCGGGATGTGGGAGGAAATCGAGCTCATGGAGGAAACCTACGCGGTCACAGGGAGAACGTGCAAACTCCTCACATACAGCACCCGAGCTTTGGATCGAACCCGGGTCAGCTGTGCCACTGTGTTGCCCAGGAGCGCTGGTGAAGAACCGCTTTCGATCCTGACCTTAATATTATTGAAGATCACAGCTCACAGCGTGAGCTACAGGGGGAGGTTGAGCAGGCTAGGACTCCATGCCTTGGAACGCAGGAGGCTGAGGGGTGATCATATGGAGGCGTATAAAATGACGAGGGGGATAGATAGTATGGATGCATCGTCTTCTACCCAGAGTAAGGAATCAAGAATCATAGGACACTTTTAAGACGAGAAGGAAAATATTTAATAGGAATCTGAGGAACAAATTGTTCACACATGTGAGTGCATGGAACAAGCTGCCAAAGGACTGCGCTCGGAATGAAAAAGCTGTATCTGACGTCCTTCTTAAATGTTTCCCCACCCAGCTTAAACTTATGCCCTCTATCCTGGAAAATATTGAGGATTCGTTTTAGTTAAGACCCTCAAGATTTTGGACACCTCAATAGTGTCACCATGTTACTGATTTTAAAAATAACAGAAATTAGACGTAAATGCCAAAGGATGAAAACCAAGTGTGAAGTTATAACATAGAAACATAGAAACATAGAAAATAGGTGCAGGAGTAGGCCATTCGGCCCTTCGAGCCTGCACCGCCATTGAATATGATCATGGCTGATCATCCAACTCAGTATCCTGTACCTGCCTTCTCTCCATACCCCCTGATCCCTTTAGCCACAAGGGCCACATCTAACTCCCTCTTAAATATAGCCAATGAACTGGCCTCAACTACCTTCTGTGGCAGAGAATTCCAGAGATTCACCACTCTCTGTGTAAAAAATGTTTTTTCTCATCTCAGTCCTAAAATGTTTCCCCTTTATCCTTAAACTGTGACCCCTTGTTCTGGACTTCCCCAAACATCGAGAACAATCTTCCTGCATCTAGCCTGTCCAACCCCTTAAGAATTTTGTAAGTTTCTATAAGATCCCTCCTCAATCTTCTAAATTCTAGCGAGTACAAGCCGAGTCTATCCAGTCTTTCTTCATATGAAAGTCCTGGCATCCCAGGAATCAGTCTGGCGAACCTTCTCTGTACTCCCTCTATGGCAAGAATGTATTTCCCCAGATTAGGAGCAAAATCATTTTGCTATAACCTGTTGCTGCCCCAGTTTACTATGTCCCTGTCCCACTTAGGAAACCTGAACGGAAACCTCTGGAGACTTTGCGCCCCAACCAAGGTTTCCGCGCGGTTCCCGGAGGTTCCCGGAGGTTTTTGTCAGTCTCCCTGTCTGCTTCCACTACCTGCAACCTGCGGCAACCACCTGCAACCTCCGGGAACCGCACGTAAACCTTGGGTGGGGCGCAAAGTCTCCTGAGGTTTCCGTTCAGGTTTCCTAAGTGGGGCAGGGGCATTAAGAAAGTCGAAGTTACTTCCTTCTGACCAAGTCTGGCAGAGTACACTCGATGGGCCAAACGGGCGAATTGTGCCCCTATGTCTTATGGTCTGAGTCTGAGTAACAAAATCGTAACGTTTATACCAACCAGGAAATTGGGCAGAATTTAAAGCGCAGACGTGGTGCATTGCCTTATTAACTGGCCATAATCAGCTGGGATCCTCACCCTTTTCTCTGAGTGACTCCACCCTACCAATTACTCCGTGATATACTGCTATTTACTTTGGGGCAGACACAAAGCTAGTTCTCTCTCCAGGATCTAACACAAGCTCTGAGCCAGTGTTACGATAAATTAAACAGTCTGGCAAAGGCAGAGGCAGCTGAACTCTGAAGAATGTCAAGGGGATGTTGGATACAACAGTTCCTGAAACATTGCCTCAGATTTGTACACATTTCACCCAATCCCTCACGTCAAATAAAAAAACTATAAGGATTGATATTATTACCAGAATTGAATCCAGCTGGAGCGGCATGCGCTCCCATTGGGACTGAAATTTGCTTTCTCCTTCTCCCTCTCATTTTCCCCTTTATTCCTCCCCGCCTTTCCTCCCACACTCTCCTACTCTCCTCTCTTCTCAGGCTCTTGTGTATAAAATCACGAGGGAAAAAGATGGGGTGAATGCACAGAGCGTTTTACCCCAGGGTTGGGGTATCACGAGGTAGAGAACGTGGGTTGAAAGTGAGAGGGGAGAGATATGAAACTGAGGGGCAAGTTTTATTACACACAGGGTGGTGGGTATATGGAACGAACTGCTCGAGGAGGTAGTTGAGCCAGGTACTAAAACACCATTTAAAAGACATTTGGACAGGTACATGGATCAGAAAGGATTACAGTGGGACAAATGTTGGGAGATGGAACCATGTCAGAGGGGGAATCTTGGCCAGCATGGAGTAGCTGAGACCGTCGTCTATGACTCTACGACTCTAGTGGGCTCAGAAGGGGGTGCGCTTCTTTGTGCAAAAACTGTGATTGCTAAAGGACTTTCATCATGTGCACTTGCTAAACAAGAATTCCAGATAGAAACATAGAAAGATAGAAAAATAGGTGCAGGAGTAGGTCATTCGGCCCTTCGAGCCTGCACCGCCATTCAATATGATCATGGCTGATCATCCAACTCAGTATCCTGTACCTACCTTCTCTCCATACCCCCTGATATCTTTAGCCACAAGGGCCACATCTAACTCCCTCTTAAATATAGCGCACAAAGATGCTTTTAATGGCTTCCTCGTCTTGTCCTGACACTTGCAAAGTTGTATCTTCAAATCCCTAAATTGTGTGTACACCCAGCCAGAAACACATGCCAAGTTGTATGTTCACCTCCCTCTACTATGTGTATACCTGACCAGGTACACCTACAAGTTGTATGTTCACCTTCCTCAGCTGTGTGTATACCTGGCCAGGTACACCTACAAGGTGTATGTTCACCTCCCTCTGCTGTGTGTACACTTGACCAGATACACCTATAATTTCAGTTTTTGTTATCTGTCCTGATTTTTCCTACTGAAGATGACCTTCATCTCCCAGTTGGGTCCTCGTTAAACTCTCCACATCTGAAGAAGTTGCACAGTCCCTGCCCTGTATCAGAGATCCACATGGAGATCAGAGGTCCAACCCAGGTCATCTCAAAGCACAGTGGGTGATCATCACAGTCCCAGCAACTCAGATTCAAAACTCAGATGAGTTGATTTTGAAAGACCTACCTTCAATGCTAAATTATATAATGCACTCTTTTCATGATAAAATGAAGAGCATTGATATCAAGTTCCACATTTTAAAATGCAAATAAGTAACAGCATAGTATAATTAATAGGGTGGCTCGGTGGCACAGATTGGGGAAGCCGCTGCCTCACAATTCCCAAAACACGGGGTTTATCCTGACCTTGCGTGCTGTCTGTGTGGAGTTTACACGTTCTCCCTATGACTGAATGGATTTCCTCTGGGTGCTCCAGTTTTGTCTCAAAGACGTGCAGGTTTTCAGGTTAATTGGCCCAAGTGTGTTGGGAGTGGACGAGAAAGTAGAATAACATAGAACTAATGTGATTGGGTGAGTCTGAAGAAGGGTCTCGACCCGAAACGTTGCCTATTTCCTTCGCTCCATAGATGCTGCTTCGCCCTCTGTTTCTCCAGCATTTTTGTCTACCTTTGATTTTCCAGCATCTGCAGTTCCTTCTTAAACAAACATAAATGGGTGATTGGTGGTCGGCGTGGACTCGGTGGGCCGAAGGGCCTGTTTCTGTGCGGTATCTCTAAACGCAACTAAACAAGTAATAAAGCTGGGAAGCAGGCCATTTGCCCGACCCACCTTACCCAATGCCAACAAGGTTCCCCATGCCCCATCTACACAAGACCCATTCACCTGCGTCTGGCCAATATCCCACTCCTATCCATGTGGCTGTCCAAATGTGCTTTAAATGCTGTTACAGTACTCAACTACCTCCCCTGGAAGCTCATTCCATGTACCCACCACCCTCTTACTTACATGGAGGAGAGCAGACAGGTCCCTCAGTGTTGAAGATAGCTGTGTGGGGGGTTCAGGTTGTTTAAAAGATCCACAGTATGGAATGAGCAGAACTCTTTCCCTCTGTGGGCTTGTCCTGAACGGGGGCAGGATCTTCAGTTACAGTTGGTAGAGAAACATTGAAACGTAGACAATAGGTGCAGGAGTAGGCCATTTGGCCCTTCGAGCCAGCAGCGCCATGCAATGGCTGATCATCCAAAATCAGTACCCTGTTCCTGCTTTCTCCCCATATCCCTTGATTCCATTAGCCCTAAGAGCTATATATCTAACTTTCTCTTGAAAACATCCAGTAAATTGGCCCCCATTGCCTTTTGTGGCCGAGAATTCCACAGGTTCACAACTCTCTAGGTGAACAGGGTACTTCCTTACACAGAGTTGTAGCAGGAATCTGGGAACCTTCTGTGAAATTCCCAGACTAAGAATGATGGCATTCGATGGGAAGGTGGGGTCGATAGTGCAGGACCAGTCGGGACATATAGACCTGTACTACACAGAAACAGGCCCTTCGGCCCACCTTACCCATGCCAGTCAGTTTAACATTCTATGCTCATCTCATTCGCTGGCATTTGGCCCATACCCTCGTAAACCCTTCCCATCCATGTAAATTTCCAACTGACCTTTCAAAGTGGTAATTCTATCTTCTTCTGTAGCTTCCTCTGGCAGCCCATTCCAGATGCCTTTTAAATATCTCCCCTCTCACCTTAAGCCTGCGCCCTCTAGTTTTAGAATCCTCTACCCTGGGGAAAAGACTGTGAGCGTCCACTTTGTCTATGCCCCTCATGATCTTATATACCTCAATTGGGTCATCCCTCAGCCCAAATAACACACCCCAAATCAAAATAAAATGGAAGTCACAAGCCTGTGCGCTGTTACTATTAAGCTGCTTGATCTGTGATGTCTGAACAGACAGGTTGTTAAAAATCAAAGCATATCTCCCTGGCCAAAGCAACAGTTTAACGAGTAGGGAAAGCAGAGTTTACGGTGAAACTTTTCTCAGTAATAATTTGGTGCAGAGGGGGACCAGTGCGCGGCGCGGGGAGTTAAACGCACGATCCCTCTGCTGTTCCCAGCCTGAGTCACGGCTCCCAAGCACAATCCATCAGCTTTTGTAAACTGCAACTCGCCAACAAGTAACAGCCGTTGTTGGAGCCAGACTCCACGGGGAACGTTTAGACTCCGTCATTCAATCAGTCGTAATCAGAGCGCATGAAGGCTGTCTGTCAAACCGATACAGACAGCGCCAATCCAGGACATCCCCTGCCACTGTAAGGTGGCTGCAAGGAGGCATCAGAAGATTTGTGTTAAATCATCTTCACTCTCTTCACACACTCAGAGAGAAGAGACTGATTGGCAGGTCATGACCTGCACTTTCCTTCATCGTAATACATCGGCTCGGTGAGGGGTTAGGTCTGTAACCAATGGCGCCTGTTACAATAATGCCCCTGTCCCACTTAGGAAACCTGAACGGAAACCTCTGGAGACTTTGCGCCCCACCCAAGGTTTCCGTGCGGTTCCCGGAGGTTCCAGGAGGTTTTGTCAGTCTCCCTGCTGCTTCCGCTACCTGCAACCTCCGGCAACCACCTGCAACCTCCGGCAACCACCTGCAACCTCCGGCAACCGCCGCACGGAAACTTTGGGTTGGGCGCAAAGTCTCCAGAGGTTTCCATTCAGGTTTCCTAAGTGGGGCAGGGGCATTACACACCTCCTTCACGCGTCCATCCAGCATGGACTATCACATCCATAGTTTCTTGGTGAATGGCGGCGGCAGGTCCGAGGAGTTCATAAGATCATATGTTGTAGGAGCAGATGTAGACCATTCGGGCCATCAAATCTACTCCGCCATTCAATCGTGGCTGATTTATCTTTCCCTCTCAACGCCATTCTCTTGCATTCACCCATAACCCCTGACACTAATCAAGAATCTGTCAATCTCCCCATTAAAAATATCCATTGACAGCCTCCACAGCCGTCTGTGGCAATGATTTCCACAGATTCAACACCCTCTGGCTAAAGAAATTCCTCCTCATTTTCTTTCTAAAGGTATGTCCTTTTATTCTGAGGTTATGGCCTCTGCTCCTAGAGACTCTTCCACTAGTGGAAACATCCTCTCCACATTTAATCTATCAAGCCTTTCACTATTTGGTAAGTTTCAATGAGCAACCCTCTCATCCTTCTAACTTCCCAGTGAGAAGAAAGACTTCATGGCTCCACACAGACTTGAGGTTGAGGTATATTATTGTCACGTGTACCAAGATACAGTGAAAAGATTTGTTTTGCATGCTATCCTATCACATCAGATAATACATGTAGGAAGGAACTGCAGATGCTGACTTACACCGAAGATAGACACAAAAAGCTGGAGTAACTCAGCGCGCATATATTTTCCCTCTCCCCTCTGAAGAAGGGTCTAGACCTGAAACATCACGTATTATTTTTTCTCCAGAGATGCTGCCTGACTCGCTGAGTCACTCCAGCTTTTTCTATCTAAGATCAGATAATACTATACATAAATACAATCGTCAAACTCAAGTACAATGGGTAGAGCAATTGGGAAGATACAGAGTGCAGAATATAGTTCTCACAATTGTAGCGCATCAGTTCCAGAGACAAACTCTAATGTCCTCAATGGGGTAGAGGTGAATCGGACAGTAGCCGGGCATCCCTAACAGTATCTTAACAGTATCTTAACATCCTAGTGCACTTCTCAGATGTAGTTTCACACCAACCCAAGTACTTATAGAAAGGATTTGGCAAAAGCTCATAGGAGGAAGTTAAGGAAGGGGAGAGGGCGAGGGGTTCAGCAATGGGACTTCCAGAGGCCATGGAGGATGAGGGGTGATCTTATACAAAATCAGGTATACAAAACCATGAGACGAATAGATCGGGTAGATGCACAGAGTAGGGGAATCGAGGACCAGAGGACATGGGTTGAAGGGGAAAAGATTTAATAGGAATTCGAGGGGTCACCTTTTCGCACAAAGGGTGGTGGGTGTATGGAATAAGCTGCCAGAGGAGGTAGTTGAACAGCTAGGCAGGTACTGTTTGGAGGGATTTGGACCAAACGCATGCAAGTGGGACTAGTGTAGCTGGGACATTATTGGCCGGTGTTGGCGAGTTGGGCCGAAGGGCCTGTTTCCACACTGTATCACTCTATGACTATGACTAAAACTCTATGACTATGGCAGAGGCAGTAAAGGCATGGCTATCGTGGGGGAACAATTAGTTTCGTTTCGTTTAGTTTAGTTTAGTTTAGTTTAGTTTAGTTTAGTTTAGTTTAGTTTAGTTTAGTTTATGGACAATAGACAATAGACAATAAGTGCAGGAGTAGGCCATTCGGCCCTTCGAGCCAGCACTGACTTTCAATATGATCATGGCTGATCATCCACAATCAGTACCCTGTTCCTGCCTTCTCATCATATATACCCTGACTCCGCTATCTTTAAGAGTTCTGTCTAACTCTCTCTTGAAAGCATCCAGAGAATTGGCCTCCACTTCCTTCTGAGGGAGAGAATTCCACAGATTCACATCCCTCTGTGTGAAACCGTTTTTCCTCATCTCCTTATTCTTAAACTGTGACCCCCTAGTTCTGGACTCCCCCAACACTGGGAACATGTTTCCTGCATCTAGCGTGTCCAATCCCTTAATAATCGTATATGTTTCAATAAAATCCCCTCTCATAGAAACATAGAAACATAGAAACATAGAAATTAGGTGCAGGAGTAGGCCATTCGGCCCTTCGAGCCTGCACCGCCATTCAATATGATCATGGCTGATCATCCAACTCAGTATCCCGTACCTGCCTTCTCTCCATACCCTCTGATCCCCTTGGCCACAAGGGCCACATCTAACTCATCCTTCTAAATTCCAGAGTATACAATCCCAGTCGCTCCATTCTACCAACATATGACAGTCCTGTCATCCCAGGAATTAACCTCGTGAACCTACGCAGCACTCCTGCAATAGGAAGAATGTCCTTTCTCACATTTGGAGACCAAAACTGCACACAATACTCAAGGTGTGGCCTCACTAGGGCCCTGTACAACTGCAGAAGGACCTCTTTGCTCCTATACTCAACTGAAGTATATGAAGGCCAGCATGCCATTCGCTTTCTTCACTGCCTGCTGTACCCGCATGCTTACTTTCAGTGACTGATGAACAAGGACCCCCCAGATCTCATTGTACTTCCCCTTTTCCCAACTTGACACCATTCAAATAATAATCTGACTTCCTGTTTTTGCCACCAAAGTGGATAAACTCACATTTAACCACTGCATCCGCCATGCATCTGCCCACTCATGCAACCTGTCCAAGTCACCCTGCATCCTCATAGCATCATCCTCACAGTTCACACTGCCACCCAGCTTTGTGTCATCTGCAAATTTGCTAATGTGACTTTTAATCCCATCATCTAAATCATTAATGTACATTGAAATTAGTTTAATTTAATTTAATAAGTTTAATTTAGTTTAGTTTAGTGTCACCTGTACCTATACAGTGAAAATCTTTTTGTTGCGTGCAACCCAGTCAGAGGAAAGACACCATTATATGGTTACAATTAAGCTGTCCACGGTGTACAGATACAGGATAAGATGATGCAAGATAAAGCCCAGTAATGTGCGATTAAAGATAGTGCGAGATTTTCCAATAAGAAGGTACGGTGGCAAGAGATAGATAGATTCTTGATCAAATACAGGTGTCAGGGTTATGGGGAGAGGGCAGGAGAATGTGGTTGAGAGGGAGAGATAGATCAACCATGATTGAAAGGCGAAGTAGACTTGATGGGCCGAATGGCCTAATTCTGCTCCTATCACTTATGAATCATCAATGTTTGTGTTAACTGCCAATGTATTCTCATTCCTTCTACATTCACATCAACATTGTAAACGTGTATATATATACACATAATGGTGAAGGTGAGAGGGGAGAGATTTAGGGGCAACGTTTTCACTCTGAGATGCAATAGTCTATATCTGGAATGAGCTTCCAGAGGAAGCTATTGAGACGGATACACAATTTCCATGCGTTGTGGAGTTATTGATTTAAATAAAGGCAAGGTTGAGATATGAGACTAAACTGTCACGAAGATTAAACGAAGGCTGTAAAGTGTCGAGAAAAGTGGATACAATTCTGACTTTTAAAAGACATTTGGACAGATATGGATAGGAAGGTTTAGAGGGATATGAGGCAAATTCAGGCCAACGGGACTAGCCCAGTAAGCCACCCTGGCCGGCATTGACGTTGTGCCGAAGGGCCCGCCTCCGTCCTGCACAGCTTTACGTCTCTCTAGCAAACATCAAGGTTCAATTATTGTGGCATTGGCGATAAGGAGAGGTTGGACACTCTGGAGGCTGAGCAGAGGCATGATAGAAATATATACAATTATGAGGCGTAGATAGAGTAGACAGTCTGAACCTTTTTCCCAAGGAGGAAATGTCAAAGACTGGAGGGCATGGGTTTAAGGTGAGTGGGACATAGTTTAAAGGATATTCAGAGGCAGGTTTTTCTTTACATAGAGAGTTTTAGATAACGGGAACTCACAGCCAGCGGTGGTGGTTGAATCAGAATGGGGTTGAGAACGAAAATAGATCAATCATGATCAAACGGCGGAGCAGACTCGATGGGCTAGATGGTCTAGTACTGCTCCTATGTCTTGTGGTCTCATATCGCAGTGGCGTCTGGACAGGCACATGGAGGGGTGGAGGACCATGTGAAGGTTGAAGTACAGTTTAACTTGGCATCGTGATCAGCACGGAGGTGGGCTGAAGGGCCTGTTCATCCACTATATACTGGTCTATGTTGTACGGACAGGGCTGGCGCGGGGATCAACCGCGCGATGGTTGGTTCTGTGCGGGAGCGGGGCCAAGATTCGAGGGGAACTGAGGGCAACTTCACCAACCGAGGGCACATTGGTCAAGGATTGGGTAAAACGGGATATGGAGGGGTTGGGGTTAGTGTCAAAAGACTGAGAATGAACGAGAGTCTGCTCGTGGGAAATGTCTATATTTGGTTGTACTGATCACCCACCTGGTTGCGCTCTCTCTCTCTCTCTCTCTCTCTTTTTCTCTCTCTCTCTCTCTCTCTCTCTCTCTCTCTCTCTCTCTCTCTCTCTCTTCTCTCTCTCTCTCTCTCTCTCTCTCTTCTCTCTCTGTCTATCGGGCTCTGTTTCTGTCTCTCTATCTCTCTCTAAATTAAATTTAAAAACTTTATTGGCATGATAAAAATACATTGTTATATTGCTAAAGTATAAAACATGACATACATATTTAAAATGCATAAGTATAAAGTGCATGGATAGATATGTCCCTGTACATAAACTCGCAATAGGCCTATAGCCCTTTATTGATTGCTACAGGTTCTTGCAGCTGTAAGCAGTACAACACAATAGCAAGTTTAGCAATTCAATATTAATTTCTTGGTGTCAGTTAATGTCAATTAGTGTGTGCGTACATATGTGCATTTTGGTCATTCATCGTCTCTCAGGTTATGGCATGCTGTTACGTATTGTGCACCAAGATGTGCCGTATTTCCTTCGCCAAGGATTATTCTTAGTTTTGATGTATCATCTAGTTCTTTAAAATCAGGGCTTGCCGCACTGAGTTTGTCAAAGTATGCTTTCCTTGTTTTGTCAATTTTTTTTTTTTTGCATTTCTCATCTCTCTCTCTCTCTCTCTCCTCTTCTGTCTGTCTGTATGTCTGTCTGTCTGTCCCTCTCACTCACCATCTCTCTCTCTCTCCCTCTCTCTGCCTCTCTTGCTCACTCTCTCTCTCTTTCTCTCTGTCTCTGTCTCTCTCTATGTCTCTCTCTCTCTGTCTCTCTGTCTCTATCTGTCTCTCTGTGCCACCCCCTCTCCCTCCCTCTCTCTCGCTCTCCCTGTCTCCCCTGTCTCTATCTACATCTCTTTATCTCACACCCAGGGAATGAACAAAAAAAAATAGACGGGTCAGAATGAGCCTGGATAAGAGTCAGGGCTCGAACCGGCGCCAGTCCATTCCCCGCACAGATACAACGTGACCCGCTGAGTTCCTCCAGCACTTTGTGTTTTGCAGCGACATGGATGGTCTGACCAATTGACGAAGTGCTGGTGAACTCAGCGGGTCAGGCAGTATCGTGGCCAGACGACGTTTCGGGGCGGGATCCTTCTTAAGACTGATGATGAGTCTGTTATTCCAGCTTGGATTTAATATCCTTACATGGGTCTGAGTCGATGGAGTCGGGTTGGTGTGAGAGGGAGGAGCGCTCCCCTTTAGGATATTGAATTAATTCACAAGTGGCAGAACTGGTTCAGAGCCTAAATAACCCCCTTCATTTCCCAGAGCAGCGCCTCTGGCCTTCGGGGTTGTATTCTAATCTCATTTATATTCACCCCCGAGGGACCGCTGCCGCCGCCGAGCTCCCCGCTCCGCCTGCCTGAGCCAGGACTCGCCCTGTACTTGGCGGCGCTTCACCAATATCTCCCCTCAGCCTCATTCCCCCCTTCTCCCCGTCCCTTAACTTCATCCCCGAATCTTCCATTATCAGTTTGTCAGTCACCCCGTCTTTGTCCCCACCGCTCTCTTTCTATGTAATCATAACCCGTCTGTATCTCCCTTCATTCTGGACATTTTCCCTCATACATAGAAACATAAACTAACAGGTGCAGGAGTAGGCCCTTCGGCCCTTCGAGCCAGCAACACCATTCAATATAATCATGACTGATCATCCAAAATCAGTGCCCCCTTGCTGCATTCCCCCATATCCCTTGTACGCTCTCCTCTCCTATCTGATCTATCTATCTATCTATCTATCTATCTATCTATCTATCTATCTATCTATCTATCTATCTATCTATCTATCTATCTATCTATCTATCTATCTATCTATCTATCTATCTATCTATCTATCTATCTAGCTATCTATCTATCTATCTATCTATCTATCTATCTATCTATCTATCTATCTTTCCCTTGTATCTCTTTATTTTACTCCTCTTGTGTGTGTCTCTCTCTTTTTAACCCCCCTCTCTCTCTCTATATATATATCTATATATATATATATATATATATATATATATATACAGAGGTTGCTGGGCGGCGCGAACCCTGTGGGCCGAAGGGCCTGTTTTCGCGCTGTATCTCTGGATTGAACTAAAGCTCTGAAATCGGTGACCGATCGGTCCAATTATCGGCTCCTTGCTCCGTCAATGGGCCAACTGCAAGAATAATTGACCACGATAAACCGGCGTCAGATATAAATCCGTCCCATCTCCAAATCCACGCTCTGTATATTAATCTACGTTAGATAAATACATATTTTACACCCCACATCTCTCATATTCAATTTTATTTTGGAAATAAATCTACTTTAGACCAAATGAATTATTTGCGATGATCAGTTATGAGAATCTCTTGCTGTAATTCAGAATCTATCATGAGTGAATCTCTTTGAAACCGAGATCAATATTTCTTAGACATTTGTACAAGACGATGGTGAGGCTGCACTTGCAGTGTCGTGTTGAGTCTCAGTCATCCTGTCAGAGCAAAGACGCTATTACGCTGCAAAGATTGCAGAGAAGTTTTACAAAGACAATCCTATGACTCGAGGGCCTGAGCTACAGGGAGAGGTTGGGCAGACTGGGACTTTATTCCTTGGAGCGCAGGAGGTAGAGGGCTGATCATGGGAGGAATAGATAAGGGGAATGCACAGAGTATTTTATCCAGGGTGGGGGAATCAAGAACCAGAGGGCATAGATTTAAGGTGCGGGGGTTTAATAGGAACTTTTCCCGCACAAAGTGCGCCCTGATCTAAAACAAACTATATTCACACTTGTGTGGAGACACAGGGAATTGCAGGAGCTGGAGTTTTGAGCAAAACACAAAGTGCTGGAGGAATTCAGTGGGTCAGGCGACATCTGCGGAGGGAATGGACCCTTCGAGACCCTTCTTCGGATTGAATCGGAAACGCCGCCTGTCCATTCCCTCCACAGATGCTGGTTGACCCGCTGAGTTCCTCCAGTACTTTGTGTTTTTCCTCAAGATTCCAGCGTCTGCAGTTCCTCGTGTCTCTAGTTTAAAAACACGACTAATTTAGCCATGAGATAGAACTGGTGGAAGTTGTGACGAGGAAGGGGGGGGGGGGGGGGGGGGGGCATTGCAGAGACAGAGGGGGAGGTTTGTTCCGTCAGGCCGTCTCTGTGAAGCTGCCCGGGATAGTTTGGTGCTGACTGGGGAACTGATGGCTTCTCATCGGTTCTCAAAGGTCGGCGGGTGCGAAGGGAGGGACATTGGGAAGAAAGTGAAAAATGGAATGGAGAAAGATTCCCAGGAAGTGTGAACAGCCGTGTGGTTTCAAGGCCCCCCTGTCCTGTCGCTCCCCCCCCCCCCTTCCCTCGGATGGGGAGGTCTGACAGCTCTGGACACACTGGCCCCGATCTCCGGCCGTTGCCTCTCTCCCATGACCCCGCCATAGCTCAGGCCCTGGCTGACTGAAGGCTTACAATGGTAATGGGCTCCTCCGCACCGTGCTGTCTGTGGGATCCCAGCTGGGAAACGTTTCCTCTGAGTGCGAGGAATTCTGTGACTCTGGACAAAGTGGCTGATTGCGGACGGAGATGAAGGGAGGGGGCTGGATGGGGGGGGGGGGGGGGGGGGGGGGGGGGGGGGGGGGGGGGGGGGGTGGTGGTGGAGGGGGGGGGGGGGGGGGGGGCTATCAAGGGGGGGGGGAGGCAGGATGGGAGGAGGGAGATAAAGAGAGGGCAGGATGGGAGGGGGTGGGCTGAGATCAAGGGAGGGCAGGATGGGATGTGAGATGAAGAGAGGGCAGGATGGGAGGGAGGGAGGGGCAACGAGGTTGTGCCTCCGGGATTGTCTCCAGGCTCAGGAGTCGGCATCAGCGGGGTCTCTTGGAGGCCACTGCTGCTCTTGTTACCTCCTCGCTGAACTTGCCTCGGATGTTCCCCGCTGTTTGTGCTGCTGCAGTGTTTCCCCCATTGTGAACCCGGGGGCCATGTCCTCCCCCCCCCATCATCGATCTAATTGCCTCAATGGCAAGAAAGATCTTCAACGCTTCCTCTTCCTCGGGATGTTCAGCATCTCTCCAACAATTCTTTCCAACTTTTAGTTTTAGTTTGGTTTATTCTCACGTGTAACGGGGTAGAGTGAACATATTGCGCGCGCTAACCAGTCAGCAGAGCCACAATACATGATTACAATCGATTAATTTGCAGAGTATAGATGCATGATAAGGGAATAATGTTCAGTGCAAGGTAAAGCCAGCAAAGTCCGATCAAGGATAGTCCGAGGGTCAAGGGCCTGCCCCACTGTACGAGGTAATTCAAGAGTTCTCCCGAGTTTCTCCTGATTCGAATTCGGAGATTTACAGGAATAGACGCTCGTAGGTACTCGGGGCTCTCGTGGACATTTTTCAACATGTTGAAAAATCTTCACAAGTCTTCACGAGTTTACCGCGTTTCCCGAGTACCTGCCGTTAGCCTTACGAGCCGCTAAGAGACGCCCCGAGCCCCGACGTACCCGCTACGTACATTCTACCTACATACCACCAGTTTGATTTTATCTTAAAGCAATTGAGAGTACTTGAATTACCTCGTACAGTGAGACAGCCCCTTAGCCAATGAGATAGATAGTAAGTAGTCCAGCACTGTTCTCTGGTTGTGGTAGGATGATTCAGTTGCTTGATAACTTGGAGAGTTACAGAGTTAGATAGCGTGGAAATAGGCCCTTGGGTGTGAGAGGAACATTGAATTCACACACTACTTGTTGCGTTGTGTCAAAGTGTGTAACTAAAGTCTAATTGGACACAAGTCATCGCGACATAGAGTCGTACAGCATGGAAACTGACCCATCTGTCCAACTTGCCCACGCCAACCAACATACCCAACCTACACTAGTCCCCCCTGCCTGCGTTTGGCCCATATCACTCCAAACATTTCCTATTCATGTATCTGTCTTAATGTCTTTAAAAACACTGCGATAGTACATGCCTCAACTGCCTCCTCTGCCAGCGTGGTCCGTATACCCACCACACCTTTGTGAACAACAGTTGCCCCTCAGATTCCTATTAAATCTTTCTCCCCTTCACCTTATACCTACGTCTTCTGGCTCCTAATTCTTTATTTAAATGCACTATAGAAAACATCCCATTGGATGCATCGCAGCTTGGTTTGGGGACAGCTCTGCCCAAGGCTGCAAGGGATTTCAGAGATGTGTGGATGTAGCCCAGTCAATCGCACAGACAGAATCACTCCCCCAACATCAACTACATCTATCCTTCACGCTGCTTTGGAAAAGTGACCAACATAATGAAGTGACACTCACACCCCGGTCATTCCCTCTTCTCCCCTCTCCCGTTGGGAAGAAGGCTAGTGGAGTAGGGTGGAGAAAGCTGGAAAAAGAGAGGTGGGGGGTGACACAAAGCCTGGCGGGTGATTCTTACCCCAAACGTCACCTATCCATGTACTCCCAAGATGCTGCCTGACCCGCTGAGTTACTCCAGCATGTTGTGTCTATTCATCACAAGTGATAGGTGGATACAGGTGAGGTGGGTGGGGGGGAGTATATGGTGGAGTAAGTGACAAAGTCTAGAGGTGACAAGGACATAAAAGGATGTTTGAAGTAGAAACAAGGAGAGCAGATGCTGGTTTAAAAAAGAAGGGCTGGAGAACATGGATAGGTGACGTTAGGAGGAGAGGCGAGGAGAGGCGGGATAAGAAAGAGGCGAGGAGAGGCGGGATAAGAAATAAGCGCGGGGATGGGAGATGAGTGTTGAGGGGAGGTGTGGACAGGAGGAGCATGGTGAGCGGGGAGGGAGGAAGGGGGGAGGGTTATATCTCTCTCTGCAGCCGCTGGTCTTCTTGGCTCCAGCCTGTCTCATTCGCTGTTGTGTGTTTCCAAACAGTAGCCTGTTTATTTGGGTGCGGGAGGCGACTAATTGACGCCGAATGTCCGAGGGGCGGGAGCGACAGGTAAACAGTAAACAGACTATCAAGTGGTTTAGGAAATGGTGCTGAGCTGTGAGTGCGGACGGAAGCGCAAGGGCCTAAGACCCCTCCCGGGAGACGGGGAACACGGGTGGAGCTGAGTGGTCTCAGCGCTTACTCAAGCCTCTCTCTGTGGCCAATTCCGGGCGCAATGTGCGCTCAATCCTCCTGAGCAATGAGCCCATCTTAGTTACAAAGAGCAGGAGGGCAGCTGGAGAGGCCTGCGTCTCTCAGGGGGAGGGGGGTGTGTGTGTGTGTGTGTGTGTGTGTGGGGGGGGGGGGGGGGGGGGGGGGGGGGGGGGGGGTGGGGGGGGGGGGGCAAGGGGCTGCAACATAACTTTTTGGCTACAAAACATGACTTGGCAAACTTTTTTACACAAAGAGTGGTGGGTGTATGGAACAAACTGCCGGAGGTCATTAAGGCAGATACAATCGCAACGTTCAAAAGACATTCAGACAGGTACATGGATAGAACAGGTTTCGAGGGATATGGGCCAACTGCAAGCAGGTGGGACTAGTGTAGATGGGACATGTTGGCCGTTGTGGGCATGTTGGTCCGAGAGGCCTGTTTCCACGCTGTATTACTATGACTTTATAATATGCCAGATTTGGTATTGGTATGGGGTTTTTGATATGGACAGAAAGTGCTGGTGCAACTCAGCGGGTCAGGCAGCATCTCTGGAGAATATAAATACAGTATGTGGCGTTTCAGGTCGAGACCCTTCTTCAGACTGATTGAAGGGGAGGAGGAGGGGGGCGGGGTGGAGAAAGCTGCAAGAAACAAGGGGCAGGACAAAGCGTGGCAGGTGGTAGGTTAATAACTTGCTTGTAGAGCAGCAGGATTCACACAAGGCGAGCAGTGAGCGAGACTCTCGCAGAACTCCCGTCCGAGACACGAGGAGAACCGCAAAATTAGCACGACTAGAGATTTCCCAGTGGAGCAGTAACACTGAGAAATAAAGAACTGTATATGCTGGTTAAAAAAAAATGCAGGTGCTGCCTGACTCGCTGAGTTACACCAGGACATTGCGTCCATCTTCAGTGTATACTAGTATTTGCAGTTCCCTTCTACACATGGTCAGGTGATGTTTCAGGCCGGGACCCTTCTTCAGTCAGATTGTAGAGGGTGGGGTAGATGGAAAGAAAGATCTACGATGATGTTATCAACCGATTATCTATCACTAAAATGGCCTAGAATCGGAACATGTACCAAAACACATTGTATAGGGAGTACAACTCTTACACCCCACGGCCAGGCTACAGTCCCTCCTACGTAGCCCCGGCCCCCTCCCCCAGTAGTCCCGGCCCCTCCCCCAGTAGCCCCAGCCCCCTCACCCAGTAGTCCCGGCCCCTCCCCCAGTAGCCCCGGCCCC